>NC_139218.1:205049487-205494487 GCF_055691185.1 Crinia signifera
CAGTGAGGTTCTAAACAAAGAGTATTCTGCTTTATTTCACTGCGCACGTGCCCTCTGTGTGAATGGTACAGATGAGTAGTAAATGACATTCCAGCGGCTGCCCATAACCCATAACCTTTCCAAATGACAAAGGATAATGATCCTCGGAGACGGGCCCATGATGAACATCAGGGGAAAGCAGAGAGAACAATTAGCAGTATCTCATAGACTGCATTCAGAAAACATCTGCTTCGTTTAGGAAAGATCACAGAGCTGCATTCCCCACATATGCTACATTTCCTATCCTTTCTTAACCCTTCCAGTTAGTGGTCGACATGCCCGAAAGATGTAAAACTGTGATAAATCGCATCATAATACATTAATAAAAGCATAAAGTGTGTGTGTATTGGCTATCTATCTATCTATCTATCTATCTATCTATCTATCTATCTATCTATCTATCTGTATCTATCTATCTATTGTAAGTGTTCTGTTAATTTGCATGTGTATTAGTGACAAAGTTTATAGCTCCCTTGTGGCTGTGCGTCCTGTATTTGCCAGATTCCATAAATCAGTACTTTTTAATACTCATCTTTAATTAACTATTTTATTTTCGGTTTTCTGAATGCAGTGCCCCTGCCCAAGGGCGTCTTAAAAGAGGAGGAGGCCCGTGTGCAGCCTCTAGAGCTTGGCTCCCTCCTCTCTGCCAGGACCTCCACTGCATTGTGGAGTCTGTGCACCAGAGCACTCAAACTCCACTACGCATGCACAGATCACTGGAATAATATCCGCAACACCATTTTCCCAGCGATTTTCTGCAGCTGGATTCCGAAGAATAAGTATTACCAAAATGAGTGCAGTGTGCACGATGTGGGCCCCCTGGGACCCCGGAGCCCGTGTGCACTGTGCACATTGCACCCATTATAGATATGCCACTGCCCCTGCCCTTTCCATGCAAAACAATGGTCCTGGCTGATCTTATTACTGAGCTTTGTTAAAGCTGTAATAAAGTCTAAATGAAGCTTTCCAGAAGTGATGTGGCATCTAGTGTGCCTAGTGTGCAGAGTAGCCAAAATTAGATTTTATTTAGCAAAAGTGATTTTACCAAAAGGAGTTGAAGGAGTTAAGAGAGCCATTATTAGGGACATTTCTTGCTGTACAGAATGGCACATGGGTATTGCTACTCAGTAAAATAAATGTATTGGTGCACAAGTTTTGAGCTGGCAGACATTGGGACTATCCTATAATTTTTTTGGGCTACATTATGGTCAATTTAAAAAAAAGCTCAAACATATAAAAATGCCATATGAAATGTAGGCAGAGAGGGCCATTTGTAAGGGGCCTGGATTAATGAAGGGTCACACTAACACTGATAACACTGGGGCAGGACAGATGGTGTAATGGTTAGCATTACTGCCTCACAGCCCTGAGGTCCCACCATGGCAATAACTGGGCAGAGTCTGTATATTCTCCCCCTTGCAGCCTCGCGTGCAGGGCCAATAACATTCGATGGTCACCGACACCGTCATGTTGATGTCAGCTGCCCACCCCTGGCACCCTCACCACTGCACCATTAGCTTCGGAATGTCCAGCGTTTGCATGGGAACGCCCATAAATTGCTGGGCATTCCCATGGGCGTGACCCCATGACTCTCGGCCGCAATGCTCCGTGCAAACAGGCTGGCAACTATACAAGTTGCTATGTCCATTTGCAAACAGAGCCTGCATGCACAGAAGCTGAACATCGCTCCCCCATGTAAACGCGCTGGGAAGCGTACAGATCAGAATCACCTCCATAGATTTTAAGCTCCACTGGGGCAGGGACTGATGTGAATGTTCAAATATTCTCTGTATAAGCGCTGCTGAATATGTTTGTGCTATATAAATAACTGGTAATAAATAAATAGTATGACCCTGTCAGAGAATTATGCAGCCAGTAAAACCAGTATAAGCGCTGAGACCGATGTCTCATAGAGTGTGCCCACACCCCACCCATGCCCCCTATGACTAATGACAGTGTAACTCATTTAATTTCTGGCCACATGATAATTCATATATTTTTACCATTACAGGACATGTGGGAAGGTATGAATACTATGTAGGATTTCTGTTTTCAAGTTTTCATGTAACAGGTATACTGGGAGGTCTGAGGGCTATATGGGAAACCATGAGAATTATATTAGCAGGTCTTATAAGCATGTAGCGATCATAGGTGAGCAATGACATGGCATGTAGGGGTCATCTGGAGAGGTCTATTGACATGTGACCACGTCTGATGGAATGTTATATGTTGAGCAGCTAAAGGGAATGAGGAAAACTCTTACATTTATCTTACATATATTTTGGTCAAAATATTAACCAAAAAATGTGATACACATACAGTATACGGCAGGAACATGTGTGATTAGAATCAATGCTATATATTATTTCTTCATGCTATGCTACCATGTCTGAAAAACTGGCCACATTTTACAGCAATTAGGAGACCAATTTTGGACACATTAAAATTAAAAATGAAGGATAAGATGAGGAGGAAAGAATGGGGGTAGAGAGCTCCACAACACACTTGTAGCTCAGACCAAACAGCAGAATACCAAAAACATGTCATACAAAAGGGAATTCAATTGTGAAGCGGTCAGCATCCCAGCAGGCGGCATTCAATATACCGATGCAGGCAACCTGACTGCCATCAGAAGATTGTTGCAAGAACCTCGAAAAAGTTCAAGATCCTGATTCCAGAATGCCAATAGCCGGCATCCCAGCTGGTGAGTATGCAGTGTGCTAGTGTGCAGCTTGGGAAGGGGGAGTTAGGCTGTGGGCAGGGGGGTTAGATTTAGGCACTTAGAAGGGGGTTAGACTGTGGGGTGGTGGGGTTAGCTTTAGGTGGTGGGTTACAGGGGTAAGGGTTAAGGCCCTAGTGGAGAAGGTTAGGGTTAGGCTACAGGAAAGGAGGGTTAGGCTGCTGCAAGGGTAGGTTAGGGTGATGGGTTAGGGGGAGAGGGTTTAGTTCCCATTGGAGCCCCTGTCGGGTTCTATGTATTGGGATGCCAGGGTGGGTCTTTGGACCACCGGCATCCTAATCACCAGGATATCATATGTATCCCAATTAATTGCATGTGTTAAGTTACAATGGGGGAAAAATGATGATGGCCTTGGGCTTTAACACCTGGGGTGAGTCAACTGTACAACCTTATTCACTGGACACCCTTGTTAATGCCTATCATATTTACTTGTTAATGGGCATTAATAACATACAGACTATGTGGGCACGCAAGCTATAATGGACACAGGGTCACCAGAACTGACTGCTGGGGACTGGAAAATATTTCCTGGTCTGATTACTACTGTGGCACACATAGTAAATGTTAGGGTAAAACTGTTTGGTGTAAGCAGTGTTCATACCCGTGAGGAGGAAGTATTTGAGCTGAACAGCTTTATAAAAGTAAAATAAAGAAATAGATTTAGGCATTGGATTTAACATCAGCTGATTGAAACAGAGCTAGCGAAGCTTAGCCTTTAAAAGGTGTTGGTTCAGGTGGACAAAGAGATCAATCCTGGACCATCGGATACTTCCCGTCCACCCAATTAGAGGAAATGGAGGAAATGCTGAACGGTATTCTAGAAATACTGCTCCTCAACAAGCGTAAGAGCTGTAATTAGCTAAGGCCCAGCAGTAGACAACTAGACTGCTACATGCATAACTGAACCTACTGTATTGGTGCTGAAACAGCAAGCTAAGGGGGGGGGGGGGGGGGGGGGGAGGCGGCAGTAAATTCTGCAAAAATTAATCCAGCAGACAATGTTGAGACATATCAAGCAACATTTGAAAACAAAGGAAACATGCTAAAAATCTGGCTGCTACTGTAACTGGGTCAAAATGTTATCACTTTACTTGTGCGGTGTAGCTCACATTTCCTACATGGTTGTAGTAATACAACTAATGTGACAAATGTTGCCTTGCCTTTGAATAAGTGCCACTGGGAGAATCCAGCTATTTCTTTACTGATGCTCTCAAGGTGCTTAGTCATAACCAGAGACTAATTTGGTAATGGAAGTCATAGAGATACTAGTGATCTTTCACTTCATCTGTAGTCCAGAACAGGGTCTTCAGAGGACTGCTCTGCAAAGTCACAAATATAGATGATTAGGTCACCTATTATGGCCCTTGGAAATGAGACACCCGAGTCATGTTTATTGAGTACAGGATTATCTCCCACAAATGCTCGCTGTCTGTCAATCACTGCCAATAAATTCTCACAGTGACCGCCATTGCAACACCATTGTGGCATGTGCGCAGTGCAACTTATATGCATAGGCAGTGGCCATTATGTACTACAGTATACAATGATTATCGACCATTGGCTTTATTGTGATGTGTTCACTATGATAGTCTGGATTCTAGTCAGAAAGGAAAATCCACCATTTTCTATTTTATTTTATACAAAATATAAACTTACAAAATTAATTACAAAACATTTGTAGATAATGTGAGGGGAGTGTGTACAGGATAATGAAAGTTGGGGATGTGAGTAGGAAAAATGTGCAATGCAAAATAAAAAGGGATTTGGAAACTTTGTTCAAAGAAATATGTAGGCTATAATAAGGTGACAAGGTAATAACTACTATTGGCTTTCCAATAATAATAATTGTAATTCATACATATGTGTGTTTAGATATATATGGCCCTTATTCTGATCGGTGCGGATATTCCCGCATTCTTACGGTGCGGTCCGCACGCCACGGTGTTTTGCCGCGTGCGGCCATCGTCCGTAGAAACGCCCACGGGTCCTCCGCATTCGGACGGACTCACTCTTTAAGAACAGGGCGTGTTTACGGACGACATACAAAGCATGCGTGTGCGGGAGAAACACTCCGATTCGGCACGGTATTACAGAGTATTACAGAGTATGCTCGGGAATACCGCATCCGAACGGGAGCCAAGCGGTGCTACCGCACGTAAGCGGAGTATTTACGCCAAACAACCCACTATTATGTATCTTCTGCAATACATCACATGACCCACTTATTCAATTACCTATCCTCATAAAAAACTTCTTATTTGGAATTGGAATCAATTAGATGCCAATATATCCTTACAAGCATGCCTAACACATGCATTGCACACATTAACCCTTACAGCAATTGAAGTGCAATGGTTTCAATTAAAGCACTGACAAGCGTCCTATTAGTGAGTAATGAGTAAAGGAGTCGATTCTATTGGGTTCAGGTGTTAATGCTTGTAGTCATTAGGCGTACGTTCGCCTACCGCATGAACGAGTGGTGTCCGCAAAGCAATAGTACACTTGTGGACACCGCACATTTCTGCCCTTTTTGATCGCGTGCATTCGGAGTGGTTTCCGAATGTACGCCCCCCAACATAAGTGTACTCCCCCGTGTCCGCCCATGTTTCCGCCCCGTTTTGCCCACTTTGAAACTACGCCCATGTGTCATTCCGCATGACGCCCATAATACGCCCCTATTTCCCGACTGATAGCGGTGAACAGTTTTGGACGGGATTTGCCCGAACTGGTACCGAGTCAAGGCGTGGCACATGCGCGTAGCGTTCTCCACGCATGCGCAGACGCCATAAAGACGCGATCCGTAAGTACGCGGTAAAGTCCGCGTCAATCAGAATAAGGGCCTACAGATGGCGCCGGCCTTATTATTGCCGCCTATGGCGATGTTTCCGACACACGCCATGGCGCATACATGTAGCGAATCGCCGTGGCGCTTCACGACGAGTGCAATATCACAGACCAACCACCAGATGTCACTTTTAAAAACCTCATTTGCGCATGCGTAAGATTTGTGCTTCAGCGCGTGCATGATGCGCAGGAATTACATGAACTTTATTATACGATGAGCACCTCTCTAATGCCGCTGGCACGAGCGTGATCCAGTCTCTTCAGCCGAGAGTGCATCATGCTGATGCGGACAGAGAGTGTCGTACATGTACGTCATGGCCGGGAGGTACTTCCCGACACATGACGTACATGTACGTCATGGCTTCTAACTGTCACTGCGTCTATAGACGCAGTGACAGTTAGGAGATGTAGCCGCACAGACGCTAATGCGTAACATCAAACACCGTACTGTAGTTCTAAAGGTTGTACGACACGGACGCTATGCGTCTCAGTATACAGTACAGTATTGTTCTAAAGGCGGTCACAATATTGGAAACTTGGTCACAATATGGTTTTGCAGCATTACGCATGACGCTCGAGCTAACGGGACGCTCGAGCTAATGAGACGCTCGAGCTAACGGGACGCTCGAGCTAATGAGACGCTCGAGCAGCAACGACGGTATCCGCTCCCCGTCGCTAGGCCCTGCTTTCCCCGTCAGCTCCTGACTGTTAAGCTACAGGCTGGGTGTAGAATCAGTCATGGTAGTATAGTAGTCATTACACTGTACAGTTCTTGGCTGTAGTGTAGTGGTTATCTGCATGGTGTTTCACGCCGGAGACCCGTGTTCGATTACGGCGTTAAACCTTTAATATTATAGTATCAAATTTTACAGTTTTAACTAAGATATAATTATTGACAATATACTGTGTGATTAAAATATAATTATTTATATTTACAGTATAGTATTACATTTTACAGTATATTGTATAAGTAATTTATTACAGTATATAAAAACTACTGATAAACTACTGATAAACTACTGTACCCACTACTCAGCGGCGGGCGCACAGAATGGGACGTTGTTCCGCACAGGACGCACGGCGCATAGGACGCACGGCGCATAGCACGCACGGCGCATAGGACGCACGGCGCACACGCTAATGCAGTATACTGTAGGCGCCATTATCAGTATCGCTAGTACTGTACCTGGACCTGTTCAGTATGTCGGACACTGGCAGAGTCAGGAGGGCAAGGCCCTTTGGCAGAGGGGAGCTCCTCACCCTGGTGGCTTGGCGGGACAGGCTCCTGGTCTCTAATCGGGAGATTGTGGAGGCCTACCAGGGGGCCCGTCAAGCCATCAGGGTGAGGTTCCATAGAGACAGGCCAGTTAGGAGCCTCCAGAGGAGATGGTCCGACCTGGTCCGTCGGGACCCTCAACTGCTGGACTCCCTCAGGCAAAGTAAGTACTGTACATACTGTACCTGTACAATGTTGAGTGCTATTGTATACAGTATTTTTTTACTTGTTGCCATGGGGGATTTTACAGTATACTGTACCTGTATTTTTTTTTAATGTGCTGATTGCTGTACAACTGTTCAGGTAGATTTTACAGAACTTGCTATTAGAATTAGAATTTAGAATTAGGGGGTGTGTCATTCTCCACCTGAAGGGTGTGTCTACAGTACTTCCATACAGTACACTACTGTACTGTACATGGAGATACTGTATTGTGTGTGGGGGGGGGGGGCGCTGACCTGGACAGAGAGGTTTTTTGGACCGGGTCTGAGAGCGCCAGAGTCAGCTGTTCAGCAGTGGTATTGATACAGATTTGGGGGGAGCAGTATTAGACAGGTCCTTCTGAGCATTGTTCCGCTCTCCAACTCCAGGGCCTGGACCCCACTTCTTACATTCCCATTCCTGCAGCCACCAGACCTGGTTTCCAGCCCATGGTTGGGGTGATGTCAACATGTTAACCCCCGGAATCCATGGCAGATCATGTACTGTACAGTAAATTCTTTGCAATGAGCATGTTAATCCCTTCCAGAGTGTGCAACACCTGGAAGACCAGGTTCATCCCATGGCAACGAGCATGTTAACCCCCTAATATGCAATGAGCATTATAGTGTGTGTAGTAATGGGTAATGGACATTATGGAATGTGGTAAAATACTGTACATACTGTACTGTAATACAGTAGGTACTGTACAGTATTTTGGTGTACAGTATGGCATAATGTGTAGGACTAATGAGAGAGAGATGGAGATTGCTGCTACAGTACTGTGCAGTATTTCAGGGAGTCTCCTGCTGAAGAGGGAAGGCAACTACTGTATGCTGTACAGTACATGCTTGTTGCCATGGGTGATTTCCTACAGCATTGGTTTTCATGACATACTGTACAGTACTGTACAGTAAATTGTGGGCCCTTACAAACTTTTGATATGGGGCCTACAAATACTGTATCTGCAGTAATTACAGTATGCCTTACGCACTGTATTTCTTATTTTTCCAGGTATCAGCAGGATGACGCTGCGGGAGAGACAGCACCGCCACTGTAAGTACAGTACAGTATACTGTATACAGTACAGAGCGGAACATTGCATATTGACTTTCAAACATGTGGGATACTGTACAGGACCACAGCATTTCATCCCTCCTGGAATGGGTCATTTTGGCAGGTACTGTACTGTACTGTACTGTTATGTACTGCACAGTACAGTATGTACTGTAGTGTTGATACAGTACCTTAACACATTGTACTTTATAGTACAGTATGTTCGTGTTAGAGAATATACAGTACTGTACAGCACAGTCGTTTTTTTGTGTGCTTTTCCGCAGTCCCAGTGGATGTCGCAGCTCCAGAAAGCCTCCCTGCCGCCACCCAGGAGGAGAGGGCCACCTCTGCCCCCACCCAGCTGGAGGAGGAGTCTCTGAGCGCGGTTGGTAAGTATTGTACAGTATAACACCAGGGCTCTCACCATCTGTACCGGAAAAGTATTTTTGAACAGGCTCCAGCATGTACTGAGGCCCTTGTTCTTCTTCACTCTCTGACAAAATCCTTCTTGGATGGACAAACCCATGTGCACTGCAGGTGAGGCAGGTGTTACTGGACTTGCGCAGAGAGAATTACAGTATCTACTGTACAGTAGATTTGGGTGTGTCATTTTGCACTGCCTCGCCTGCTGTGCACATGGGTTTGTCCATCTACTGTGGGGAGGATTTTGTCAGAGAGTGAAGCAGAGTAAGGGCATCAGTTCCTGCTGGAGCCTGTTCAAAAATACCCCTGCTTGCACGATACACCCTCTTTATTTTGTCCTTTTTTTTTTTGACATTTGCAGCTCCAGAAAGCCTCCCTGCCGCCACCCAGGAGGAGAGGGCCACCTCTGCCCCCACCCAGCTCGAGGAGGATTCTCTGAGCGCGGTTGGTAAGTATTGTACAGTATAACACCAGGGCTCTCACCATCTGTACCGGAAAAGTATTTTTGAACAGGCTCCAGCATGTACTGAGGCCCTTGTTCTTCTTCACTCTCTGACAAAATCCTTCTTGGATGGACAAACCCATGTGCACTGCAGGTGAGGCAGGTGTTACTGGACTTGCGCAGAGAGAATTACAGTATCTACTGTACAGTAGATTTGGGTGTGTCATTTTGCACTGCCTCGCCTGCTGTGCACATGGGTTTGTCCATCTACTGTGGGGAGGATTTTGTCAGAGAGTGAAGCAGAGTAAGGGCATCAGTTCCTGCTGGAGCCTGTTCAAAAATACCCCTGCTTGCACGATACACCCTCTTTATTTTGTCCTTTTTTTTTTTGACATTTGCAGCTCCAGAAAGCCTCCCTGCCGCCACCCAGGAGGAGAGGGCCACCTCTGCCCCCACCCAGCTGGAGGAGGAGTCTCTGAGCGCGGTTGGTAAGTATTGTACAGTATAACACCAGGGCTCTCACCATCTGTACCGGAAAAGTATTTTTGAACAGGCTCCAGCATGTACTGAGGCCCTTGTTCTTCTTCACTCTCTGACAAAATCCTTCTTGGATGGACAAACCCATGTGCACTGCAGGTGAGGCAGGTGTTACTGGACTTGCGCAGAGAGAATTACAGTATCTACTGTACAGTAGATTTGGGTGTGTCATTTTGCACTGCCTCGCCTGCTGTGCACATGGGTTTGTCCATCTACTGTGGGGAGGATTTTGTCAGAGAGTGAAGCAGAGTAAGGGCATCAGTTCCTGCTGGAGCCTGTTCAAAAATACCCCTGCTTGCACGATACACCCTCTTTATTTTGTCCTTTTTTTTTTTGACATTTGCAGCTCCAGAAAGCCTCCCTGCCGCCACCCAGGAGGAGAGGGCCACCTCTGCCCCCACCCAGCTGGAGGAGGAGTCTCTGAGCGCGGTTGGTAAGTATTGTACAGTATAACACCAGGGCTCTCACCATCTGTACCGGAAAAGTATTTTTGAACAGGCTCCAGCATGTACTGAGGCCCTTGTTCTTCTTCACTCTCTGACAAAATCCTTCTTGGATGGACAAACCCATGTGCACTGCAGGTGAGGCAGGTGTTACTGGACTTGCGCAGAGAGAATTACAGTATCTACTGTACAGTAGATTTGGGTGTGTCATTTTGCACTGCCTCGCCTGCTGTGCACATGGGTTTGTCCATCTACTGTGGGGAGGATTTTGTCAGAGAGTGAAGCAGAGTAAGGGCATCAGTTCCTGCTGGAGCCTGTTCAAAAATACCCCTGCTTGCACGATACACCCTCTTTATTTTGTCCTTTTTTTTTTTGACATTTGCAGCTCCAGAAAGCCTCCCTGCCGCCACCCAGGAGGAGAGGGCCACCTCTGCCCCCACCCAGCTGGAGGAGGAGTCTCTGAGCGCGGTTGGTAAGTATTGTACAGTATAACACCAGGGCTCTCACCATCTGTACCGGAAAAGTATTTTTGAACAGGCTCCAGCATGTACTGAGGCCCTTGTTCTTCTTCACTCTCTGACAAAATCCTTCTTGGATGGACAAACCCATGTGCACTGCAGGTGAGGCAGGTGTTACTGGACTTGCGCAGAGAGAATTACAGTATCTACTGTACAGTAGATTTGGGTGTGTCATTTTGCACTGCCTCGCCTGCTGTGCACATGGGTTTGTCCATCTACTGTGGGGAGGATTTTGTCAGAGAGTGAAGCAGAGTAAGGGCATCAGTTCCTGCTGGAGCCTGTTCAAAAATACCCCTGCTTGCACGATACACCCTCTTTATTTTGTCCTTTTTTTTTTTGACATTTGCAGCTCCAGAAAGCCTCCCTGCCGCCACCCAGGAGGAGAGGGCCACCTCTGCCCCCACCCAGCTGGAGGAGGAGTCTCTGAGCGCGGTTGGTAAGTATTGTACAGTATAACACCAGGGCTCTCACCATCTGTACCGGAAAAGTATTTTTGAACAGGCTCCAGCATGTACTGAGGCCCTTGTTCTTCTTCACTCTCTGACAAAATCCTTCTTGGATGGACAAACCCATGTGCACTGCAGGTGAGGCAGGTGTTACTGGACTTGCGCAGAGAGAATTACAGTATCTACTGTACAGTAGATTTGGGTGTGTCATTTTGCACTGCCTCGCCTGCTGTGCACATGGGTTTGTCCATCTACTGTGGGGAGGATTTTGTCAGAGAGTGAAGCAGAGTAAGGGCATCAGTTCCTGCTGGAGCCTGTTCAAAAATACCCCTGCTTGCACGATACACCCTCTTTATTTTGTCCTTTTTTTTTTTGACATTTGCAGCTCCAGAAAGCCTCCCTGCCGCCACCCAGGAGGAGAGGGCCACCTCTGCCCCCACCCAGCTCGAGGAGGATTCTCTGAGCGCGGTTGGTAAGTATTGTACAGTATAACACCAGGGCTCTCACCATCTGTACCGGAAAAGTATTTTTGAACAGGCTCCAGCATGTACTGAGGCCCTTGTTCTTCTTCACTCTCTGACAAAATCCTTCTTGGATGGACAAACCCATGTGCACTGCAGGTGAGGCAGGTGTTACTGGACTTGCGCAGAGAGAATTACAGTATCTACTGTACAGTAGATTTGGGTGTGTCATTTTGCACTGCCTCGCCTGCTGTGCACATGGGTTTGTCCATCTACTGTGGGGAGGATTTTGTCAGAGAGTGAAGCAGAGTAAGGGCATCAGTTCCTGCTGGAGCCTGTTCAAAAATACCCCTGCTTGCACGATACACCCTCTTTATTTTGTCCTTTTTTTTTTTGACATTTGCAGCTCCAGAAAGCCTCCCTGCCGCCACCCAGGAGGAGAGGGCCACCTCTGCCCCCACCCAGCTGGAGGAGGAGTCTCTGAGCGCGGTTGGTAAGTATTGTACAGTATAACACCAGGGCTCTCACCATCTGTACCGGAAAAGTATTTTTGAACAGGCTCCAGCATGTACTGAGGCCCTTGTTCTTCTTCACTCTCTGACAAAATCCTTCTTGGATGGACAAACCCATGTGCACTGCAGGTGAGGCAGGTGTTACTGGACTTGCGCAGAGAGAATTACAGTATCTACTGTACAGTAGATTTGGGTGTGTCATTTTGCACTGCCTCGCCTGCTGTGCACATGGGTTTGTCCATCTACTGTGGGGAGGATTTTGTCAGAGAGTGAAGCAGAGTAAGGGCATCAGTTCCTGCTGGAGCCTGTTCAAAAATACCCCTGCTTGCACGATACACCCTCTTTATTTTGTCCTTTTTTTTTGACATTTGCAGCTCCAGAAAGCCTCCCTGCCGCCACCCAGGAGGAGAGGGCCACCTCTGCCCCCACCCAGCTGGAGGAGGAGTCTCTGAGCGCGGTTGGTAAGTATTGTACAGTATAACACCAGGGCTCTCACCATCTGTACCGGAAAAGTATTTTTGAACAGGCTCCAGCATGTACTGAGGCCCTTGTTCTTCTTCACTCTCTGACAAAATCCTTCTTGGATGGACAAACCCATGTGCACTGCAGGTGAGGCAGGTGTTACTGGACTTGCGCAGAGAGAATTACAGTATCTACTGTACAGTAGATTTGGGTGTGTCATTTTGCACTGCCTCGCCTGCTGTGCACATGGGTTTGTCCATCTACTGTGGGGAGGATTTTGTCAGAGAGTGAAGCAGAGTAAGGGCATCAGTTCCTGCTGGAGCCTGTTCAAAAATACCCCTGCTTGCACGATACACCCTCTTTATTTTGTCCTTTTTTTTTGACATTTGCAGCTCCAGAAAGCCTCCCTGCCGCCACCCAGGAGGAGAGGGCCACCTCTGCCCCCACCCAGCTGGAGGAGGATTCTCTGAGCGCGGTTGGTAAGTATTGTACAGTATAACACCAGGGCTCTCACCATCTGTACCGGAAAAGTATTTTTGAACAGGCTCCAGCATGTACTGAGGCCCTTGTTCTTCTTCACTCTCTGACAAAATCCTTCTTGGATGGACAAACCCATGTGCACTGCAGGTGAGGCAGGTGTTACTGGACTTGCGCAGAGAGAATTACAGTATCTACTGTACAGTAGATTTGGGTGTGTCATTTTGCACTGCCTCGCCTGCTGTGCACATGGGTTTGTCCATCTACTGTGGGGAGGATTTTGTCAGAGAGTGAAGCAGAGTAAGGGCATCAGTTCCTGCTGGAGCCTGTTCAAAAATACCCCTGCTTGCACGATACACCCTCTTTATTTTGTCCTTTTTTTTTGACATTTGCAGCTCCAGAAAGCCTCCCTGCCGCCACCCAGGAGGAGAGGGCCACCTCTGCCCCCACCCAGCTGGAGGAGGAGTCTCTGAGCGCGGTTGGTAAGTATTGTACAGTATAACACCAGGGCTCTCACCATCTGTACCGGAAAAGTATTTTTGAACAGGCTCCAGCATGTACTGAGGCCCTTGTTCTTCTTCACTCTCTGACAAAATCCTTCTTGGATGGACAAACCCATGTGCACTGCAGGTGAGGCAGGTGTTACTGGACTTGCGCAGAGAGAATTACACTATCTACTGTACAGTAGATTTGGGTGTGTCATTTTGCACTGCCTCGCCTGCTGTGCACATGGGTTTGTCCATCTACTGTGGGGAGGATTTTGTCAGAGAGTGAAGCAGAGTAAGGGCATCAGTTCCTGCTGGAGCCTGTTCAAAAATACCCCTGCTTGCACGATACACCCTCTTTATTTTGTCCTTTTTTTTTTTGACATTTGCAGCTCCAGAAAGCCTCCCTGCCGCCACCCAGGAGGAGAGGGCCACCTCTGCCCCCACCCAGCTGGAGGAGGATTCTCTGAGCGCGGTTGGTAAGTATTGTACAGTATAACACCAGGGCTCTCACCATCTGTACCGGAAAAGTATTTTTGAACAGGCTCCAGCATGTACTGAGGCCCTTGTTCTTCTTCACTCTCTGACAAAATCCTTCTTGGATGGACAAACCCATGTGCACTGCAGGTGAGGCAGGTGTTACTGGACTTGCGCAGAGAGAATTACAGTATCTACTGTACAGTAGATTTGGGTGTGTCATTTTGCACTGCCTCGCCTGCTGTGCACATGGGTTTGTCCATCTACTGTGGGGAGGATTTTGTCAGAGAGTGAAGCAGAGTAAGGGCATCAGTTCCTGCTGGAGCCTGTTCAAAAATACCCCTGCTTGCACGATACACCCTCTTTATTTTGTCCTTTTTTTTTTTTGACATTTGCAGCTCCAGAAAGCCTCCCTGCCGCCACCCAGGAGGAGAGGGCCACCTCTGCCCCCACCCAGCTGGAGGAGGAGTCTCTGAGCGCGGTTGGTAAGTATTGTACAGTATAACACCAGGGCTCTCACCATCTGTACCGGAAAAGTATTTTTGAACAGGCTCCAGCATGTACTGAGGCCCTTGTTCTTCTTCACTCTCTGACAAAATCCTTCTTGGATGGACAAACCCATGTGCACTGCAGGTGAGGCAGGTGTTACTGGACTTGCGCAGAGAGAATTACAGTATCTACTGTACAGTAGATTTGGGTGTGTCATTTTGCACTGCCTCGCCTGCTGTGCACATGGGTTTGTCCATCTACTGTGGGGAGGATTTTGTCAGAGAGTGAAGCAGAGTAAGGGCATCAGTTCCTGCTGGAGCCTGTTCAAAAATACCCCTGCTTGCACGATACACCCTCTTTATTTTGTCCTTTTTTTTTTTTGACATTTGCAGCTCCAGAAAGCCTCCCTGCCGCCACCCAGGAGGAGAGGGCCACCTCTGCCCCCACCCAGCTGGAGGAGGAGTCTCTGAGCGCGGTTGGTAAGTATTGTACAGTATAACACCAGGGCTCTCACCATCTGTACCGGAAAAGTATTTTTGAACAGGCTCCAGCATGTACTGAGGCCCTTGTTCTTCTTCACTCTCTGACAAAATCCTTCTTGGATGGACAAACCCATGTGCACTGCAGGTGAGGCAGGTGTTACTGGACTTGCGCAGAGAGAATTACAGTATCTACTGTACAGTAGATTTGGGTGTGTCATTTTGCACTGCCTCGCCTGCTGTGCACATGGGTTTGTCCATCTACTGTGGGGAGGATTTTGTCAGAGAGTGAAGCAGAGTAAGGGCATCAGTTCCTGCTGGAGCCTGTTCAAAAATACCCCTGCTTGCACGATACACCCTCTTTATTTTGTCCTTTTTTTTTTTGACATTTGCAGCTCCAGAAAGCCTCCCTGCCGCCACCCAGGAGGAGAGGGCCACCTCTGCCCCCACCCAGCTGGAGGAGGAGTCTCTGAGCCCAGACAGCTCTGATAGTGGTAATCATTGTTATGGTCACTATTTTCTACTATTATTTAACTGTATACTGTATGACGATACTTGATACGTACTCCATCTTTTACACACAGGACGCCTGGTGATTGATACCAGTGCGGAGGAGCAGGAGTTGCCCAGTGCAGATGGTAAGTACAGTATTGTACTGTACAACAGCACACAGCATGTACCGGATATTACAGTAATTGTGGGCCCAACATGTGTACTTAATCACATCTGTGGGCCCACCATGTGAACCCTCTAATACTGTACAGTACTGTACATACTGTACAGCAGGGGTGGCCAAACCTTTCCTCAAGATCTACAGTACCAACAGTTCATGTTTTTCAGGCAACCCGTGGATCTGTATAGTAGGAATGAATGCAGCAGGTTTGAAAATGTGACAGTTACTGTACTGTAGTAATGACTGCAGCTGTGCTCCAGCTTGGTGATATGGAAAACCTGGACCGTTGGTAGATCTTGAGGACCGGTTTGTCCGCCCCTGCTGTACAGCAAAGTACAGTACAGTACTTGTGGTGCCCACATGTGTGCCATATACTGCACAGTACTGTAACTGTGGGTCCACCTTGTGCAACGGAAAATACTGTATAGTACAGTACAGTATCTGTGGGACCGACATGTGTACTGTGTAACACCTGCTTCACTCTCTGGCAAAATCCTTCTTACTGTAGATGGACAAACCCATGTGCTCATCAGGGGCCAGATTCTATAAGCTTCAAAAGAGATAAGTTTCACAGTGATAAACAGCCAGCCAATCAGCTCCTGCCTGTTATTTTTCAAACACAGTCTGTGACATGGCAGGTACTGTAGGAGCTGATTGGCTGGCTGTTTATAACTGTGAAACTTATCACTTTTAAAGCTTATAGAATCTGGCCCCTGGTGAGGCAGTGTTACTATACAGTACTTGTGCAGTTAGATTTGGGTGTGTCATTTTGCACTGCCTCCCCTGCAGTGCACATGGGTTTGTCCATCTACTGTAGGAGGCAGAATAAGGGCATCAGTTCCTGCTGGAGCCTGTTGAAAAACACACCTGCTTGAGATTATACTGTACAGTGTCTTTATTTCGTCTTTTTTGTACATTTGCAGCATCTGAAAGCTTCCCCCCCCACCTCGAGGAGAGGGCCACCCTCGCCGCCACCCTGCCGGAGCCTAGTCCAAGCGCGGTCGGTAAGTACAGTATTGTAGGTACTGTACAGTACTGGTGTAATGCTGTATCTGCACGCCCGATATTATTGTAGGATTGTACTGTATGCCTTAATTTAAGGCATACAGTACAATCCGATTCAATGTGATTATCGCATCGCATCACATGCGCCCAAATTGTATGCGATGCGATTTTCCATACGATTCAACATACAGTAGAATTGTATGGGAAAAAGGGTCCATGTCATTGTGTGTACTGTACCTTATACGGTACCTACTGTACTGTATCTGGGGTCCAACCATGTGGCACATCTGGATGCCTCAGCCAAAATAGATTTTGGTGACCATAACACTGTACAGTAAATTACAATATGTTGCAAACTAACCTCTTTTTCTGTTCTTTTCTGCAGTCCCACCCATCCACATGACCCTCCGCCCCCGCCCCCACAGACCAACCGAACCATCCCACCCCAGGCCAGTGGCAGCTGGTAAGTACTGTACAGTACTGTACATTACTCTGATTTCATCTGGGACAGAGACAGCATGGAGTCACTGAAAAAGGGGCTACTGTACATGGATTATACTGTCCATACGACTTCCCCTCTCCTCCCAGCATGGCGACTAGGGTGGCCAATCCCGGGGCATTTTTTCAATCCCATGATTCGGGATTGAAAAATGCCAGATCCCGGGATTCCCGGGATTGGCTCCCCATTAAAAAAAAAAAAAAAAACTCCCCGGCCGCCCCGCATATCTACTGTACTTACAGTACTTTTTCAAACACAGTCTGTGACATGGCAGGTAGGAGCTGATTGGCTGGCTGTTTATCACTGTGAAACTTATCACTTTTAAAGCTTATAGAATCTGGCCCCTGGTGAGGCAGTGTTACTATACAGTACTTGTGCAGTTAGATTTGGGTGTGTCATTTTGCACTGCCTCCCCTGCAGTGCACATGGGTTTGTCCATCTACTGTAGGAGGCAGAATAAGGGTATCAGTTCCTGCTGGAGCCTGTTGAAAAACACCCCTGCTTGAGATTATACTGTACAGTGTCTTTATTTCGTCTTTTTTGTACATTTGCAGCATCTGAAAGCTTCCCCCCCCACCTCGAGGAGAGGGCCACCCTCGCCGCCACCCTGCCGGAGCCTAGTCCAAGCGCGGTCGGTAAGTACAGTATTGTAGGTACTGTACAGTACTGGTGTAATGCTGCATCTGCACGCCCGATATTATTGTACGATTGTACTGTATGCCTTAATTTAAGGCATACTGTACAGTACAATCCGATTCAATGTGATTATCGCATCGCATGCGCCCAAATTGTATGCGATGCGATTTTCCATACGATTCAACATACAGTACAGTAGAATTGTATGGGAAAAAGGGTCCATGTCATTGTGTGTACCTTATACGGTACCTACTGTACTGTATCTGGGGTCCAACCATGTGGCACATCTGGATGCCTCAGCCAAAATAGATTTTGGTGACCATAACACTGTACAGTAAATTACAATATGTTGCAAACTAACCTCTTTTTCTGTTCTTTTCTGCAGTCCCACCCATCCACATGACCCTCCGCCCCCGCCCCCGCCCCCGCAGACCAACCGAACCATCCCACCCCAGGCCAGTGGCAGCTGGTAAGTACTGTACAGTACTGTACATTACTCTGATTTCATCTGGGACAGAGACAGCATGGAGTCACTGAAAAAGGGGCTACTGTACATGGATTATACTGTCCATACGACTTCCCCTCTCCTCCCAGCATGGCGACTAGGGTGGCCAATCCCGGGGCATTTTTTCAATCCCATGATTCGGGATTGAAAAATGCCAGATCCCGGGATTCCCGGGATCCCGGGATTGGCTCCCCATTAAAAAAAAAAAAAAACTCCCCGGCCGCCCCGCATATCTACTGTACTTACTGTACTGTACATTGCGGTGCGGCCGGGGAGCCTGTCGGGGGGGGGCGGGCGGGCTGTGGCGGTGAGCGTCGGGAGGGATGTCCGGCGTCCTGCGGGGGGCGGGGGCGGCGTCCTTGGCTCTGCGCAGCGTGACCTCTGCAAACAAACCTACAGTTTTTCACTGTACTGTACTTTGCATTTTCACAGACAACCGTGAGAGGCTGCGGCTTCTCTGGCCACTTTTCCATAGGATGATTCGGTTTGTCTGCAGAGCTGTGGCAAACAGCCATCCTCTCCCCGAGGACCCAGTATCCAGAGGTAAATCATATTGCACTGTACTGTAGGTACAGTAGTAACTGGAATGCTGATTTTTGTGACCTCTAGATTTTAGTGACCTTAAATTTAGGCAGACACGATAATCTCGTCGATCACATCACATCCGACCAAATCGCATGTGATGCAACCAACGCGATCGTCCCTATTTTTACATAGGATGCAATGTTAAAATGGACTGAGTCCATTTTAACATACAGTACGTAGAATTTTATCGGAAAAAAGGGACCTGTTCATTTCCCTACTATCGAACTACGCACGGAGTTGGATATACTGTACTGTAAACCTGGCCAAGCCCGAAGCGTGGCGCCCCACGATAGAGCGTGGAATACTGTACTTTTTAACGAATCCGCGTGTGCTCGCCACGCTTCGGGTTTACAGTACAGTATATCCAACTCCATGTGTACTGTAATTGGATAGTTGTGAAATGAAAAGGTCCCTTTTTCCCCTATGTTTCTATACTGTACTGTAGTTACAGTACAGTACTGTACTGTATGTTTCTTAAAGTACAGTAGTTTTTTGCTTACTGTATCGTACAGTAATACTACAGTATCCTTTTTATTCCCCAACAGAAAACTTCCATCGCACCATGGCCAACATAGAAGCCACCATGCACCAGCTCGTGGACCATGCTTTTACGGTGGCCTTCCAACGGCTGTAATTTTTTATTTTTAATTTACAGTATGCTGTACATAAAAGGGTTTACTGTATGTTCACTACTGTAGTATTGTCTCTTTATTGACAGCACATGTGCGACAAGGGATATACTGTACAGTACAGTAGTCCAATCAGTGGGGAAAAGGTTACAAGGTGAGGAAGACACAAATTTTTTTTTTGGAATTTTTTTATTTTTTTGGGATGGAGGGGGTTACCATTACTTTGGAACACTGACACACACAGAGGTACTGTACAGTAAGCCTGCTGAAGGAAAATATTGGATGCAGTGGGGAAAAAGGTAACCACGACACAGAACAAGAAAAACCATGTTAACAAAACACACAACTTTTTTTTTGCTTTTTGGAATTTTGTATTTTTTGGGTTTTTTTTCCCTTTTTTGGAGGGATGGAGGGGGTTACCATTACTTTGGAACACTGACACACACCGAGGTACTATACAGTAAGCCTGCTGAAGGAAAATATCGGACGCAGTGGGGAAAAAGGTAACCACGACACAGAACGATGAAAACCATGATAACAAAACACACAACTTTTTTTTTGCTTTTTGGAATTTTGTATTTTTTGGGTTTTTTTTTCCCTTTTTTGGAGGGATGGAGGGGGTTACCATTACTTTGGAACACTGACACACACCGAGGTACTATACAGTAAGCCTGCTGAAGGAAAATATCGGACGCAGTGGGGAAAAAGGTAACCACGACACAGAACGATGAAAACCATGATAACAAAACACACAACTTTTTTTTTTGCTTTTTGGAATTTTGTATTTTTTTTGTTTTTTTTTTTTCCTTTTTTTGGAGGGATGGAGGGGGTTACCATTACTTTGGAACACTGACACACACAGAGGTACTGTACAGTAAGCCTGCTGAAGGAAAATATTGGATGCAGTGGGGAAAAAGGTAACCACGACACAGAACAAGAAAAACCATGTTAACAAAACACACAACTTTTTTTTTGCTTTTTGGAATTTTGTATTTTTTGGGTTTTTTTTCCCTTTTTTGGAGGGATGGAGGGGGTTACCATTACTTTGGAACACTGACACACACCGAGGTACTATACAGTAAGCCTGCTGAAGGAAAATATCGGACGCAGTGGGGAAAAAGGTAACCACGACACAGAACGATGAAAACCATGATAACAAAACACACAACTTTTTTTTTGCTTTTTGGAATTTTGTATTTTTTGGTTTTTTTTTCCCTTTTTTGGAGGGATGGAGGGGGTTACCATTACTTTGGAACACTGACACACACCGAGGTACTATACAGTAAGCCTGCTGAAGGAAAATATCGGACGCAGTGGGGAAAAAGGTAACCACGACACAGAACGATGAAAACCATGATAACAAAACACACAACTTTTTTTTTTGCTTTTTGGAATTTTGTATTTTTTTTGTTTTTTTTTTTCCTTTTTTTGGAGGGATGGAGGGGGTTACCATTACTTTGGAACACTGACACACACAGAGGTACTGTACAGTAAGCCTGCTGAAGGAAAATATTGGATGCAGTGGGGAAAAAGGTAACCACGACACAGAACAAGAAAAACCATGTTAACAAAACACACAACTTTTTTTTTTTTTTTTGGGAATTTTGTACAGGTATTTTTTTATTATTATTATTAATTTTTGTTTTGGGTAATTTTTTTTTTTAGATTTACTGTCTTTGGGGTGGGGTGTAGGAACAGCAGCACACACACTCGGAAAACCGACCGGTGAAGAGAAACACTTTGCAACTTTTTTTTTATTATTATTATTATTATTATTATTATTATTATTATTATTATTATTATTATTTTTTTTTTATTTTTTTTTTAATGATATCATGTTTTGTTGTTATTCCTGTATACAGTAGTAATGTATATTTGTACTGTACAGTATGTTTTGTTTTACTGTAGGTTTACTTTTGAAGGAACTGAGACAAACTCACGGAAAATTCAGTATTCGGTTAAAAGTACAGTACAGTAACACCACTGCTTCATCACCGAGTTGTGCACAAGGGAGGGCAAACTGTTGGCAACGGTGGTAACGGTTGCCTTACATGATCGAGGCGTCTCCATGCTGTTCTCCTCTTCATTCGTAGTAGTCCGTTGATGGTATTGATGATGGAAGTTTTATGGTGCTTCTGAAGTATAATCCGTTTGCCACATCTTCTCATGATGTCTTTTCTTACATTTTTTGGCAGTGCAGATTTCCCATTCTTCCCATTGTAATTCACATGGTTTGCCCATGACAAATAAAGATCATGTGGCACATGTTCTTGAAAAATAAATTGTGCATATCTGTTCAGTTGTTCATGTGCCTTTCCATAAAGCAGGTCGTCCGTTGCATCTGTGATGTCGCACAGTGGAATATTGGGCAGAACAGGTCCACAGTCTGTCTCGTTGTCTGGCTCTGCAGGGGTGCTGCACTGAGTGGGTGCTCGAGGAAGCTGCAGAGTCACTTCACCAAAGTCCATCACTTGGTGTGCTGTAGAAGGCAGTTCTACGTGTCTATTCACGACTATTGTGGTGTCCACTTCACTGGGTGCATTCACTTCGCCGCCAAAATCCACTTCACAGAGTGCACCCAGTTCGCTGAATGTAGACACTTCGCCCGGGCCATCCAATCCACCGAGTGCACCCAGTTCGCCAAATGAATTCACTTCACCCGGTTCATCCAATTCGCAGAGTGCATCTATTCTGCCAGGTCCATCTTCAATTCGACACATCTGCACAGCTACTTCATGGGTTTGTGGTGTTGCTTTTTTCACTGTGTTAACGATGATGTCTTCCATTGCGCAGATGATCCGGTCATTCACTGATGTTGTGATGGTGTGAGTCGCTGATTCGATGAGGGTATTGACTGATGTCATGATGGTATTACTTACCGATTTGATGAGGTCTTCTTTCACTGATTTAATGAGGACCTCCTTCATTGATTCAACGGTGTTCTTCAATGTATCTTTTAATACAGCATTTTCGATCTCCAGCCGATGTACCTTTTCTTGAAGCTCCTGTGCACCATGGTCGTCTTGCAGGTTGTCCATCAATTCTTTTGTTCCTGAAAGATTTCCAAAATCCAGCTTTCTTCTTGGTGAAGAATGTTCTTGTTGACCTGGGGTCGAAACAAAATCCAAAACAACAAACTCCTCATTTGGATCAATACTTACTGCCTGTACCAGTGTTTGATCAATGCTGACCACTGGTACAGGTACATCTTTAGCCAACACAGTCTCCAGCTTTCTTCTTGGTGAAGAATGTTCTTGTTGACCTGGGGTCGAAACAAAATCCAAAACAACAAACTCCTCATTTGGATCAATACTTACTGCCTGTACCAGTGTTTGATCAATGCTGACCACTGGTACAGGTACATCTTTAGCCAACACAGTCTCCTTGTATGAAGGACCAGCTTCAATATCTGTAATAGAGAAAGGGACGTTGTTATCGTTACCTACAATCTGCTCTAAAACACCATTCTTTGCCTTGGCATTTTTCCTTGGCTTTACTGTGACTGGAATGTTCTCTTTTTTGGCAGTAGTCTTCTTTGCCTTTTTGGGTGCATTCTGTGGAACCAATGCATCCAAGGCCAATTGTCTCTTGTTGGAACGTGCACTGCGTTTTCCATAGAATGTTGCACTTGATACATTCATTGTTGTTTGTCTACAAAAAAATAATTACACATGAAATTGTGTTCCACTATCCAGTAAAGCAGTTTTACAGTAGCACAATAATGTCCAGTAGATTACAGTACAGTACATGACTGTACAGTACTGTATGTACTGTACTGTCATGGCCGTAACTACTGTACCATACAGTAGGTGCAAGGGGTGCAGCTGCTATGGGGCCCAGAGCTGCAGGGGGCCCATCTTTACTGTTTAAGTACAGTAATATGTTAATAGAGTTACACAAAATGGCCGCCAAATGTCTAGGGGCCTCGTGGAAGCGGGGGGGGGGAGGGAACACTGGGAGAGGTTTGGGAAAAGTTGGAAGCACGGCTGCACGTAGAAAAGACGGGGAAAGCAGGACCGAGCAACGGGGAGCGGATACCGTCGTTGCTGCTCGAGCGTCTCATTAGCTCGAGCGTCTCATTAGCTCGAGCGTCTCATTAGCTCGAGCGTCCCAGGCTCCGGGGAGGAGGGGTCGGTGTGCTATACGGGCAAGCGTCGGTCGCTCGATATACCGCCAAACGCCTAGGGGCCTCGTGGAAGCGGGGGGGGGGAGGTTTGGGAAAGGTTGGAAGCACAGAGAAAGGACGGGGAAACCAGGGCCGTGCGACGGGGAGCGGGCATACAGTAGCCCCGGGTAGGAGGGGCAGCGTCGCTCGAGGCAGTTTCGCTCGGAGGCAGGGTTACACAAAATGGCCGCCAAATGTCTACGGGCCTCGTGGAAGCGGGGGGGAGGGAACACTGGGAGAGGTTTGGGAAAGGTTGGAAGCACAGAGAAAGGACGGGGAAACCAGGGCCGTGCGACGGGGAGCGGGCATACAGTAGCCCCGGGGAGGAGGGGCAGCGTCGCTCGAGAGCGCTCGAGGCAGTTTCGCTCGGAGGCAGGGTTACACAAAATGGCCGCCAAATGTCTACGGGCCTCGTGGAAGCGGGGGGGAGGGAACACTGGGAGAGGCTGGAAGCATGGCTGCACGGAGAAAAGACGGGGAAAGCAGGGCAGAGCGACGTGGAGCGGATACCGTCGTTGCTGCTCGAGCGTCTCATTAGCTCGAGCGTCCCATTAGCTCGAGCGTCCCATTAGCTCGAGCGTCCCAGGCTCCGGGGAGGAGGGGTCGGTGTGCTATACGGGCAAGCGTCGGTCGCTCGATATACCGCCAAACGCCTAGGGGCCTCGTGGAAGCGGGGGGGGGAGGGAACACTGGGAGAGGTTTGGGAAAGGTTGGAAGCACAGAGAAAGGACGGGGAAACCAGGGCCGTGCGACGGGGAGCGGGCATACAGTAGCCCCGGGGAGGAGGGGCAGCGTCGCTCGAGGCAGTTTCGCTCGGAGGCAGGGTTACACAAAATGGCCGCCAAATGTCTACGGGCCTCGTGGAAGCGGGGGGGAGGGAACACTGGGAGAGGTTTGGGAAAGGTTGGAAGCACAGAGAAAGGACGGGGAAACCAGGGCCGTGCGACGGGGAGCGGGCATACAGTAGCCCCGGGGAGGAGGGGCAGCGTCGCTCGAGAGCGCTCGAGGCAGTTTCGCTCGGAGGCAGGGTTACACAAAATGGCCGCCAAATGTCTACGGGCCTCGTGGAAGCGGGGGGGAGGGAACACTGGGAGAGGCTGGAAGCATGGCTGCACGGAGAAAAGACGGGGAAAGCAGGGCAGAGCGACGTGGAGCGGATACCGTCGTTGCTGCTCGAGCGTCTCATTAGCTCGAGCGTCCCATTAGCTCGAGCGTCCCATTAGCTCGAGCGTCCCAGGCTCCGGGGAGGAGGGGTCGGTGTGCTATACGGGCAAGCGTCGGTCGCTCGATATACCGCCAAACGCCTAGGGGCCTCGTGGAAGCGGGGGGGGGAGGGAACACTGGGAGAGGTTTGGGAAAGGTTGGAAGCACAGAGAAAGGACGGGGAAACCAGGGCCGTGCGACGGGGAGCGGGCATACAGTAGCCCCGGGGAGGAGGGGCAGCGTCGCTCGAGGCAGTTTCGCTCGGAGGCAGGGTTACACAAAATGGCCGCCAAATGTCTACGGGCCTCGTGGAAGCGGGGGGGAGGGAACACTGGGAGAGGTTTGGGAAAGGTTGGAAGCACAGAGAAAGGACGGGGAAACCAGGGCCGTGCGACGGGGAGCGGGCATACAGTAGCCCCGGGGAGGAGGGGCAGCGTCGCTCGAGAGCGCTCGAGGCAGTTTCGCTCGGAGGCAGGGTTACACAAAATGGCCGCCAAATGTCTACGGGCCTCGTGGAAGCGGGGGGGAGGGAACACTGGGAGAGGCTGGAAGCATGGCTGCACGGAGAAAAGACGGGGAAAGCAGGGCAGAGCGACGTGGAGCGGATACCGTCGTTGCTGCTCGAGCGTCTCATTAGCTCGAGCGTCCCATTAGCTCGAGCGTCCCATTAGCTCGAGCGTCCCAGGCTCCGGGGAGGAGGGGTCGGTGTGCTATACGGGCAAGCGTCGGTCGCTCGATATACCGCCAAACGCCTAGGGGCCTCGTGGAAGCGGGGGGGGAGGGAACACTGGGAGAGGTTTGGGAAAGGTTGGAAGCACAGAGAAAGGATGGGGAAACCAGGGCCGTGCGACGGGGAGCGGGCATACAGTAGCCCCGGGGAGGAGGGGCAGCGTCGCTCGAGGCAGTTTCGCTCGGAGGCAGGGTTACACAAAATGGCCGCCAAATGTCTACGGGCCTCGTGGAAGCGGGGGGGAGGGAACACTGGGAGAGGTTTGGGAAAGGTTGGAAGCACAGAGAAAGGACGGGGAAACCAGGGCCGTGCGACGGGGAGCGGGCATACAGTAGCCCCGGGGAGGAGGGGCAGCGTCGCTCGAGGCAGTTTCGCTCGGAGGCAGGGTTACACAAAATGGCCGCCAAATGTCTACGGGCCTCGTGGAAGCGGGGGGGAGGGAACACTGGGAGAGGTTTGGGAAAGGTTGGAAGCACAGAGAAAGGACGGGGAAACCAGGGCCGTGCGACGGGGAGCGGGCATACAGTAGCCCCGGGGAGGAGGGGCAGCGTCGCTCGAGGCAGTTTCGCTCGGAGGCAGGGTTACACAAAATGGCCGCCAAATGTCTACGGGCCTCGTGGAAGCGGGGGGGAGGGAACACTGGGAGAGGTTTGGGAAAGGTTGGAAGCACAGAGAAAGGACGGGGAAACCAGGGCCGTGCGACGGGGAGCGGGCATACAGTAGCCCCGGGGAGGAGGGGCAGCGTCGCTCGAGAGCGCTCGAGGCAGTTTCGCTCGGAGGCAGGGTTACACAAAATGGCCGCCAAATGTCTACGGGCCTCGTGGAAGCGGGGGGGAGGGAACACTGGGAGAGGCTGGAAGCATGGCTGCACGGAGAAAAGACGGGGAAAGCAGGGCAGAGCGACGTGGAGCGGATACCGTCGTTGCTGCTCGAGCGTCTCATTAGCTCGAGCGTCCCATTAGCTCGAGCGTCCCATTAGCTTGAGCGTCCCAGGCTCCTGGGAGGAGGGGTCGGTGTGCTATACGGGCAAGCGTCGGTCGCTCGATATACCGCCAAACGCCTAGGGGCCTCGTGGAAGCGGGGGGGGGGAGGGAACACTGGGTGCAATGAGCGTTTACATACAGAATACAGTTTAAAAATAAGGTATATTTATATCGAAATACTGATAGAAAAAGATTTACCGTTCAGGAACTTTTGCTAGTAGCACTTGAAACCAGCCGAGTTCCGTGAGGCCAGCAAAGATTTCAAATGCAAGCAGAAGTACAGGAACGGTATCAGGAAACTTCAAGAAGTCTTGAGAGGAGAGGAGCCGAACAGCAAGTCTGCTTACGAGGAAACAGGTTTGCCGAGTGGTAGCTGGAGTGCCTGGGGACGCCCTTTTTATGTGAAACAAACAAAAGGTTTTTTCCACGCCCAAAGCAGGTCCTGTGATTGGATTATGGAAATTGTTCACGCCCCAAACATATCTGCAGAGACCAATCTCAGGGTCTGGATCTTGGGCGGGAAAAACCTTTTGTTTGTTTCACATAAAAAGGGCGTCCCCAGGCACTCCAGCTACCACTCGGCAAACCTGTTTCCTCGTAAGCAGACTTGCTGTTCGGCTCCTCTCCTCTCAAGACTTCTTGAAGTTTCCTGATACCGTTCCTGTACTTCTGCTTGCATTTGAAATCTTTGCTGGCCTCACGGAACTCGGCTGGTTTCAAGTGCTACTAGCAAAAGTTCCTGAACGGTAAATCTTTTTCTATCAGTATTTCGATATAAATATACCTTATTTTTAAACTGTATTCTGTATGTAAACGCTCATTGCACCCAGTGTTCCCTCCCCCCCCCCCCCCCGCTTCCACGAGGCCCCTAGGCGTTTGGCGGTATATCGAGCGACCGACGCTTGCCCGTATAGCACACCGACCCCTCCTCCCCGGAGCCTGGGACGCTCGAGCTAATGAGACGCTCGAGCTAATGAGACGCTCGAGCAGCAACGACGGTATCCGCTCCCCGTCGCTCGGCCCTGCTTTCCCCGTCTTTTCTCCGTGCAGCCATGCTTCCAACCTCTCCCAGTGTTCCCTCCCCCCCGCTTCCACGAGGCCCGTAGACATTTGGCGGCCATTTTGTGTAACCCTGCCTCCGAGCGAAACTGCCTCGAGCGCTCTCGAGCGACGCTGCCCCTCCTCCCCGGGGCTACTGTATGCCCGCTCCCCGTCGCACAGCCCTGGTTTCCCCGTCCTTTCTCTGTGCTTTCAACCTTTCCCAAACCTCTCCCAGTGTTCCCTCCCCCCGCTTCCACGAGGCCCCTAGGCGTTTGGCGGTATATGGAGCGACCGACGCTTGCCCGTATAGCACACCGACCCCTCCTCCCCGGAGCCTGGGACGCTCGAGCTAACGGGACGCTCGAGCTAATGAGACGCTCGAGCAGCAACGACGGTATCCGCTCCACGTCGCTCTGCCCTGCTTTCCCCGTCTTTTCTCCGTGCAGCCATGCTTCCAGCCTCTCCCAGTGTTCCCTCCCCCCCGCTTCCACGAGGCCCGTAGACATTTGGCGGCCATTTTGTGTAACCCTGCCTCCGAGCGAAACTGCCTCGAGCGCTCTCGAGCGACGCTGCCCCTCCTCCCCGGGGCTACTGTATGCCCGCTCCCCGTCGCACGGCCCTGGTTTCCCCGTCCTTTCTCTGTGCTTCCAACCTTTCCCAAACCTCTCCCAGTGTTCCCTCCCCCCGCTTCCACGAGGCCCCTAGGCGTTTGGCGGTATATCGAGCGACCGACGCTTGCCCGTATAGCACACCGACCCCTCCTCCCCGGAGCCTGGGACGCTCGAGCTAATGGGACGCTCGAGCTAATGAGACGCTCGAGCAGCAACGACGGTATCCGCTCCACGTCGCTCTGCCCTGCTTTCCCCGTCTTTTCTCCGTGCAGCCATGCTTCCAGCCTCTCCCAGTGTTCCCTCCCCCCCGCTTCCACGAGGCCCGTAGACATTTGGCGGCCATTTTGTGTAACCCTGCCTCCGAGCGAAACTGCCTCGAGCGCTCTCGAGCGACGCTGCCCCTCCTCCCCGGGGCTACTGTATGCCCGCTCCCTGTCGCACGGCCCTGGTTTCCCCGTCCTTTCTCTGTGCTTCCAACCTTTCCCAAACCTCTCCCAGTGTTCCCTCCCCCCCCCGCTTCCACGAGGCCCCTAGGCGTTTGGCGGTATATCGAGCGACCGACGCTTGCCCGTATAGCACACCGACCCCTCCTCCCCGGAGCCTGGGACGCTTGAGCTAATGAGACGCTCGAGCTAACGAGAAGTTGACGCATTAGCAACTGAGTGCTGTACAGTACATCATTGTCAATTATTACCACCAACGTTGTTTTTTTTTTTGGGGGGGGAGGGGGGGGGTAAAGGTACTGTAACATTTTTAAAAAAAAATGTTTAATGTACTATAGTAATTTGTATTGCGAAAAAGTCCATGTACTGTATTTCTAAATGTACTGTCTTCTCTTCATACAGGGAAGTCTCTAGTACAGCTGTCCAAAATGCCAGTTAAGATCAACAAGGCGATGAGCAAAATAATTGCAAACATGAAAAAAGAAAATAAAACTACCAAAGAGATCCAGGCTTGGCTGAGGGAAAGTGGGATTGTAGTCACTTTACAAACAGTGCGCTATCATGCTTTCGAGAGAACAACGGCCAGAAAGGAAATATTTGCTCCAAAGTGCTCTTGGTAAGATCAGTGTTGTGTAGTAAATTACCTGTAATGTACTGTACTGTATTGTTTGTTAAACTGGTACTGTATAAACTACTGTACTGTACAGTATGTCCAGTAGTATTAACCTTTGCTGTACTACAGTAATATAGAACATGAAACGTTTCAGTCATTGCCTTGTACTGTACTGTACATTAACTCTTATTTACTGTGTGCACTGTAGGAGAGCTGAAAAAATTGTGGAGAAAATAACTCGTGAGAATGATGAAATCTCTGCTCGACAAATTAAAAACATCTTCAAAACAGAGTATGATTTTGACATATCACTCACCAGCATTCGAAAAATGCGTCGGAAAATGGGATGGAAATATTGTGCTACAAGGTACAGTACAGTAAGAGTTTTGTATAGAGCAGTAATGCGCGCCATTTCACATTAACCCCTTGAGTGGTGGGTTTTGCTGTACAAACCTACAGTACCAGGGCAGCGGCGGCAGAGCTTGATGCTACTGTTCCTCATAGTGACAATGGCGTCATGATGAGGGATTTTCGTGGCAGCTCTGGAGGACTCGGCCTGAGCACTCGCCAGCCCCCACAAGCCGCACCAACCATACCCGGCAGTGGGGGAGGGGTGGGGGAATTGACTGGAGGTGCTGCACCAGTGGTGCACACAAGGACACCACTGGCGTACACCTACTGTATAGTGGCATGCCTTGAGATTTTCCGGGACAGCCCACTGCACCAGCACAGCTGAATCCGGAAAATCTCCAGGCATTCAGTACAGTACCACTCAAGTGGTTAATACCTACATTATTTGCATACAGTACTGCACGGTTGTTTAATGATGTCTATAATACAGTACTGTATTAAATTACCTGTATATTTTTGTGCTGTTGACAGGATAACTCCCATGGTTAGAGATGTCAACAAAGAGAAGAGAGTGGAACAGGCACGTCGTTGGATTGAGAGCGGTGAAACTTTTCAGGATGTCCTTTTCACCGATGAATCCTCAGTTGCACTCGAGAGGTTCTCGCGAATGTCATTCCGTAAGAAGGACCATATCTCATTGAAGCCACGGCCAAAGCATCCACTGAAAGTCCACGTATGGGGAGCCATATCACGATTGGGAGCTGGCCCATTGTTAATGTTCGAAGGTACAGTATAGTACAGTATACAGTACCATGCGTTGTCTGTGTTTGTAAGAAATAATGTACTATACTGTACACTACAATAATTAAAATTGAATGCAGTGGTTATTAATAAACAATACTGCTTTTTTCTCTAGGGATCATGGATAAACAATTCTTTCAAGAAAGAATAGTAGAGGGATGTATGGTGCCATATGTGCGGAAACGTTTCCCATCGCATCATAGACTATTCCAGGACAATGATCCTAAACACTCTGCCTCTGCAAAATTCATGGAAGAGAAAGGCATCAATTGGGAACGCACACCACCAGAGTGAGTATTGCTTTAATATTGTACTGTACTTTTATGGTTTTATCAAGATTGTATGCTTTTCTGTTCTAAAAGAAACATTATTGAAATACCTTTATTGTATCATACTGTTTACTTTAGATCCCCGGACATGAATCCAATTGAATTGGTATGGGCTCAAATGAAGTATTACATCAGGAACACTGCGAAGCCGACAACAAAACAGCAGCTGTTGGATGGGATCCGTAAATTTTGGCAAGAAGTGCTGACACCGGACATTTGTAATAATTGCATAAATCATCTATATAAAGTATTGCCTGTTATAGTCAAAATAAATGGACAACCCAGTGGTATGTAGTACTGTATTAAAATAGTATAGAAGTACTTAATCAGTCTGTTTTCTGTGTGTTTCTCTATGAACCCCCACCCCAAAATACTGTATAATAAAAATAAAAGTTGTGTGTGTGATGTTACAGTACTGTACAGCAGTGTTGCAAGCAAGGGGGTACGGTGTGGTACAGAGTACTGTACAGTACCTGTAAGAAATACAGTATGTTGCAGGTACGCAGTACCACTTACTCCCTGACCCACTGTCAATTCTATTTTTAATTTAAGTCTAAATATAATACATCCGCAGCCCGCCCACTCAGCGTTATGATTGGCTTAGCTACCGCTACTGCTGATTTAGCCTGTCACACTGACAGGCATCTGCAGTGGCGATAGCATGAAGAGCAGGCTCCACAATTGTAAGCACAATCTGCCCAGCTCTCCGCCAAGCAAGAGCCAACCGACCCCCAGTCATTTCCTGCTTCTCATTCCCTGTCTCCTGATGCCACGCCACTATTGTCATTTAGGGCCTTATTCGCATTCACTCTTTCTGTCACAATTCTTCTTAGATGGACAAAACTGCAGGTGGGGCAGATGTACAGTATAATGAGCAGAGAGAATTAGATTTGGGTGAGTTACAGTATTTTGTTTCTGTGCAGGAAAAATACTGACTGCTTTATTGTTACACTGCAATATAGAGCTTACTGTACTGTACTTTGAAGTACAGTACAGTAAAACCCCACCCAAATCTAATTCTCTCTGCAATAGTAAAATCTACCCCACCTGCAGTGCACATGGTTTTGTCCATCTAAGAAGAATTTTGTCAGAAAGAGTAAATTCGAATAAGGCCCTTAGTCACTCTTCTAGCTTTGTGTGACCACGAACACTCATGACACATGGCCACACCCATACAGTATTTGGTAGAGCCCATGAGTACTGTACCACCAAGAAAAAAATTCTACCTGCACCACTGCTGTACAGTACCTTTTGTTTATTATTCTGTCCTGCACCTTGCTACTGAACTGTACCTTGTCCCCTCTGATTGTACTGTATGCCATATTATCCATCTGTTGTCAATAAAAGTATTTTACTGTACTGTACATGTGGATAACAAGTAGAAAAATGTTGATTCGGTGCAATGTACTGTACTGTAGACAGTCTGTTTTACTGTATGTGTGTGTCTTGCTGAACCCCCACCCCAAACAAATAAAAAAAAAAAAATAATCTGTGTGTGATTTTTTTTTTTTTTCTATTCTGTACTGTACTGTACCTTGCTACCTTTTCCCCACTGATTGTACTGTATGCCATATCATCCATCTGCTGTCAATAAAAGTGTTTACTACAGTATTCAGTATTTGCAGTAGCATACAATAAGTTACTGTACAGTATCGTCTCACGCTGGAAAAAAGACAAGGATACATTGGAGTAACAATAAAATATTTATAAATACAGTATGAAAAAAAAAGAAACAACGCCAGAATAACAATTAAATTAAACGAACTAAAAATTGGAAAATGAAATCAATGAACTGGTGCATCAGCACCCGCACCGCCTCAAGCGCCCTGAGCCGCTGAGCCCTCTGTTGTTGTTCTGTGGTGGGGAAGTAAAATGTTAACGTTACTATAGTGTACTGTACGGTAAGTACTGTACTGTACTGTATTATTATTCTACAAAAGCAATCCCAACCACTGACATACTGTACTGTAACTGTACCTCTATAATTGGGGCCGGGACCCGGGCCAGGCCCCTGCGAGTCTGATCCTGGCCTGTGCTGGCTTATCCGCAGTTGGTGTCTTGGGCCCCCATGGACGATTGGCACTGTAGTGGGAGAAAAAGTGAGCATTACAATACAGCATGTACAGAACCTGTTCCACTTAGTGGCCCTTCTTCACTTCAACGGTGGTGGTCGTACTGTACTGTACAGTATGCCATAAAATAAAGCATGCCATGCCAAAAGAAGAAGCTGGTGGGTGGGACAGGCTTTTCTATTGGAATTACTGTTCAGGACTGTGTCAGAGGCGGAACTCAGTTCCCTCTACCATTGGAAACCAGTTGCCCATCACTTTTACACCTCTGGTTACAGTGCAGTACTACAGTAATTCTTACCACTTTCATCGTCCTCCTCCTCATCTTCCTCCAGCTCCATGGCCTCCACCTCAATGATGTCTGAGTGGAGAAAGGAAAATACAGTAGTACAGGAAAAAAAACATCATTTGCCTACTTACAGGTACTGTACTGAACATGTACTGTACAGTACAACTCCATAGAAGAAGGTCCTAATGGTGTAGATTGAAATGTCTACACACCATCTCCAAGCGGGCACCACCCACCTACAGTAGTGTACTGTACAAACAGGCAAGGCCCAAAGTCTGCGTGACACCCAGCGCAGAGCCCCCCCAAAGTGAAGTCCTACACCAAAGGCATTGTCAGTTCCTCCAGAACCACCTGCACTTCCAACCACTTCAACAGCCAACCCCCACCTCCGCATCCCACAAAGCACCCCCTCCACCGGACCACTGTACTCACTGCCTGGCTCCTGGTCCTCCTGCTGCTCCACCTCCTCCTCCTGTTCCTTCTCGGTGTCGAGGAGAACCGCCTCTTCTACCCGGGTGTGGCCTAGTGATGCTGCATTAAAAATAAAAAAAAATAAAAACATTGTAAACGTACTGTACTGTAAAGTAAATTCCCTTCTACTTTTAGAACTCCATAGAACGGTTGTGTCAAAGTCATGGCCCTCCAATTGTTGTGGAAGTACTGTACACATCCCACCCAGCATGCCATGCCACAGTTTTAACAATCCATCATACTGTACTGTATACAAAAAGTGGCATGCTGGGATGTGTACATATGTACTGTACAACCAGCAAAGGCCCAAAGGCTGCGTGACACTCAATGCAGTGCACCCCAAAGTGAATGCCTTCGCTGAACGGCATCTTCAGTTCCTCCAGAACCACCTGCACTTCCAACCACTTCAACAGCCAACCCCCACCTCCGCATCCCACAAAGCACCCCCTCCACCGGACCACTGTACTCACTGCCTGGCTCCTGGTCCTCCTGCTGCTCCACCTCCTCCTCCTGTTCCTTCTCGGTGTCGAGGAGAACCGCCTCTTCTACCCGGGTGTGGCCTAGTGATGCTGCATTAAAAATAAAAAAAAATAAAAACATTGTAAACGTACTGTACTGTAAAGTAAATTCCCTTCTACTTTTAGAACTCCATAGAACGGTTGTGTCAAAGTCATGGCCCTCCAATTGTTGTGGAAGTACTGTACACATCCCACCCAGCATGCCATGCCACAGTTTTAACAATCCATCATACTGTACTGTATACAAAAAGTGGCATGCTGGGATGTGTACATATGTACTGTACAACCAGCAAAGGCCCAAAGGCTGCGTGACACTCAATGCAGTGCACCCCAAAGTGAATGCCTTCGCTGAACGGCATCTTCAGTTCCTCCAGAACCACCTGCACTTCCAACCACTTCAACAGCCAACCCCCACCTCCGCATCCCACAAAGCACCCCCTCCACCGGACCACTGTACTCACTGCCTGGCTCCTGGTCCTCCTGCTGCTCCACCTCATCCTCCTCTTCCTCCTCGGTGTCGAGGGGAACCGCCTCTTCTACCCGGGTGTGGCCTAGTGATGCTGCATTAAAAATAAAAAAAAATAAAAACATTGTAAACGTACTGTACTGTAAAGTAAATTCCCTTCTACTTTTAGAACTCCATAGAACGGTTGTGTCAAAGTCATGGCCCTCCAATTGTTGTGGAAGTACTGTACACATCCCACCCAGCATGCCATGCCACAGTTTTAACAATCCATCATACTGTACTGTATACAAAAAGTGGCATGCTGGGATGTGTACATATGTACTGTACAACCAGCAAAGGCCCAAAGGCTGCGTGACACTCAATGCAGTGCACCCCAAAGTGAATGCCTTCGCTGAACGGCATCTTCAGTTCCTCCAGAACCACCTGCACTTCCAACCACTTCAACAGCCAACCCCCACCTCCGCATCCCACAAAGCACCCCCTCCACCGGACCACTGTACTCACTGCCTGGCTCCTGGTCCTCCTGCTGCTCCACCTCCTCCTCCTGTTCCTTCTCGGTGTCGAGGAGAACCGCCTCTTCTACCCGGGTGTGGCCTAGTGATGCTGCATTAAAAATAAAAAAAAATAAAAACATTGTAAACGTACTGTACTGTAAAGTAAATTCCCTTCTACTTTTAGAACTCCATAGAACGGTTGTGTCAAAGTCATGGCCCTCCAATTGTTGTGGAAGTACTGTACACATCCCACCCAGCATGCCATGCCACAGTTTTAACAATCCATCATACTGTACTGTATACAAAAAGTGGCATGCTGGGATGTGTACATATGTACTGTACAACCAGCAAAGGCCCAAAGGCTGCGTGACACTCAATGCAGTGCACCCCAAAGTGAATGCCTTCGCTGAACGGCATCTTCAGTTCCTCCAGAACCACCTGCACTTCCAACCACTTCAACAGCCAACCCCCACCTCCGCATCCCACAAAGCACCCCCTCCACCGGACCACTGTACTCACTGCCTGGCTCCTGGTCCTCCTGCTGCTCCACCTCATCCTCCTCTTCCTCCTCGGTGTCGAGGGGAACCGCCTCTTCTTCCCGGGTGTGGCCTAGTAATGCTGCATTAAAAAAAAAAAAAAAAAACATTGTAAACGTACTGTACTGTACAGTAAATTCCCTTCTACTTTTAGAACTCCATAGAACGGTTGTGTCAAAGTCATGGCCCTCCAATTGTTGTGGAAGTACTGTACACATCCCACCCAGCATGCCATGCCACAGTTTTAACAATCCATCATACTGTACTGTATACAAAAAGTGGCATGCTGGGATGTGTACATATGTACTGTACAACCAGCAAAGGCCCAAAGGCTGCGTGACACTCAATGCAGTGCACCCCAAAGTGAATGCCTTCGCTGAACGGCATCTTCAGTTCCTCCAGAACCACCTGCACTTCCAACCACTTCAACAGCCAACCCCCACCTCCGCATCCCACAAAGCACCCCCTCCACCGGACCACTGTACTCACTGCCTGGCTCCTGGTCCTCCTGCTGCTCCACCTCATCCTCCTCTTCCTTCCTACAGTACACCGCATTGTTGATCCCTATTCACACACAGCCCCAATTGTTTATGGTGTACTGTACAGTACATGTACTGTAGGGTGTGGATTGAAATGTCGAATGACATAATGTCGAATGTCAAAATGTCGACACCACAATGTCAAATGTGTAAAAATGTCGACATGGGTTAATGTCGACATTTCAAAAATGTCGACTGCCATAATGTTGACTGGGGTTATGTCGAATTGCTCTTTTGGGTTTTTTTTGGCCCGAAATGTCAACAGTGTCGACATGGACACTATTGACATAGTGAATCGGACCCTCGCATCGCTCGCTTCGCTCGCGATGCTTAGGGCATTTTTACACATTTGACATTGTGGTGTCGACATTTTGACATTCGACATTATGTCATTCGACATTATGACCGCATCCCGTACTGTGAAAGTGCGCCGTTGATATGGTCTGCTGCCCAGGGCCCACACAGACCATATCGACGGTGCTCTCTAGAGCCGCCAACCCCCCCTCCCTGTACCCCCTCGGTACAGTACTGTGCTTACAGCGCCTGATGGCCTGAAGTCTCTCAGGATCCCTCCTGACCAGGTCACTCCAGCGCCGCTCTAAGGAGCGGATAGACCGCTGACGGCCAGTGTCCCTAAGGATAGCCTGCGGGTCTTTCTGTAGGCCTTCATTTTCTCCTTGTTGCTGGAGAGAGTCCTGTCTCTCCAGCGCACAAGGTGCCTCAGCTCCCGGGTGCTGTACGGGCCCTCTCTGCGCTCCGCCATTGTACTGTACAATGCAGTGGTGCACAGCATACAGTACAATAAAGCACAGGTGACGCAAAATTTCGGCGCGGGGGTCCTAGACACATGACTTTCATCATGCGCCCAAAACTTTATTTAAAAGAGTTTGGAGATACTAAATCGCTAGGACATACTGTACTGTATAGTTTTATTAAATATCATTCTACAAAATACTGTACACACTGTATTCCAATAGAAAAAACCCTGAGGATGGCCCGCCAGCTCTGGAAGCACGTCTGGCACGGCCCGCCCCTTCGTGGATTCTTTGCTCTGCAGGAGATGTTGAAGTGTAATGACCTGTATTAGCCGACCCCCTCCACCCCTGGGGGGAGGGGAGGAGGCGCTTGACTTCATTACTCCTTGCAAGAGACAATACAGTATTGCAGCGTGTGAAATAGGGCTTTCTTAAACCAGTCACCCCCGGCAAACCTCGCACTGGACGCTTCAACTCATACTGTAACTCTTGGTCCTCGCGGAGGTTCAGTCGCATTAGCGGCTAAATCTCCCGAGTGTACTATCTAGATTCGGCCGCAGATGCGCCTGAACCTCCGTGAAGTCTGGTCTGTCAGGACTCGGCTTGTGAATCCTTCAGTACACATTTAGTGGTCTACGCTAGCTTTATTGATTACTGTGCATTTATAAATAAATAAATGAATGAATGAATAAATAAATAAACATCAAAATTATCTTACAACCCCCTCCCCTCCGTAATCGAACTCGGGCCTCCTGCTTGGATTGCCGCGCAGCTAACCACTAGACTACTGCACGGTCATGTAAACCGTGGCAGGAGGAGGAGGAGCAGCAGTTGTGATGGCAAAACCAGTACCCCTGCAGCCTCTGAGACGCCCCCCTGGCGAGAACCCCGAGGACGGCACGGCCCGCCCCTTCGTGGATTCTTTGCTCTGCAGGAGATGTTGAAGTGTAATGACCTGTATTAGCCGACCCCCTCCACCCCTGGGGGGAGGGGAGGAGGCGCTTGACTTCATTACTCCTTGCAAGAGACAATACAGTATTGCAGCGTGTGAAATAGGGCTTTCTTAAACCAGTCACCCCCGGCAAACCTCGCACTGGACGCTTCAACTCATACTGTAACTCTTGGTCCTCGCGGAGGTTCAGTCGCATTAGCGGCTAAATCTCCCGAGTGTACTATCTAGATTCGGCCGCAGATGCGCCTGAACCTCCGTGAAGTCTGGTCTGTCAGGACTCGGCTTGTGAATCCTTCAGTACACATTTAGTGGTCTACGCTAGCTTTATTGATTACTGTGCATTTATAAATAAATAAATGAATGAATGAATAAATAAATAAACATCAAAATTATCTTACAACCCCCTCCCCTCCGTAATCGAACTCGGGCCTCCTGCTTGGATTGCCGCGCAGCTAACCACTAGACTACTGCACGGTCATGTAAACCGTGGCAGGAGGAGGAGGAGCAGCAGTTGTGATGGCAAAACCAGTACCCCTGCAGCCTCTGAGACGCCCCCCTGGCGAGAACCCCGAGGACGGCACGGCCCGCCCCTTCGTGGATTCTTTGCTCTGCAGGAGATGTTGAAGTGTAATGACCTGTATTAGCCGACCCCCTCCACCCCTGGGGGGAGGGGAGGAGGCGCTTGACTTCATTACTCCTTGCAAGAGACAATACAGTATTGCAGCGTGTGAAATAGGGCTTTCTTAAACCAGTCACCCCCGGCAAACCTCGCACTGGACGCTTCAACTCATACTGTAACTCTTGGTCCTCGCGGAGGTTCAGTCGCATTAGCGGCTAAATCTCCCGAGTGTACTATCTAGATTCGGCCGCAGATGCGCCTGAACCTCCGTGAAGTCTGGTCTGTCAGGACTCGGCTTGTGAATCCTTCAGTACACATTTAGTGGTCTACGCTAGCTTTATTGATTACTGTGCATTTATAAATAAATAAATAAATAAATAAATAAATGAATGAATAAATGAATAAATAAATAAATAAACATCAAAATTATCTTACAACCCCCTCCCCTCCGTAATCGAACTCGGGCCTCCTGCTTGGTTTGCCGCGCAGCTAACCACTAGACTACTGTACTGTCATGTAATCCGTGGCAGGATGTGATGGCAAAACCAGTACCCCTGCAGCCTCTGAGACGCCCCCCTTGCGAGAACCCCGAGGACGGCCCGCCAGCGTCTGATACCTGTAGTTCTTTCATGGATTGTCTGAGTTTGTCCTTTCATAGATTAGTGCTGTCATGTACTGTAGTACTGTACTTTATTTTAGCGCAAGTCGATACCGTCCAACTCTGGAAAGGCAGGAGGCACTTTGACTTCAGCGCCTCCTCCATTTGCTCACTTGTACTGTATTGTACGTTCACTAGTGTCTCATTTTAATTTACTTTACTGTACTGTACTGTACTTTATCATTTCCCACGAGCACCTCATCGTGCATGAGCGTCTAATCGCGCACGAGCTTCTCATACAGTATAGTAATACGGCGAATGGAGGAATCACTCCGACTGTATCTTGATGGAGCATTAGCCACCCAGTGGTGGCAGATTGTATTACATGGCGAGCAACCATGTCGCTTGGCGGACGCCAGCGCCATAAAAATATCGATGCGCCAGAACCTCCGCCATGGCGTCCAGGCGGCAATAATAAGGCCGGCGCCATCTGTATATATTGAGAGAGAGAGAGAGAGAGAGAGAGAGAGAGAGAGAGAGACGTACCATACTACCCATTTAAGCTGGCACACTGATGAAATACTGTACACAGGTTCTATGGTTGATTAAAACCAGCCAAGCAGCCTGTGCAATGCATTAGAGTCCCAGTTTAAAGGGATAGTTTGGTAAGTGTGTATCTATCTATATATATCCATTTTCCCCATAAATATATATGTATGTATGTATGTATGTATGTATGTGTGTGTGTGTATATATATATATACTAGGTGATTCATCGCGCCCTACGGGCGCTCTTCACACCGTCGTAAGGGGCTGCGCCCCCTTAATTTGTGAACGTTTGTATATGAGAAATACTGTATGGTTAGAATTGTATGAAAGATGCCCTGTATTGCAACTTAGGTGTCCGCGAATCGCGGGAGGGGGGGTCGCGGAGGGTGCCGCGAATTGCAGGAGGGGGGGTCGCGGGGGGTGCCGCGAATTGCAGGAGGGGGGGTTGTGGGGGGGTGGATGCTGCGAATCGCGGGAGGGGAGGGATTGCAGAGAATCGCGGGAGGGGGGTCGCGGGGTGGGTTGCCGCAAATCGCGGGAGGGGGGTTACGGGGGCGGGGGTTGCGGCGAATCATGGTAGGGGGGGTCACGGGGGGTGTGCCGTGAATCACGGGAGGGGGGTCACGGGGTGGGGTGCCGAGAATTGCGGGGGGGGGGGTGTGGTGTGTGTGTGCCGTGAATCGCGGGAGTGGGGGTTGCGGGGGGTGGGGGGGTGTGACGCGAATCGCCACAAGAAAAAATCAACACAGAAAGGTCAACACATGTAAATGTTGACATAAGTGTGGCACTTCATTGGTGTCCATGTCGACACATGAGAATGAATATGAAAACATTCAAAAAATGAAAAAAAAAAACTTCAAAAACTCATGTCAACCTTTTTCATTGTCGACCATAGCCATGTCAGTGTTTTCCATGTGCAATTTAATTCTGGAGCTGCCGCGAATCGCGGGGGGGTGCCGCGAATTGCGGGAGGGGGGGTCGCGGGGGTGGGTGCCGCGAATCGCGGGAGGGGGGGTTACGGGGCGGGGGTTGCGGCGAATCATGGGAGGGGGGGGGGCGCGGGGGTGTGCCGTGAATCACGGGAGGGGGGGTCACGGGGTGGGGTGCCGAGAATCGCGGGGGAGGTGTGTGTGTGTGTGCCGTGAATCGTGGGAGTGGGGGTTGTGGGGGGTGGGGGGGGTGATGCAAATCGCCACAAGAAAAAAATCAACACAGAAAGGTCAACACATGTAAATGTTGACATAAGTGTGGCACTTCATTGGTGTCCATGTCGACACATGAGAATGAATATGAAAATATTCAAAAAATGACAAAAAAACTTCAAAAACTCATGTCAACCTTTTTCATTGTCGACCATAGCCATGTCAGTGTTTTCCATGTGCAATTTAATTCTGGAGCTGCCGCGAATCACGGGGGGGGTGCCGCGAATTGCTGGAGGGGGGGTCGCGGGGGTGGGTGCCGCGAATCGCGGGAGGGCGGGGTTCACAGGGGTTCCGGTGGGGGGTTGCCGCGAATTGCGGGAGGTGGGGGGTCACGGGGGGTGCCGCAAATCGCGGGAGGGGGGGTTGCGGGGGGGTGTGACGCGAATCGCCACAAGAAAAATTCAACACAGAAAGGTCAACACATGTAAATGTTGACATAAGTGTGCCACTTCACGTCCATGTCGACACATGACAATGAATATGAAAAAATTAAAAAAATTAAAAATAAATCTTCAAAAACTCATGTCAACCTTTTTTATTGTCGACCATAGCCATGTCAGTGTTTTGCATGTGCCATTTAATCCTGGGGCTGCTGCGAATTGCGGGGGGGGGGTGTGCCGCGAATCGCGGGAGGGGGGTCGCAGGGGGGGTGCCACCAATCGTGCAAGGGGGGTCGCGGGGGGTTCTTTTTGCCGCGAATCGCGGGAGGGAGGTCGCGGGTGGGGGGTGTTTTTTCCGCGAATCGGGGGGGGGGTCACGGGGGAGGGTTTGCCGCGATTCGCGGGAGGGGGGGGGTCGCGGAGTGGTGGTTATGCCGCGAATTGCTGGAGGGGTCGTGGGGGGGTTCTTTTTGCAGCGAATCGCGGGAGGGGGGGTCGCGGGTAGTTTTTGCTGCGAATCGCGGTAGGGGGGGTCGCGGGGGAGCGGGTGTTTTTGCCGCGAATCGTGGGAGGGGGGGGCGCGCGGGGGGGAGGTTTTGCCGCAAATCGCGGGAGGGGGGCGCTCACCTGGTGGCTGTGGAGTAGCAGTGCTGGGCAACATGGGAAGGCAGTGGGTGTCTGGCACTGTCTGTGGGCTCACTGGGCTGGTTCTCTGTCACATACCTCCCAACATGACCCTCTCCAGGAGGGACACAATGCTCTGTTTCTAGACTTCCCCTTAATGTATGATTGCCATCACCTGTTTTAAACAGGTTAATTTCTCAGAAAGGTGTTCAGCACAGATGAAGGCAATCACACATTAAGAGGAAAGTCCAGGAACAGAGCGTTATAGACACAGACACCCACTTTGAGTGACAGATGTAGCCAAATATATAGGAGATATATATATATATATAATACTCATGAAATATATATATATATATATATATATATATATATATATGTCCGTAAATAGTGTGTGTGTGTGTGTGTGTGTGTGTGTGTGTGTGAAACACATGATGTTTACTTAGAACATTAGTAAAAAGAAGACATAATATCAGATGTGTCATTGGGTGGTTCCCAATCTGTATTCAGAATACCTACAACATGCCAGAGGGGGTTGTCATGAGAAAGACATGTGATTTGGGGACGTGATGACAGAGCTCTGCCACTGAGAGTCACTGAGCCCTCAGGCACATTCACAGAAGCATATTTATTTTAGGTACAGTAGAAGACAAGGGAAGGCTGCCAACTCTGAGCACCTGTGCTGCTGGAAGAGCCTGACACTCACTACTACAGCTAGAAACAGATTCCTGAGCTATAATAAAGGCAACCTCTTTGTGATAGTATGTTATTTTTACACTTAATTTAGCAGGCTAATTCTAGAAACCATGGTTCCATAATGGGTATTAGGCAAAACCAAGTGGGGTTAGTGGGCCATATTATGGTACTTGCTGCCATCTCCTTAATTATCTTGTGTCATTTTACTATAATGTTCCCTGAAAGTGCAGAATTGATCATTTTTTAAATATATGTTTAAATTAAGTATAAAAACATAGCTACAGTATAGAAGTGTAATTTTCACACTTGCCATAAATTTGAAGTACGAAAAATATTTATTTGCACTGTATGATCAATATCTCAGTGGCTCTGACTCAATAATTTGCAAATTTGCGGATGACTGTGAGTAGTTAGCGGCCACCCGGACAGAGTGAAAGCCTGCCCTGTGTAACTCTGTGAGTAAAATGCAAACATTTTGCAATCTGCTATCCGGTCGCATATCCGAAGGCAACTCACTCACTACCAGTCTGCACAAGTGTGAGAAAATCTGACCCTACTACAAATCTCTAGAGATCGCCAGAGATAGGCCAGTGCTGACTTCACACCCCCCCCCCCCCCCCCCCAAATATATATTTAAACATATTTTTTATGGATTCAGCTTCACTGGCACCAACATCATGAATTCCTCGGTTATCCTGATGGTTACTTAGATGACTGATGTTCACACAGTTGGCACAGTGTTGCATCCTCTGATGCAGGCCTGGACAAGAAAAGTCAGGAAGCTGTCTGTGGGCTTAGCATATTATGGTACAGCAGCCTCTGCATCAGTGGAGTACTAGGGTGGCCCACATCATACACGCTGCACCAGGGCCGGACTGGCCATCTGTCACTTCTGGCAAATGCCAGAAGGGCCGATGGACCAGTAGGCCGATATTGTGCTGCTCCTATGTGATATGTGCTATATGGTCCAGACTCCCGTCCACCGCGGTGAAGTGTCATTTCCATACTGACGCAATGACGCTGACACGTCTTTGGGATATTGCAAGGCGGCCCGGCCTCCTTATTGTGTGCACCGCCACACCCCGGTGTCATCAAGGGGCGCCGCGAGCCTCCGACCAACTTGGAGCTGCCCAGCCTGGCATTATCATTTTGTACATCATGACGCCTGAGCGTCATGGCGTCAGGACGCTGCATGGTGCTGCACCTGACCCGGAGGAGGGGGAGGGGGGAGCCGGGAGACTACAGGGAGCTCAGTCAGCTCAGTAAAGGTCACCAATGAAGTCAAGATGTAAACATCACATGCGTTTTTTCCCACGGGCGGTAGAATCTGCAGCAGGGCGGCGCCAAGGTGTGGTCAGAGCCAGCCTTAGGCAAACTAGGCAATTGCCTAGGGCATTTGGAATGCCTATGGGCATCAGCAGCTTCTGCCGATTAAAATGATATGCAGCTTGCCTATATTCTGTGTGTGAGTGAGCCTGTATCTGCATATGAAATAGTGTATTCATGGAAATCACTGTAACATAGCATTCCATTTGCAGGTACAGCTACAGCCGTACACAAAATATAGGCATGCCGCATATCATTTTAATCATCGGAAGCTCCTTGTGTGTGCTGGTCATAACAATGCAAATAAGATGAATTTTCAGCAAAGAAGGACCTGGGCCCCCTCCCCTTAAGTTACAGCAGCAGTTGCAGTTCTTCTCCGCTGCCCAGCACACACTGCTTTGTGCTGGGTTGCAATGTGGCCATGGAGGTGCTTAAAATATAATATTTTCTCAGGATTTTTTTCTAAGTGTATAATGTGAATAATGTGAGGAGTAATGTACATAAGGTAAAGTGGTACTACTGTGTGATGTAACGTGAATAAGGGACACCATCGCAAGATATAATGTGAATAAAGTTGCACTACTGTGTGGCATAATTTGAATTGGGGGTACTATTGTGTGGCCATGCCCCTTCCCAGCAAGAACACACCCCTGTTTGGGCTGAGCACCGAATGTGTGCACTGTTTCTATTTAAAATATTGCAGGTAGGAGCACCAAAATGATGACTGCTATGATAAGGGTTGATGGTGCTGGGAAAGGGGAGCAGGGTCAGAGGCGGAACTAGTGGCGGTGCTAGGGGGCACCAGCCAAAATCTTGCCTTGGGCGTCATTTAGGCTAGGGCCAGCTCTGCATGTGGTGACTGTAGGAGTTGGATTCCGTCCATGCTGTGCAGAGGTCCAGTGTCACACAGTGCAAGGCAACAGCCAAGATAGTAAGTGGTTTTTTTTCTATGATTTCTGTGCTGTGCATTATGGTGTTGGTGTGTGTGCCACAATGTGTAATAATGGGCATTACGGTGTGTGTGCCACAATCTGTAATAATGGGCATTGCAGTGTGTGTGTGTGCCACAATGTGTAACAATGGGCATTGTGGTGTGTGTGCCACAATCTGTAATAATGGGCATTGCGGTGTTTGTGCGTCAATGTGTAATAATGGGCATTGCGGTGTGTGTGCCACAATGTGTAATAATGGGCATTGTGGTGTGTGTGCCACAATGTGTAATGGGCATAACAGTGTGTGCCACATTGTGTATATGGCATAACGGTGTGTACCACAATGTGTAATGGGCATAACGGTGTGTGCCACAATGTGTAATGGGCATTACGGTATGTGCCACAAGGTGTAATGAGCATAAGGATTGTGTCATATTCTGTAATGGCATAATGATTGTGTCATATTCTGTAATGGGCATAACGGTATGTGTCACAAGGTGTAATGGGCATTACGGTGTGTTCCATAATGTGTAATGCTACTTTTTGTGATGCCACGCCTCCTTTCTGTCAGGTCACGCCCCCTTTTTGCTTGTATCCCTTGTATAAATATCCGTTATCCAAATTAATCCAAAAACCTACTGGGAAACTTGCTGGGGACATCTGTAAGTGGCACTACTGGGGACATGAAAATCTGAGAGAGTACACACATTTTGTTTTATTGTTTTAAAAACAATACTACTACTACTACTACTACTACTACTAATTATAATAATAATAATTTTATTTATACAGTATAGCACTATTCTTCTTATAGGACTTAAAGGAATGTATCCTATTAGTAGCAGTAATTTACCACTGCTAATAGCCTTGCCAGGGTCAATTGGCCCCAATGCCAGTGACACAACAATGTCACTGCAGCCAATGCGGTGGCTTGGGGTTGAAGGCGCTGGCAGGGGGTGGGGGGGTCTCTGCATATTCCAATGGGTCTGGACATCTGTATGGAATCTGCTGAAAATGTCCCTCCAAAAATGTCTGCCATCTAGGAGGAAAAATAAATGGATAGGTGCTAGAGGTCCTACTGGGTAGCGTATCCATAACCACGAGGCCAATCCTCATAACCACAAGGACTTAGTTTGGAATTATGAATAAATTCCAAATATCATGATCAGGGGTTTAACTTGTACTTCTTGTGGCCCACAGCAAAATCTTGAAGGCCCCCCAATTTTGTAACTGCAATACCCCTTGGGGGGCAGAAAAAAGAGTGAGGGGAGTGAGAGACAATGAAGGTGTTAGAGAGAAAAAAGAGGGAAGAGCAAGAAAGAGTTGTGTGGTCAGGGAAAGAGAGGGCTTAATGGAAAAAGAGAGAATGAGAGAAAGATAGGAGAGAGGAAAGGGAGAGAAATAAATAAATAAAGGGAGTGGAGCAAGAGAGAGATGGAGTGGTTCGAGCAGGAATAAGAGATAGAATAGATAGAGGGAGAGTGTCAGGGAAAGAAAGGGGTATAGACGGAGTGAGAGAGAGAGTGAGGATGTCAGGGAGAGAGATAGAGAGAGAGAGAGAGAGAGAGAGAGACAGCGCCAGGAAGAGACTATCAGAGAAAGAGAGAGGTAAAAGGAGGAAAGATAGAAAAAAAGAGAGGGAAAGTGTGGGGAAAGAGGTGAGGAGAGAGACAGAGGAGAAAGAGAGAGAGCTCACCTCTATAGAGAGATATAGAGGTGGAGCGAGAGAAGGGGGCAGTAAGTAGAGAAAGCATAGGACTGTGTACATTGCACTGTCCCTTTCTTGCCCTCAGAAAAAGTGGCACTGCGCCCTCTTCTCCTGCTCACCACTGCTGCAGGCCCTTTTATTGTGCCGCTGAAGGAGGACATGGGACAATGGGCCTGATTCAGATCCATTCGGTACTGCATGCATTCGCACGCAGTACCGATGTTGTGCGTCTGCGCATGCACAGGCGGGTATCTGCGCATGTGCAGGCGTATGGTGCGTGCACCCACGGCGACCTTTCGGGTCGCCGGGTGCACGCACCCATGCCGGTGGGGGGGGGGGGGGCGGAGAGGGGCGGGCGGCGCTGGCCTGCCCCATTACCATATGGGAACGCCCAGCGTTCCATGGGTGTTCCCATGAGGGCGGTCGTTCAGGTGGGCGGTCGTTCGCCGGGCGGGGTTTGGTTGGCTCGCAAGGCTGCGAATTCTCAGCCTTGCGAATCAACCTGAATAACCCCCAATGACCCAGCCACTGCCTACACGGCACTGTTTATATATATATATATATATATATATATATATAGAGAGAGAGAGAGAGAGAGAGAGAGAGAGAGAGAGAGAGAGAGAGAGAAGCAGTAAAGTCCAAAGATTATAGTCTAAAATATATATTTATTAAAAAGTCTCTTATTCACCACATCGGTCGTGGTACTTTTGGACCACACAGGATTTCAGAGATTTTCTAAACAGCATAACAATCGTTCCCCTGAGGGACTTTACTGCTTCGTACTACGTTAAAAGGTTGTTTAGACCCAATCATTAATAGGGCTAACCAAGGGCGCCAACTTACAACTGTTATCCATATATATATATATATATATATATATATATATATATATATATATATATATATATATATATATATATATATATATATTAGGGCGGAGTGAAAAAACTGAAATTGAGAAATTCAAAATCGGCTAGTGTGGAAAAGTTGTGACTTGACTTGAATAAGAAACGTGCAAAAGCATTTTGATCTAAGTCAACATCTTCTGTTCTGGCAAGAGGCCTGAAGTTTCACTTTTTTGGTGAAAATGACGAAAACTATGAAGATGCTCCGATCTAGTTAAAATTATGTCAGGATGTCTTAGAGTGGTTCATTAATATACTTTAGCATAGTAAAAGAGAGTACGAGCTTGTCCTAGTGCAAAGTGAATGACTTTGGTGGGAGAAAAAATCCCTAATAATTGACCCATTTTCATGGTCACAATTGTGAATATTGTGTGTTTTCTCCTGAACGTGTTTATAATAGAAGAAGCACAAATACTCTAAATGGAATTTCGGTGACACTGTGTGAAATATAACACTGCATAATAGCCCTTAATCAGACCTGATCCCAGTACAAATTTGTTCTCAAAATGGGCAAAACAAATGCTGCATTGCAGGTGGGGCAGATGTAACGTGCTGAGAGAGTTAAATTTGGGTGGGGTGTGTTGAAACTGAAATCTAAATTACAGTGTAAAAATAATGCAGCCGGTATTTACCTTGCACAGAAACAAAATAACTCACACAAATCTAAAGGTGGCCATACATCTACAGATCGATTGTCAGATTGGGCCGGTTGGAACAAACAGCTGGTAATATCTGAATGACAGTTTTTCAGCATTTCAAAGCAAATGGTCAACTGTCATTTGCTCTCATCTTTTACCAGGATTTTGTTCCAACCACACAGATTGGACAATAAATCTGTAGATGTATGGCCACCTTAAATCTCTCTGCACATGTTACATCTGCCCCACCTGCAGTCCAGCATTTTTTTGCCCATTTTGAGAACAAATTTGTACTGCGATCAGGTCTGATTAAGGGCCATTATGCAGTGTTATATTTCACACAGTGTCACTGAAATACATGAAATTGGATTTATGCTGCTCTCTTTGCAGTGTATATACAAAGATAGACAATCCTGTGTATATAAATAAGAAATAACTGTTGCAGTCTGTTATTGAAAAACAGTAACTGTTACAATAAGTATTACAAGTAAACTGTCTAATGTATCATTTTACATATCACTTCTGTTTATTGACAGAAAAACAGTGTTGCATCCCCTATACTGGGAACATGATTGGGCTGCATTACAGCATATAATTATGCCAAAGATAAGCCAATATATTAACTGTTAAATACGTTGAAGTGTATTATGATGTAATAAATTGTAAGCTTGCAGCAGGGCCCTCTAACCCCCAAGTCGGTCTGTCATTACCCAGTTTGTTTTATCACTGTCTACTATTGTAAAGCGTAACGGAATCTGCTGAGCTATATAAGAAACTGTAAATAAATAAATAAACAAATACATCTAATGTTTAGGGGGAAAAAAAACAAGAACATTGATTAGAAAAAATAACAGGTTAATCATTCTATGAGTGGTGTCCAGCAGTACATATATGCCAATCACTGTGTTCATTTCTAGGCAGCAGGGCCGTCTTAACAGCAGTGTGGGCACCTGGGCAAAGCAATGCACTGGGGCCCTTACCCATTCTCCCCTCCTAGGGGTGGGGGGTGGTATCAGCAGCAGCTTTGATGTCCCACGGGTGGCAGGGGGTGCTCTATCTTCCATTCAACATGTAGGACCTGGAGCAGTAACTTCTGCTAATTACTCCTTTACTACACAGGTGGTGGGAGGGTGAACACTAACGTGTGGAAGGGGGCACTGAGCTCTATGAAGGGTCCCTTGTAAATGACTTCCAGGGAGGTAGGGGGTGTTTTATACACAGGGGACGGTTGGATAATGGAGTGGGCTTAATATTCGTCATTTTCCGGTGGAAGGGCAGCTTGTTTGACTGCAGATATCGCCATTATCTGGAAATATATTTCTTAGCCTAGTATAAAAACCTAGAGTCCCAACTTTCAGGAGGTGCTGGGAACTTGGGTATCAGAGATCTGGAGCCAGAGCAATCCATTGACAAAAATACAAAAATACACCAGACGTTTGGAGCTGGAGCAGGGACCGGCTGCTTGAAGGCTGATATCTCTGGTTCTGGGCATGATAGAGACAAGCCGCTAGTGTCAGAGAGAACCTGAGAAATATGACTGGAAATTGTAATTAACAGGTCGGATGTGGACTGCTGCTTTGAAGTTGGATATCTGCAGTTCCCCAGGGCCGATTTTCAAAATTTTGGTATCCCTGGAAAAAGGGGATCCTCAGCTATCAACATACAGCCCTTATACGCCGGGGGCCCCTGGGCAAGTGCCCATTAAGCCCATACAAAAAGACAGCCCTGCTAGGCAGGATTGATCAGCAATACTTATTACAGCATAATGCACTTTAATGTATTTAACTGTTAATATATTGGCTTATCTTTGGCATAATTATATGCTGTAATGCAGCTGCAGGTGGGCCAGATGTAACATGTGCAGAGGGAGTTAATGTGGCCATACATCTACAGATTTATTGTCCGATCTGTCTGTTTGGAACAAAATGCTGGTAATGGATGAGAGCACTTTGCTTTGAAATGCTGGAAAACTGCCAAAAACTGTCATTCAGATATTACCAGGTATTTGTTCCAACCAGCCAGATCTGACAATCGATCTGTAGATGTATGGCCACCTTTAGATTTGTGTTGAGTTATTTTGTTTCTGTGCAGGGTAAATACCTGCTGCAATTTAGATTTCAGTTTCAACACACCCCACCCAAATTTAACTCTCTCAGCACGTTACATCTGCCCCACCTGCAATGCAGCATTTGTTTTGCCCATTTTGAGAACAAATTTGTACTGCGATCAGGTCTGAATAAGGACCATTATGCAGTGTTATTTTTCACACAGTGTCAATGAAATTCCATTTAGAGTATTTGTGCTTCTTCTATTATAAACACGTTCAGGAAAGGGCGGAGCCACGACGGCGTGCACGTGAGGGAGGTTGCTCTGACCCTCTGGTGTTCTGACTTCCAGTCGGGAAATCCATGCTCCCTTCTCCCCCCTCTCCCCGCTCAGGAGCCCGCTTGCAGGACTGCTAGACGCCGGCTCTTATGGTCTGAATACGTAGCCGCACAGCAAAACATCTCTTCGGCTTCAGTGATAGCCGCGCGTTCCTACGGCGCATAGAGAGAGGATCACGCCTGTGACGTCAGCGGTCGGCGCCTGGAGCTCTGAACGGCACAAGCCAGCGTGTGCCTGCGGGTCCCTGGAAGCGGCGCCCTCCAGCCTACAAACGCCGGTATTAAAGTCTGCCCTTCCACCCCCTTCTGATCGAGGCGGCCAGTGACGGTCCCATACTACAGCGCCGGGTCCCAGGCGATTGTAGGTTGAAGCACACAGAGCCTCGAGTATAACTAGCGGCTCGTAGTGCGCCCACATACCGCGAGGATAAAGCCAGTGACGTCAGAGATCGGCGCCTGGAGCCCGGGCCCCGGAGTATAAGAAATCCAGCATGTTGTGGTGGACGCCGAGCAGCGGAGTCTGTGTAACACAGCCGCCGGCAGAAAGCCCTTCTCCCATCTGCATCTCCCACCCGCACAATCGCACGGCAGGTGATCCTGCGAAATAGCCGTTGGGCGGACGCCGGTGGAGACTCACTCAGCCTTCCAGTCGCTCGGTGGGCTGACAGGCACGTGTATCGGCCAAGTAGCCGGTGGTGACCACAGGGACGCTTGCTGCAGTAAGAGGGATACATCCCCCTGTACCTGGGAGAGGAGAGGTGGCTGCGCCATTCCAGTCGGGGCAGTGGATGTGCAGTGTGCTGCGGCAGCAGACGCCTCCATAGGGGAAGCTCTGGCACTGGAGTGAAAGACGATAAGGTGGCAGAGAAAGGCACCGTGCCTGTGACGGCAGAGAGCCCACGCTTCAGGATGATGGATGGATAAGTGGAAGCCTTCCTACAATAAAAAACAGCAAGTATTACTGGCTTTTCTTGTGGCAAATGTAGTGTGACTGATTTATTGAGAACAGGCTGTGTCTCAAGACTTTTTCATTACATTGAGTGCCTGTGTTCAGTGGAGTAAGGCATAATTGTGTTTTGCGCTGTGTTTTATAAGTCCACGCACACCAAAAATTGACTGGTACGGGACTGTATATCTAAAGTTTCACGGAGAGTGTGACTAATATAAAGGGCATATCCCTTCGTGGGGTGTGTGTGGTGAAAAACTCACAAGCTCGGATGGGGAAGACGGGTCAGTCTGCAGCAGCCGCAAGGCTGGAGAAATATGCTCGAACGCAGGCTCAGGCGGCCAATGCCTCGCGAAATGTTACCCCCCAGAATACCCCTACTAAAGCTGGCACTGATTCAGTCACAAATGAAGTTACATTGTCACAAGTACTGGAAGCCATAAGTACCAGTGAATTACGGCTTTCTGAGCAATTGAATAAGGTCCAATCGGACGTAATGCTGATACGTGATGATATGCAAAAGGTTCGCCAGAGAGTAACAGAGGTGGAAGCTCGGGTGTCACAAATTGAGGATAGGGTGGACCCCCTAACTACCCAGGTTAAGAAGTTGTCAGAAAAAGTATCTGAAATGCGCATTAAAATCTCGGATATGGAGGGGCGAATGCGCAGAAATAACATTCGTTTTGTCGGGTTTGAGGAGAAGGTTGAGGGGACCTCACCTGAAAAGTTCATTGAGGACTGGCTTCGTAAAAGCTTGGGGAGTGAGGCCCTATCACCCATGTTTTCGATTGAAAGGGCGCATCGTGTTCCAACAAGGCCACCAATACCGGGGGGTCCTCATCGGACTCTAATCGCTCGTGTGCTTCAATCCAAGGACAGGGATGATATTTTAAGACTCGCCCGCAATATGGGGGACTTAGAATATAATGGGAAAAAAATCGCAGCATTTCCCGATCTTCCTTATGATGTTCAGAAGGGAAGGGCCGGGTTTCGAGAAATTAAAGCAAGGCTGCGGGAATTGAATGTTAAATACGCTATGCTGTACCCTGTGAAGCTCCGGGTGATACAAAATGATGAAGTTAAATTCTTTTTTTCCCCAGAAGAGGCGGCTGCCTGGATTGATAGGACTTTCCAGAGTCGGAGACAGCTCTCTCATACGTAGTAGACTGTCTCTGTTACTTGGGAAATTACCTTCATCCCTGGGGAATTTTGTGTGTCCTTGGAACGAAAAGATATCTTATCCGGCACTGTAATGCCGATTGACTGTTTATCTGTCGTAGTGTTTATGAAATAATGTTATGTAAACATGTCTACATGATATCGGGCAATGGTAAAACACCAGAGTATTGGGTATCGGATGGGGGGGGGGAGGGGGGGGGGGAGGGATATAATGTTTGGTCAAGTATAAACCAGAGGGTCAGGCACGCGCTAGAAAGGTGGCTAATAAGTAATTAGTCCTACTACTAGGGGGGGTAAGAGTAAAGGTATACCTGATCGGGGAGGTAATACAGGGAGGGTGCGGGTGGGGGGGATAATGTTTAGTGTTGTAAGTCCTATCTTTGTCGGGGGGGATAGTGTGGGGTTTATGTATGTAGTGCAGGCTGTTGGTAAATCGAATATGCTTATTTATGATCATCGAATTCAGAAAAGCGAGGACAGGTATAGTCAGTTTTGGCAGGACCAGTGTGTCTGGCTGGTAAAATATATATATGATTACATATGGTAGGATTTTTGACATGGAATGTTAGAGGTATGAACAAGAAAATCAAGCGATCCTTGGTCCTTAACCAATGCAGGATATCTACCGCTAATATAATCTGCCTTCAAGAAACCCATCTTTATGGGGATAAAATATTAGCATTAAGGCGGCCCTGGATTGGTAGAACCTTTCATTCGCAATTTTCCTCATCATCTCGGGGTGTCACTGTTATAATTAAAAAGAATGTTGCTTTTGAACTGCTAGCGAGTAATATCGACCCAAGGGGCCGATTTGTTTTCTTAGATGGGCGAATTGAGGAAATTCGATATTGTATTCTGGCCATATATATACCCCCTCCTTTCTCGTTAGAGGTATTACGACTGGCGGTCAACTTCGCAGCTGTATGTCCAGATAGTATTGTTATTTGCCTGGGAGATTTTAATGCCGTGATGGACGTTAACTTAGACAGATGGAGTAGAAGGGGACATAGTGATGGTCGCCAAACAAAACTGGCTGAATTTATAACTGAATTTGACTGGTGGGATGCATGGCGTGAGACGCACCCTAATGTGAAACAATATTCATTTTATTCCCCTCCACACAATGCGTTCTCAAGGATTGACAATATTTTTGTGTCTAGAAATGCTCTCATGAATATAGCCTCGATTGACTATCTGGCCCGGGGAATTTCGGACCACTCCCCAGTGCTGTTGCAGATTAAGACAGCGGTCAGCACTGGTGTTAGACTCTGGAGACTTCACCCCACTTGGCTGTCGCAATTCAACGATATAGAGGAGGTGCACTCAATGGTCGACGGCTTTTTCGGGACAAATGCTGGTTCCGCCGAGCCCTCGATGGTTTGGGATGCCTCAAAGGCCTACATACGTGGGATCTGTGTAAAAAAGATTGCGCAAGCCAAGCGGAGGTATCGTGAAGCTGCCGTGCTATTAGAAGATGAGTTGACAGTTAAGGAACAGAAATATTTGAGAGAAGATACCGAGACCTCTAGAAAGGAATGGGTAGATGCCCAGCGAGCATGGGTAGAACATCTACAGACCATGATGACCCATAAAATGTTAAATGACTCTCACAAGTTCTATATGAACACAGACAAAGCCAGTAAATATATGGCATATCTGTCAAAATTGGACAGACCATCATGTATAGTCACAAAAATAAGATTAGACACGGGAAGGGTGGCCACTAATGCACCGGATATTGCAGCGGCATTCTGTGCACATTTTAGAGAGGTGTATGCTACCAAAAATACGCATGGCAATGAAGAGATTAAAAATTATCTTCAGGGTATTGACCTACCAGTCCTTTCTAGTGATGACAGCGAGATGCTCGATGCCCCGATATCTATTGAGGAGGTAGTGGCAGCTATTAAATCCCTTCCGACTGGTAAGGCCCCGGGAGTAGATGGAATCCCTGCGGAATTTTACAAAAAATTCGAAGAGATTTTTGCCCCCAAATTATTATTTTACTTTCGTGAAATGGACCAGGGGGGTGGCTTTGCGAGTTCAATGACAGAGGCAATCATCAGTGTCATCCCAAAAAATGATAAAGACCCATCAATAGTAGACTCGTACCGTCCTATCTCTCTGATCACGACAGATGCAAAGATTTTTGCTAAAATTCTGGTCACCAGACTAAATGCTGTGATCGGAAAGATAATTCACCCAGATCAGGTCGGGTTTATGTGCGGTAAGTCCACGGCAATAAGCCTTCGTAGACTTTTTATGTATTTACAAATGGCAGATATCCTAGGCACTCCGGTTGCTATTGCATCATTCGACGCCAATAAAGCGTTCGATTCGGTGGAATGGCCATATCTGAGGCTAGTCCTATCCGCATATGGGATAGGCCCCAGATATATAAACTGGATATTTAGGTTATACCAATCTCCTAAAGCCAGAGTCTTGGTCAACGGTTATATGTCCGAACTGTTCCCATTGTCTAGGGGCACCCGTCAAGGGTGTCCACTTTCTCCCTTATTATTTGCGCTCGCCATAGAGCCAATGGCATGTAAATTGCGATTGCTACTGGGCCTAACGGGTGAGAGCCGGAGTCCCATTAGCAATATTATTTCGCTATATGCAGATGATTTATTGGTCGGTATGAACGACTATATAGGTCAGCTACCCCAGGTTATTGGAGATATACGGGAGTTTGGTCGGTATTCTGGTTTGACCATTAACTATGGTAAATCTCAGCTGTTAATAACTGGGATAGCAAATCAAATTGGGCCTGACTGTGAGTTTTGTCCTCCAGTGGTGGATAAGTTTAAATATTTAGGGATAGTGGTCTCAAGTAATCCAGCTGACTATATTGCGCATAATCTGGACCCTATAATTGAAGATTGTAAAATTAGATGCAAAAACTGGCAACATCTCCCATTAACTACTCTGGGACGGGTTAACTTAATAAAAATGGTAATACTTCCCAAACTTCTGTATATATTTACTCATTCTCCCATCCTAATAAAAGAAATAACATTTAGTAAAATTCGCCAAGTGATTTCATCGTATGTTTGGAAAAACAAAACTCCGAGAATTAGAATGTCGTTTTTGTGTAGAGAACGAAGTGAGGGGGGGTTTGCTATGCCCAATTTTAAAATATACTATTACGCAGCGCAGTTAACGCATCTTGTAACCTGGATAAGCGGAAATGAGTATTCCGCAGAACTTGGAAAGTACGTTGCCAATATTTTTCCCAACCATTCCCCGTTACAGGTTGTTCTAAAGCAGGGAGGCCACCACAAAGTTCCCCCATTCATGCAAGAATTGCGGGTTATTTGGCAATGGGCGTGTAAGAGAATGGGGTACGACGGGATAGATCCGGATACATATATTTTCTCCATGACCCAGCTTTCCAGTTTAAACGCAAACCAGGGAGGGAGATTATGGGAGCACTATGGAGTTAATGCTGTGGGTCAGGTCTTTGAGGGGAATGTGTTGAAGCCCTTTTCTCAGCTGCAGTTGGAATTTGCACTTCCTAAACATATGTTTTATAGGTATCTGCAGCTGAGAAGTGCCTTAGCGCAAGAAAGTCGTATGAAACAAATTGTGTTGGCCGAATCCCCTCTGAAAAAATTTGTGAAAACTATAGGGAATAGAAAAACTCTTTCTAAATGGTATAAATTTCTTATGATTAGTACACAAATAGACAATGGAGATGGATTGATTAACAAATGGTTGGTAAATATCCCAGAGATTGATAGTGAAGAATGGAGAGTAGCGTTAGAGGCCCCTCGCATGTCTACTAATTCTGTGAGAATCCAACAAGTTCAGCTAAATATCCTCTATCGTACATATCTTACACCTGATAGGATTTCAAGATTCTCACAGGATTACTGTAGTCGGTGCCCGAAGTGTCACAATATCAGTTGTGGGTTTTGGCATTTATTATGGGAATGTTGTGAAGTACAGAAGTTTTGGCAGGATGTTGGTGGGGTACTTACGAGTATTGGCTTGGAGGCTGAGGACCTTCGCCCTCTGACAATTATTCTAGGGGTATGGCCGCGCTCTGTACCATCGGGGTTCCGACAGCTGTTGATAAACTTATGTGCAATAGCAAAGGTCAGTATCGCCCGTAGGTGGATGGCGAGAGAAAGCCCAGGAGTCCAGGAATGGATTGCCCTGGTCAATTCAAACATGTTGCACGAGCGTTACGTGTACTCTTCCAGGAATGCTGTAGATAAATTCTACGATATATGGGAGAGGTGGTATTATTCAAAATACTATACTAGCTAGGTTCTAATCTCAGATTTTTTTTTTTTTTTTTTTTTTTTTTCTTCTTCCTCTTCTATCGGTCCTTAGGTTTTTTTTTTTTTTTTTTTTTTTTTTTTTTTGTGGTTGGAATTTTCACTCCAACATACCTCACATAATTAAAAATAGGGGGAAAAGACGCCCCAGCACACGTTAAAACACTTTAAATAGGAAAAACTTTAATATGAATGTTAAACGGGTCAAAGTAAGTTTAGTAAATTCCTAGATAATCTAGGTCATACACTATTGCTTGGTAATGGGGACGGGAGGGGGGATGGCGGGTTGGGGTAGTTCACTAGTACACTAAAGGAAACTCTTCTAATTATGAAGAGAAGAACCATATAACTGTCCACATAAAAGAGCTCGGTGGTTTATAAATAAAGGGAAATTTTAGCTCTGCTTCAATGCGGACACGCTTACACACAGGGTAGTTAGGATTTTTTTTTTTTTTTTTTTTTTTGGGGGGGGGTAAGGGGCGGGGAGAGGAGGAAGGTAAAGGACGAACTTAGCTGAGTTAATTAATGATTAACCAATTGGAATCTAGCTCCTGGAAGTATGTTTGCACGTAACGGCCAGTGTATGATATATAGGAAATTGATTTGATATTGTGTTTGCTGCAGGACATACTGGTCTGCTTATTACATTAGTCCTGGTGTTTCAACGGATTCGATTGAGAATATCCTTATGCTGCACTATATTATGTTTGTGGTATGTTAGAAGAATTTGTCATATTGTAATGTACTGTTTTGTCGAAGTGAATGTATGTAACTGCCAGAAAATTTCAATAAAAAGAATATTAAAAAAAAAAATAAACACGTTCAGGAGAAAACACACAATATTCACAATTGTGACCATGAAAATGGGTCAATTATTAGGGATTTTTTCTCCCGCCAGTCAGTCACTTTGCACTAGGACAAGCTTGTACTGTTTTTTACTATGCTAAAGTATATTAATGAACCACTCTAAGACATCCTGACATAATTATAACTAGATTGGAGCATCTTCATAGTTTTGGTCATTTTCACCTAAAAAGTGAAACTTTAGGCTTCTTGCCAGAACAGAAGATGTTGACTCAGATCAAAATGCTTTTGCACGTTTCTTATTCAGGTCAAGTCACAACTTTCCCTCACTAGCCGATTTTGAATTTCTCAATTTCAGTTTTTTCACTCCGCCCTAATATATATATATATTTAAATCCACTGGGTGTAGAGATGGCCTGCTTGGCCTTGGAGCCTAAAAGCAGCTGGAAATTATAGCAGCTGAATCCCCTGCAACCTCTATAGTCATGCTACTGATCATACTAATGATCTGTACAAATCAAATTATAATCATATAAATTACAATAATAATAATAATAAAAATTAGGGATGTGCTCCGGCCACTTTTAGTGTTTCGTGAAATGTGTTTTGGATCTGTATCTCCGGCAGTGTTTTGGATCTGGATCTGTTCCAAAACACCACCCTTCAGTGTTTCATGTTTCTTGTTTCATGTTTTGGATTAATTTAATTATTAAAAATAATAATAATAATAATAAAAATAATATATATATATATATATCACTACAATTGAAAAAAATGTTTTTTTTTTGCTCCTACGCTGTTATTAACCTAAATAATATTGATTTCCACTCATTTTCAGTGTATCCTGAACACCTCACACCTCACAATGTTGTTTTAGGCCAAAAGGTTGCACAGTGGTAGCTGGATAACTATGTTAAGGGACACAAGTGTGCGGCACAAACATGTGGCTCATCTAGAAGTGGCATTACAGCAGCAGACAGGATGGCAGTTTGAAAAACTAGGCCCCAAAGAGCCCATAATGCCCCCCCCCAAAAAAAAAGAGTTACAAGACGGAACTGTCCTTGGTACCTCCCACCCACCCTTATGTTGCGTAAATAGGACATGCATACTTTACTCCGGAGACCCGCACTCAGAGTCTGGGCGGGAATTCCCAAACATGCTCAGAGCCCAGGTTCAGATTAGGGGTGTCCGGATGCATCCGTATTCCCCCAATCTGAACTTGCACATCCCTAATAATGATAATACATTCATCACAATGGCCCTTATTCTGGTTGGTGCGGCCAGAGCCGCACACGGTGCTCTGGCCGCACAAACCAATCCCCGCCCACGAGACGGATCGCCACGGCCGTCCGTACACGGACGGCTGGCGATCCGCATAAAAATGGTGGAGGCGTACGCCTCCACCATGGTGGGAGCTGCCCCCTGCATTCGATGGTCGTCGACCATCGAAGGCAGGTCCGCACGCCCCAGCAGCTCCCGCAAGCTGAGACCACACGGACAATCGTCCGTGTGCTAGCTTGTATGGGGGCTGAGAGCTGACATCCGGCGACGTCAGCTTTTCGCCCCCATCACTGGCGTCATACCCTCATTAGCATGCGTACGCCCCGCGTTTGCATGGGAACGCCCATGAAACGCGGGGCGTATACATAGGGAAATGAGGGCATGAAGCCCCTCACTCCCCTATACGCCCCCTTTGCGGCGTAGTAACGTTATGTGCGGCGAATTCGCCTGCACATGCGCAGATTGACCTCTGCGCATGTGCAGACGGAAAACATCGGCGGTACGGCCGCACGCGGGCCGTACCGCTCGAATCAGAATAAGGGCCAATGTACCTAATTGGAACTGCAAAATGAATCAGAATCTTAGCAACCAGAGAAGTCTCAGTGATAGATCACTAACACCAGAGGTCACTGACATCGGAAGTCACAGAACTCACAAAATTACCGCAAGCACTGCAAGTGTTTATATATTCTGGGGAGACTATTAAGTAAACACTTTTTTTTAAATATGTATTCTAATTGATACTGTTTTTAACATATGCATAAATCTAGGCCAAAAACAGAAAAAGGGAGAGAGAGCATTCACTTGGAAAGAAGACTGACACAAGAAACACCAATAAAGAAAGGGGGGCACTTGCAAGGAAACAACACTGACAGTGTGGAACTGAAGTGACAACAAACATTTTAAGGCATATTACATTTGTGCAGTGACAATGACAAGGAGAGTGCAGTCTGTTTTTTAATGAGAGAATATAAAAACAATTACGCCGAAAAATGCAGGCAAGGAGACAATGCATAACAGAACGTAGCAGGGCCACTTTCAGAAATCTTGGTACCTATTACATACCTAAAGAAACCAAGGGAGATACCTGCAACCCACCTCCAGAAAGTGGTTGCATTTCGGAGGTTATTCTGGTTCACATGCATCGCTGCGAAGTTTGCAGCGCTGTTCGCTATTAAAACACCGCCCATCACACGTCCAGGTGCCCACCCTCCCTCACCCGCCGAATTCGCACGCACACGGCTCGAATGGATGTTTTGCATTCCCATGGGCACGTCTACCAGTTCGCAGTGCCCGTTCGCAACCAGTATCTGCACATGAGCAGAAATGTGCATGCGCCGAAGCCAAACTTCACTCCCCCATGCGAACAAATAAGGTCCTTAGTAAGTAGGATGTAAGAATAGGGCGGGATGTTTTAACATCTACTGCCCTACATCCTCCCCCCATCCGCCGGGTACAGCATTCTTAATAATTGCATATGCTCTAAAACTATGTACACACGGGGGCGATATATTGCTCAGCAATATATTGCTTAGTGTCTCCTTTTCATCAGAGACCAGAGATGGTCGCTGATGAAAGGGAACCTCTGCCGGGGGAGCCGCAGAGGGAATCAGCTGGTCGCAGGAGCAAGCTTCTGCGACCAGTGATCATAAGGGGGCTAAAAACGGGAACTCCAATCGCTGGCAACATGGCCATATTGCCAGCGATAAATGCCCGTGTGTACGCACCTTTACATATGCGATTATTAACGCAAAGGACAGCTCTTCCGATAAGAGCTGTTCTTTGCGATGCGGCTCCGGTGCTGGACTTCTGGATCTTAGACCCGGGAGTTCGTCTGGGCCGACCGCAGGGTATGCTTGGAGGGATCCGTGTAGCATCTGTGGGCTACATACAAAAAGCAGACAGTACTGAAAAATATACACTAACCCCTTGAGTGGTGGGTTTTGCTGGGGCAGGACAAACCTACCAGGGCAGATCTGTCCTGCCCCAGCAATACTCACCACCTCAAGGGCATCCACTGCAGCGGCCAGTTCTGGAGCTCCCCTACCACTTCCCCCCACTGCCATTTGCACTAGTGACAGGCCTCGCTCTGGGTGGTTCGGGGCGGCTCGGAAACCCGAACTCCTTAGCGCTCCCGAGTACCCCCGAGCCACCCTGAACCTCTCCGAGCAGGGCTTGCTGCCTGGTCACTGCTTCAGAGCGAATGGTGGTGGTGGCAGCGGCAGGGGAGCTGGAGCACAGAGGTGAGCAACATGGGGGGGCAGAGAGAGTGCCTCTAGAGGTGGTGCGCCATAAAGCAATCAATCTAGATCTTGACGGCATGTGCTAAAGAACTGAGCAGGTGACAGCAACACTTGGAAATGAGCATCACTATGGGGCATACACATGGACAAGGGTGCCGACAAGTTGGCCGGGCCTTGTGAAAAAAATAACCGAGCAGCAGAGAGATGACAGGATGCTGCTGCAGCCGTCTTTCTCCCCCAGCTCAGCACACGGCACTGAGTATGTGCTGAGCTGGGGAAAGCACTCAATACCACTGCACACGGTGCGGTGTGAGCATAATTTCTAAGTGATACATTATAGACAGATCGTTTAGAAAATAAGGAATAATCGCTCCGTGTGTATGCACCTTACTTGCCTTTTTCTGATTTACTCCCATCTCAGTCAGACTCAGTCTAAACAGAATGCTCTCCTGACCTAAACATAATAGTACAATATTGTTGAAATAAATGCTACAAGTCGTGTGCTGAAATCTAAAGGCTGAATTTAATGTACTGTATCATCTGTCAGTACTTTCTGGTCTTGTACTGAATGATTGTCACATTGCTGAACCTGTTACATTATTACAGTGAACTTCTCAAACAGATTTAAGCTTTCTGCTGTCTAGAGATGTACAAATCAGTCCCAAACCGATGTGTCAGCAGATCATTTCAAAGAGCAGCCCAAAAGTCACTGTCAGCCTGCAGATTGAAATAGATGTAGAGTATTTACTGTAGATCTTCTCAATATTCACTATCCATCTTTGATCTTTCAGAGTACGAACATAAAGATCTACTACAGTATATATTCACCAGTGCTCCGCTAAGCAGAGCAGCGAGTGACAGTGGGACTCTCAACTGCCCCTACCTCAACTGCCCCCCCCCCCCCCCCCTCTAAAACCACTGCAACCATTGGGCACTGCAGGACAGTCCCATAAAAACAGAACTGTCACACATAAATCAGGGCATTTGGGAGGTATGCATTTGTGACCTATTGGAACTGAAAGACTATTTAAAATTCCCCAAATGTTTAGAAAATAACAAAAACCTGAATCAAATTATTTGCAATAGAAAAAGGTTTGTTATTTAAATATGTAAAGCGGATATTCTTTTGCTGCTGCTGGTATCACTCTCCTGAGATGGTGATAGGGATTATGGATAAGGATTGTGGCAGTACATGAAATGCCACTATTCTCTTTAAATAGGTTTCCTTACGTTTTGTAATGGGAAGCTATTGGCAGAAAAACCTAGTGAATAAAGCGGTTATCTCCATTTCATAAATCGTGGTTTAATATGGACATATTTTACTGCACTTTTCTGTTGGCCAACTGTACCCTGCTGTACACAAGAGCACACTGTAATGTATGCTGTTGCCATATAGGGAACAATTATTTTATTTATTATTTATTTATTAACAGTTTCTTATATAGCGCAGCATATTCCGTTGCGCTTTACAATAGCAGACAGTGATACAACAAAACAGGGTATTTACAGACAGTCAAAATGTAGGAGGGCCCTGCTCGCAAGCTTACAATCTATAGGGAAATAGGCATTGATACATAAGGAAAGATACCTTATTCTTTATTGCATCGATTTCACCAGAACGCAAGGTTCTATGACTGGTTCTGGTATTTGATAAGCTTGCCTGAAGAGATGAGTCTTCAGGGAACGCTTATAGGTTTGGAGACTGGAGGAGAGTCTTATTGTGCTTGGGAGGGCATTCCACAGAGTGGGTGCAGCACGAAGAAAGTCCTGCAGTCGGGAATGGGAGCGGGTAATGAGTGTGGATGAGATACGCAGATCTTGGGAGGAGCGTAGAGGTCGTGTTGGATGATATTTTGAGATAAGAGAAGATATGTATGTTGGTGTAGTTTGGTTTATGGCTTTGTGTGTAAGTAGAAGAATTTTGTATTGAATACGGTAGAATACAGGTAATTATGAAGCTGAGATGACTTAGCCAGGGTACACCTTTAAACGATCTGGGCACAATATGTCATATTTGCCCAAAACAACATTTCCATTGCATTGTCCAAGTGTGGCTCAGCAATTGTGCGCTCCCGCTGGTTATACATGACATCTTGTGGTTGGTCGTGCTACAGAAGATATTGTGTATGGTGGCATACCACCGAATGCAGCATGGTATGTTAGTGTGTGCTGTCATACTACTGCAGATTACTCTTCTGTTCATTCACTTTGCATTTTGTGAATTGATAAAAATAAACTATAAACCCCTTTATTTTTTAAAGGAGTCTTGCTTTTCAGCACTTTTCCACTCAAAACGAAAACCTTTTTCACAGGACTGTGGAGCAGTGGAAACGTATTCTGTGGAGCGATGAATCATGAGTCTCTGTTTGGTAATCAGATGGGTGAGTCTGGGTTTGGTGGGTTCCAAGAGAATGTTACTGCCTGACTGCAATATGCACTATGTGAATTTGGTGGAGGAGGGATACTAGTAAGGGGCTATTTGTTAGGGTTTGGGATAGGCCCCCTATCTCCAGTAAAGGGCAATCTTAATTCTTTAGCATATAAAGACATTTTGGACAACGCTCTTTTTTCCCCAAATGTGTGGCATTGGTTGGGAAAGACCCTTTTCTATTCCAACATGACTTTTTCCCAGTGCACAAAGCTAGTACTATAAAGACATGATTTGATTGATGAGTTTGGTTGAAATAATTTGACTGGCCAATACAGAGCCCTGACCACAACCCTAATGAGTAACTTTGGGATGAATTGGAATGGAGATTGCAACTCTAAAATATTCTACATAACGCTCACACGATCCCACAGAAACATTCCAAAATCCAATGGGAAATTTTCCAAGAGGAGTGAAAGCTGTTAAAGGACCTGACTCCTGGAGCAGTTAGACCTCTATACATGTGGCTCCCTTTTTTTTTGGATGTCCGTTTACCCAGCTGACGATTTCCTTGACAAAGGTCCACAGAACTGGACTGGAACATTGGAGTATTTTGTCTATTTTTTTGCTAAATAAAACAACACAAACTTTGCTTTTATATCTTGGTGAGTGCTCCTTTATTCCCCACTTAGGGAATGTGGATGGTATAGTTGGCACACTCTGGTGTGACCTTAGGGGCACCCCATATATTGACTTAGGTGTGTGCGAGTGCAGGTACTCCCCTTCTCTCTCTCTCTCTCTCTCTCTCTCTCCTCTCTCTCTCTCTCTCTCTCTCTCTATATATATATATATATATATATATACAGGGCAGGCTCTACCATTAGGCAGCTTTAGGCAGCTGCCTAGGGCGCAGGGATCTGGTGGGGGGGGGGGGGGGGGCACCACCAAGTCTTCCTATCAAAAAAATCAAGGCTATCTATGAGGATCCTTCTTGTCCTTAATGCAGGTGGTGGCTGTGGAACTTCTAAGACCTCACCTCCATACTTTCCCTTGAGGCATACTTTCCTAATTTGCTGCCCAATCCTTCTTGTATTCTGTTGTGGATGAAAGGAGGGGTCCTCCAGGGAATGCAGGGGACTTGCCCACCTTCCCGGTGGGCTGTAATGAACATCAGATTTTTTGGAGCCTCCTTGCCATTCCGGAATGTTAGGCATACGATATCTAAGACTAGAGAGACTGTGACGTGGGACGTCATTGGAGGGCGCGCAATGATGACGCCAGTCTCCCGCGTCTGGGTGGATACACTTCTGGGTGTGGGGATATAAGGTGAGAGAGTTTTATTGTATATTGTTATTCTCCTGATGAAAATCTGTTGTGACTGAAACGTTGAGAAAGTCACGCCGTGTTCGTGTCTTCATTTGAAAGTGCTGAGAGTGCCAACTCTATATGTCTATTCCTGCGGGACTTGGTGGGCACCGGGCCAGCTATTTTTCTGAAAGTGAGTGCCGATTCTTCATTGCATGTATATATGCAGGTCTTGTGTGTGTATATATATATATATATATATATATATATATACACACAAGACCTGCACTCTCACCCTCATATAACAGGTAGCAGCTGGGGTGCCGTATAAATAGCGGTGTAGCCAGAACTCACCCTGCTGTATAGATGCAGAAACTCCCCAGTGGGGAAAACAGCACTCACCAGACTTATTAAATGTGGTCACCAGGGATCGTTGTCCCAATCGATTTATTCAGCCAAAGTGAAAAGCCTGCCGACGTTTCGATCCCTTAGGACCATTCTCAAGGCAGTGCAGCAATATAGATAATCCAACCAAGGTATTCACGTGGTAACAGGGGCAGGGGAGCCGTGTCCGGGTCCCCGCTTATATAGGGGAGTGAATCCTCCCACCACCGATTTGCGTTCCACAATGTCAGTTTTGACATGAAAAGTTCAATACGTGAAAGGTTCAAAGTGAGTTTTTTTTGTGTTAATGTCAACACTTGTCGACATGGTCCCCCAATTAGTGTAGTGCGTACCCACACATGGCTTGCTTTCTACTCACATTAATACGGCCTGCATTGCTATTTCCAATTGTAGCCCATGTGGATGGTAAAGTATGAAAAAGTCCAAAAAAATTAAAACAAATTCAAAAAATCATAATGACCTTTTCATGTGTTATTAACTATTGGATTTGGTTCAAAGATGGCGCTGATATTACACCAGTGCAGCCCACCACACACACAAGACCTTCACCACAGGCCTTAAGACAGTTTAGATACAATAGTAAGGGTTAGTGCATATGGGCGCTTAAGTAAAGAATCATTTAAATAAAATGACACATGCAAACTGGAAATCCGACTGTCTGTCTGAGGTTTGGTAGATTTTGATATCAAGAATTTTGAGGGAGATTCTCTAAGCTAAAAATGCGGTAAAAACCCGTTATCTGGGTTTTTACCGCATTTTGGGATGCTGTAAGCATCCCCCGCCGGGTTACAGCGGCGGGCGGCATCGCCAGAAAAATCTGGCGATGCCCCATAGAAGCCAATGGGCTTCTACCGCATCCCACCGCCGCCCCACAACGACCCCCCGCCACCCTGCACGGACCCCCGCCGCTCCGCATCGCCCCCTCCCCCCTCACCTGTGTCCGGGCAGCACAGAGCTGTGCTGCCCGGACCTGTGACCTCCTCCCTGCACTGATCCTCTTCCGGGTGCAGGGAGGAGGAGAGCCCAGTGCAGCAGCAGCAGCACTGGGTGTGTGAGGGAGGGGGGAGCCACCGGGACCTGCTGGTACCCAGCGACTCTCACCGCAAAGGACAGCTCTTAACGCAAGAGCTGTCCTTTGCTATAATTATCGCATATGTTAGAACATATGCGATAATTATAATTGCGAAGAGAGGCGAAGGGTGGCGGAGATTTTTAGAGAATCTCCCCCTTAATCTGATAAGACACAAACCTTCGCAAAACTTAGTGAAATATGTTTACAAAATATAACAATTTATTGGTCTCACAGGACACTTACAAACAAACAGGATAAAACGCATATAACCACCGACTGTGGTACAAGTTCCTTTGCCACTAGGTTATCAACATCCGCAGCAGGTCCCAAAGATGTAATCAGGGAGAGTGAGGGAGAGGGTGCCGGCTCCACTATCCTCCACAAGCACTGTGCGTCCAGATATCCCCATGGGTCTGGATTGAAAAATCACCAACCTACTGCATTTCGGACACTCTTGTCCTTCATCAGAGGCTTGATGACTAAGTGTTAGGGATCCTATATTTATACCCCTTCCGCTAGGTAATTATTACTTACAGGTACCGCCGCCGTTTCCCTCACTCCTCCAAGCCAGAAGTATCACGTGGAGCGCATTTTGCGTTCCATCCATCCGGAAACATCCCACTTCCGGGTTTTCGGCAATTAAAATGAGGCTTGGAGCGCATCCGGCATTCCAACTTGCGGTGCACGGCTTATCTAAATTGATGTGGAGCGTATCCTGCAGTCTGCTTGCAGGGGATTTGAACATCATACATGATTTAAACGGGTGCTTTTTTCCAAGTCACCTGGGGCGCTCCTGCAGGTCCAGATGTATTGATCACTATATATTTTAAAGTCCATCCAAAGCGTCCACATTAAATATGTTTTTAAAGCGATAGGGTATACATGAAAAAATATGAGAATAAAAACAAAGTTAAAACCATAAGCTAAAATGCATACTTTACAAAAAACCACTATAGTTTGTATTCCCAGGAATGATTTTAGGTGACATTCTTTAGAGTTATGTTTGATCTTAAAATGTGACGATACAGTATGTGTATCCAGGCCCTTTCTTATATTGTATATATGCTTGGCCATACGAGTCTTTAATTGTCTGGTTGTTTTACCAACATAAAAAAGACCGCAGTCACATTCTAAAATATAAATAACGTTTTTTGTATTACAGGTTATAAAATCTTTTATTTTATACATAAAATCATTGCATTTTAAATCTTTTTGTTTATTCGGTCCTTTTGTCGTTCTAAACATCAAACACATTCCACATCGGTGGAATCCCTTACTTCTTGTGCTACTTCTTTTTTCCTCCATCAATTTACTTTGGACAAGTTTGTCTTTAAGGGAAGGTGCTCGTCAATAAATAAAACTTGGACGTTCAGGTAAAACATCTTTTAAAACTGGATCACTTTTTAAAATGTGCCAATATAAAAACAGTCTCTGTTTCTCTTGTTTGTGCATTAAAATTAGACATAAAGGCCCATTCTATTGAATTATTATTATTTTGTATTACTTTGGTTATCCATTTTGTCTTTTAGCAATGTTGATTGTTCCACTGCTTTGACCTTATTTTCTGCTTCTTTAATTTTATTGGAACTGTATCCCTTTTGTCTAAAATGTGAAGACATTTTAAGTGTTTGTTCTTTACAGATTATATCTTCTGTGCAGTTCCGTTTGAAACGAATAAATTGTCGGAATTCCATCCAGTCAACGTCTGTGATGCTGGCTGGTGTTTTCAACATAACTATTGGAATCCGTTGGCTTTCTATGATTTTTTTTATGTATTACACCTTCTTTGATGTCAAAATTCAGATCCAAAAATATATTTTTAGATTGACTCACATTAAAAACTAATTTGATATTAAAATCATTCATATTTAAATTCTCACAAAAAGCTATCAAATCTTCTTGTGTACTGTGCCAAATGAATTAAATATCGTTGATAAACCGTTGCCATGACACCAGATTCGCCCCTAAGTTCTCTCCTTGTCATACCACCTGATCTTACCAAAACGCCATATACAGGTTGCCATAACTTGGGGCGAATCTGGTGCCCATGGTGGTCCCGATTAATTGCAAATAGTGTTGACCATTGTCATGTCAACCTTCACTTGTGTTGACATGTTGTCAGTGTCAACCTATTGCATGTTGACCTTTTGTCTGTGTGTTGACCTTTGTTTATTGTTGTCTGTTGTTGGACCACTGAGGTGACAATGCAGACAGCTGTGTTATTATTATACTAGTGATTGACAACCCTAATATATATATATATATATATATATATATATATATATATATATATATATATATATATACATGTCCACACTTGTCGGCACTCTGATAGTACAACTGCTCCGGTGCCACTTCAAAATCAATGCAGTAATCCAATGGAAAAAGCACTCTGGAGACTTGTAAAGGCAAAAAACGTCTGTATTGAGGAAACTTTAACGTTTTCAGGACCTCAGTCCCGACATCAGAAAATCCTACAGCTGTAGGATTTTCTGATGACGGGACTGAGGTCCTGAAAACGTTAAAGTTTCCTCAATACAGACGTTTTTTGCCTTTACAAGTCTCCAGAGTGCTTTTTCCATTGGATTACTAATATATAAAGGGTAAAGTTGAGTGACTGTTCGTTATAATGCACCAATCATAGTTTCCCCTCCTGGTGCCAAAGCAGCTTTGACACATTAAATATTGTTGGCATGGATTCAGCAAGACCTCGGAAGATGTCCTGTGATGTCCTGTGATAGCTAGCAGCATTTCTTTAAATCCAGCAAGATGCAAGGTGGGGCCTCCATGGCTCAGATTTGTTCTTTCAGCGCATCCCACAGATGCTCAATTGTTTTGAGATCTGGGAAATTTTGAGGCAATGACAACTATTGGATCTATTTGTCATATTCCTCAAACAATCTTGAATAATTTTTGCACTGTGGCAAGACATATAATCCTGCTGAAAGAGACCACTGCCATCAGGAAATGTGACGGCCATGACGGGGTGTATATAAATGCATGAATGTTTAGGAAGGTGATACTTGTCAAGGTAAATTCCACATGAAGGACAGGTCCCAAAGTTTCCAAGCAGAACATTGCTAGATCATGACACTGTCTCCACTGTCTTACCTTCTTCCCACGCAGCTGACAATCCACATGATCTAAAAGAAGAATATGGCCAGTGTCTTGAAATGCTGTATAGTGTAGTTTTAATGCTCACATGCATGTTCTTTCAGGGGATTATATTAGTGATCTTTGGAATTGTAACCAGTCTGTATCTAGCAGCAAGCTGCCCTGCTCAATGTGTGCTATCATGTGTCAGCAGTAACTTGCTCAGCAGTTTGGCTACAACAGCTCTTCTGGGGGATAGGATTTGTTCCTCACATGCATCAATGAGCCATGGGAGCCTATGATCCTGTTGCTGGATCACCCATTGCCCTTCCTTGAACCACTTTGGTAGGTACTAACCACTACATATCATAATCAACTTTGAGTAACAGCAGGCAATTTAGAATTGTATGGGTGAAATTTAATAGGACAGTGATGATGAAAATCATCGCTGCAGGGAAATCCGCTCAGTGGAGAGCAGCTTTCCCACTGCCCGGCGCCGACGGAGGGGGGAGGATGGCGTTTCAGAGCACTATGCAATGCCGTCCTGAAAGCCTCTCATCTGCTGGTATAACCAGCAGATGAACGGCTTTCTCGGCGATGTTGCGGGAGCGCGCAGCAGCGCTCACCGCTGGGCTATACACACTGGGCGGCTTTGAGATGAAAGCCGCTCAGACATGCTGTTTTGAGCGACTTTCAGCTCAAAGTCGCCCAGTGTGTATGGGCCTTTACTTGAATCAAGTCCAATATTATATATTATATTCTTTACTTGCTCAAATGAGTGGTACCTGCTTTTGAGGTAATCTAGAGTACTGGTACCTTCATTCGTACTGCTATCAATTAAAAGTAATAGAATACACTAAAATGGCTGACACTGAATTGTTTAGTGAGGCCTCATTAAATGATAAATAGAACACATTATTTTCATCAGTTTCATATCAGTAGTATCCCCTCCCCCCCGTCAAGTATTAAATATATTCAGCCCTTTTATACATTTTAATGAGTGTTTTTAGGAAGCATAATTTGAAGAAAAGATAAAAGGGTGTGCAGACTTTTCTGTAACTGAAAACAAGTGACCTTTTGTGTACAGAAGAGACTTTGCCATTTTTGTAGGTCCCAGTTCAGGGTATTCATAAGTTGAAATTAGTGCATTCCAGATGATAAAATGAAGATTGTACTTAATTTGTGATATTTTATACTTGTATCACCAGGCAGAAGCAGGTGAAAAAATTTGCATGGTAATACGCATAATTATGCTCATTTTTCCAAACATGACTGTGCTGAATCAGCCATTGCTACAGTTGCAATTGCATAAATCTGATGTGATGCAGACGGCATTTTTTGTGTGTATGTGATTATAAAGTCATGGTAATTTTTGCCTAAATGTATTCATAATGAATTACTCAAGAAAGTTCTCTGACAAAACATGAAAATGTACAAATTAGACTGTTATGACTTTTATTAATAAAGTTTTCAGCATCAAACTGTTTGGTACTGTCCTTCGTATCAGAGCTGTAAGAGCAGATGTGATGGATTGACTGACTATTGCTGTGACAATTAAGACAATAGCGCCCGCAAAGCTTATCTAGATATTGCTCAATGCGGAATACAATTCCCAGGAATAAATGAGCAGAAGGTTGGCATATGATAGTAGTTTTCACATACACTGCAAGAGGGGTGAGTAACAGTTACTGATATAATCAGAATTTCAAAGACTCTTCTGATGTCACCAAAATCTACTTTAGTTCATTTTTAGACCAATGTTAGTAAGGATTAACAGATGTCTTGTTCTATATCAGGGCTGCCAAAAATGGGCTACAAAAATAAGTCTACTTTTTCATTTTTTAATACAAATATATAGGTCATAAAGATCTCTCATGCTTCTTATAATACTACTGTTACTGTATGCTTATAGTCATTTGTAAGTAAAGGTTTATGAGTTACAATTGCAATTCACTTCTTACCACCATGTTAGACTGGGGCAACATGTTACAGATGCTGTCAACGTAGGGCATACAGTACTTGCTTAGGGTATACTGGAATGGCCGGGAGGCTCACAATTATCAGATGGTGTTGCTGGCCTCCCAGAAAAGTAAACAAGTCTCCTGTATACTGCTTATCCATGCAACACCCCTAGTTCACCTCCACCCACCCTGCAGCTCAGGGGCATTTCAAGATAGGAGGAGGTCCATGTGCCGCCTACTCCATCCGGCCCCCTTCTCTCTGCAGGGAGCAGCACTGTGTAGTAGGATCTGAGCACTAGTATGCGAATCTCCAGGAAAAATGGTGTGGCCGACACTTTTCTAGCACTTTGCGGACAGTGCTGCTTGCATCAACGCAGCGCTATGGAGTTTGAGCACTAGAGCACTCAGACTCCACAGCGCATGTGCAGAAAGCCAGAAAAATGGGAGCTGTGTCATTTATCTGGAGATTTTGGGAGCGCTCCTACCACCACCGCTGGACTCCAGAGTGTAATTATTAGAAAAATGGGTGCATTGTGTGCGGTGTGGGCCCCCCTGATGGAAGAAAAGAGGGCATGGCGATGCTGCAATTTGCAATGAAGCCCCTGCTTTATAATGCCAGTAATGTGGGCACTGTATAGTGAGGGTGGGTGTCCCCATGCCCCCAGACCACCCCTGAGCCACACCCACCTTTTGTTCTGTCCTCTATGCAAGTCGTCAAGTATGAAGTGGAGTATGCTGAAGTTTTCTAGCCTCAGATTGCTGCCCTACGCCATTCTTGCCAAACTGTGGCTCCTATGCTTTTGTGAAACTACAAGTCCCAGCATTCCTTGCCACATTCTTGCTATAAGGGAACACTAATACTGTGGCAGAGAATGCTGGAATGTGTAGATACATAACAGCTGGAGAACCTCAGGTTGGCCATGCGTGTCAAAGGTTTTAGGTGCTTCAAATACTTTCAGATCTACAGGGTAGCTATATTTTGGTATACAATAATAAATTACTACAAAATGGTCATTGAATATGACATATATAGCAACCATGCTGTCTATAACTGGGATCACGTACTGTGGTTATTTTTGGAAGAGGCCTCAACTCCTCGCATTACCTCACCTCATGTAAGCCAAGTATAGGTGGCAGATCCACACATACATTGGCATTAGATTGATAAGCAGTGCAGCAGATGCTCTCTACTACACTTTTCATAATTTGCCAAATGTGATTATTTAGATGTTACAGGCAAAAATTCAAGAAGCGTTTTAACATCATTGCAAAACATTTCTGTCAGTAACTCAATATTGCATACTACTAAATTGATTCATAATTAATGAAGTTGTTAACTGTTAACCTGGCCCGTCATCTTTAAAACATTTAGACATGTCCGGAATGAGGATTAGTGAGCTTATTTAATATTACACAGTGTAACACATGGCTGCTCCTCCAGGTCAGTCTGGGAAATTTTCTCAAAGTGGCTCTTATTGTGTGCCACAGTACACATGAATATACATATGCAATAGTGTATATACTGCATATTTTGGTAATCCATAACAAATGGACTATTAGCTGTCTGTAGCTTAGGTGCTTTGTGCTGCATTGTGTCCCAATAAGAGCCACAGATAAAGCATCCTGCACCTTTGACGTTATTATGATTACCATATAGCAAGTTCTAATCAGATCCCATTATGGATCACATAGAGGCATTCCCTGCATAACTTAAAGTTTAATGATAATTGTACTTAATTACTCTCCTGGTTCAGATTCCTGGCGAGGGTTTATCTCATAAAGCCACGCTGTTTAGGTGGGCTTAACTCTTTAGCGATGGAAAGGCAACTTGTGGTTAAAATATATATACAGTACCAGAGACCACAGTCCTTTATTCTCTGATAAAGCCAGGGTAATTAGGATGCATGACAGGTGACTATGCATTCACATAGATGGTTTCTTATGTGCCTTTCTTGTTAAATGCAGCAGACATGCATCTCAGATATATGTACAGTAGGACATGGGCACTAATGTTTGTTGGGAGCGTGATACAGCTGGTTACTGTGATGTCAAAAGGTTGGTTCTTTGTACTCAAGCGGCAGATCTAAGATGTCTCCAGTGGGTGTCAATACAAACTCCAAGCGCTACAATATTTGCATCTTTTCAGGCACCCGGTACTTACTATATTGCAGCAGTGATGGCATTTGCATACATCACTGAATCACGTCCTCTGCTGTATTCTATTTCTTTGTTTCATGACCCAGAATGACCTCATAACTGGCCTTAGCCTTGAGGCTCCCATACATCAACAATCAGTTGGGGCAATTTGGTGTTTTGCAGAAGATTTCTGTAAAAAGTTTGCAATGTATGGGCTCACAGATTACAGACTCTGACAAAAAAGTCATTGGAATTTGTTAATTGGGTTTTTCAACATGTTAAATTTCACAGATCAATTGAGGTTGAAGATTTCCCGTGTAAAGTAACAATCAGCAGATTTGAAGACTGTTACTAATACATTAATGAGCTTTCCAAGTTTGGCAGATCTGTATTTACTGAAAATGATCTGTAAATCACTATAAAATACTGGGGGAAATTTACTAAGATGGGAATTTTACTTTACATGGGATGTTGCTGTGGGCAACCAATCAGAATATACTTCTTATTTTTTTAGCACCCTCTAGAATATAGTAGACAGCATCTGATTGGTTGCCCATAGCAGCATCCCATGTAAAGTAGAATTCACTTCTCAGATAATTCCCCCCACTGTATCTAATGTATGCAGCGGCGTGGATAGAGGGGATACTAATTGCTCGGGCCCAGGTCTGATGGAGGGGCCCAGTGGGGCCTCCATGACCTGGCAACCCAACACATGCTGCTGTGTGCTGGGCTGCAGTTTGGCTAGGGAGGTGCTTCAAGTGCTATTTATTAGACCATGTCCCCTGTAAAGTACCTGGGCCCAGTCAGGCTTTCTGCTGCACTGAAAGAATGAGTGCAGATTGGTGGATTGCATAATCTTTATATGAAAGGGAGGGATTTGTATTTGTGTGATTGCTTGAAGGAGGTCTTTAGCTGAATGGAATGGATTAGGCTGAGAAACAATGTGACCTATCAAATCTAGCAAGGTGGCTGTTTGTTCTCCATATTTTTGGATATATGTATGTTATCTACCTGAACTTTTTCAAAGCTGCTGTAAAAAATAATTTTGTATCACATAAAGCATCTTCAGATATATAGCTAACTAGTGAACCTTTTTAAAGATATACGTTTAGATTTCCAGTGAAGCAGCAAACATTAATAAAACAGCACTTTGTCAGTGGTGCTGACTGCAACATATTGAGAACACGCTTTGCATCATTATTCCCTGGCACTGTCTCATGTAGGAATGCTGTGTGGCTGGCACTGTTCCCTATCACCACATGTAGTTCATTCGTTAATCATGTATGAGTTATAGGGGACAGATCATGCCAAAACAATTTAATGTTGGTTCTCTGTTGGCTCTCTCTTCCATTCTTTTTTTCATGTAAAACGTCAGTCTAACGCTTAGGGAACAGGGGAATGGGGATAATTTGAAGATAATTGATATTGGTGTCATTTATTATGTAACACGATGTACCGTATATAGAGCAATAACTGGAGATGCCATAAGCGGTCCTGGAGAATTATTAATTCTGCTGTACAGTATAACAGCAACTGATAATACATTTACCACTATGTTTGTGGTATTCCTTTGTCTAGTATATAAAGTTGTGAAAAATATTTAGGTTTTATTTTGATTTATAGATATTGTCAAATTAAAGAATAATTTTGGATCAATGCTATGTACGATTAATGCATTATTTTACCAAGCTAGCCCTCTTGATGAAAACATATCAATTTGATGCTACATACAGTTAGGGTTACCACCTATCCCCTTTAATTCCGGACACATATTAATTACACAGGTTCTGTGGAAGTTTAAAATCAGGTGAAATGGATTCTTGAAGTCTGCCAGCCACAGAACCTGTGTAATTAATATTTGTCTGGAATTAAAGGGGATAGGTGGTAACCCTACATACAGTATATACTAAGATATTAGGAACCTATGTTAGACCTGATAGGATCCAGAACTCTCAACATGACCCATTCCAGGAGGGACACAATGCTCTGTTTCTGGACTTCCTTCTGAATTTAGGATTGCCATCACCTGTTTTAAACAGGTTAATTGATAAGAAAGGTGCTTCGATACAGGTAATGGTCATATGTTAAGGGGGAAGTTCATGACAAGAGTATTCTGTTCCCCTTGGAGAGGGTCATGTTGGGATGTATGTTATCGCAGGACAAATTTGTTCTCAAAATATGCAAAACCATGCTGCACTGCAGGTGGGGAAATGTAATATGTGCAGAGACTTCGATTTCGTTTACTTGTTTTGTTTCTGTACGGGGTAAATACTGCCCAACTTCCATTTTGACTGCAGGACGCTGCGGTCTGTAGGTTGGGCATCCCCATTGCTGTAAATGGGAGTCGGGTCAGACGACTCAGCATACCTGTTTATACTGCCCACTACCCAGGTCCTGCCCATGTTCCACCCTGTAAATGGAAATGGACACGGGTTGACCCCTTTTACACCGCTGCTGACCCGGGTCTATGAGGGAAAAACCTGTGTTTTTGCAGCGGTGTAAATGGGGTATTATTCTCTCTATACTGTTGCTTGGTAAGCTGAGAACATTATAATGAAGCAATTTGCCTCTTTCTACAATTAATTTGTGACCTCGCCTGTCCAACTGTATTTTCAGTATACACATATATTCTTCACATACGCTGAATCTCTTCTGGATTTTCCCAAATGTTTTCCCTTACCTTTTGTCAGGACTTACCCCTACTGCTCCATATGCAGGAATGTACTCTTATCATTTCAGTTTTATTTAGTTTCTTCTGATGTTTTTATATACAGTAGACTTGTAGTATATTTTGATTAGCATTGCAATAATGTGAAGGACAGGTACTTCACATTGCTCCTAACATGACTTATTCCATTCTGGAGGCATCACACATCTTCAGAATCAATAAAGTGGTAAAAACATGGGTCTGGGCTGCACTGGGTGTCAACTGAGGCAGTGCTGTAATGTGGACATTTTGGTGCCCTGTGCCAGAAAAGGAAATGGTGCCCCCCCACGCTAACCCTAACCCTAAACCCCCCCCCCCCCCGTAGGCGCACAACAAAAATGGTGGGGTTGTGCCTTCACAGGGAAGGGGTGTGGTCACATCATAGTACCGATAATGCCCACAGGAGTAGTGCCACTTTCACACAAAATGCCCACAGGAATAGCACTGCTTGTGCATACAATGCCCACAGTATCAGCCCTGTCCTCCTTCCCCCATTTTCACATACCATTTTTTGGGGCTACCCGTGCCCACTGTTGCTCCTTCTGCTCCCCATTCTCCCTCATCCACACCACAGCCAGTGACAGCACTTTCCCTCCTCGCTGCACTGTTTCCCCCTCCATGCTCCACTGAGTTCCTCAGCCGACTGCTCTCATACTCAGTCAGTCACGGCGTGGCCTGCTGAGCAGAGCTCTGAGTATAGGACACAAAGGGGGAAAGCCAATCAGTGTCAGCACAGCGATTCGCCTCTCTGCTTGGCAGGTGGCTCTGTGACGGACTGTGAACCCGTCAGCTGGGAAGCAATGTGCAGCGCGTAGGGAACGCGCTGTCATTGTATTAAGCTGGGAGAGTAGGGGGACAAGATATGTGCTGGTGTGTGCGCTGGCACACACCTAGGACCTTATTCTGATTGACTTGCAAGGCTCCGAAATTCGCAGCCTCGAGAGTCCATCACACACCGCCCGCAGTGCCGGCTGCCCCCCCCCCCACACACACACACACATGCCTGCGAATGGATGATTTCCATAATCATCCATTCGCAGGTGGGAAGAAATCATTCGATGGTCGGCGATTTTTCCAGCGCTCGCAGTTCAGAGACACCTATATGGTGACTCAAAACTTCGGACACCCTGTGCGAGGACAGGGCGGGCAGCTGACATCTAATGGGTTTATATAAAATTATATGGAGAGGGCTCTCCGCAATGAACTAGCAAGCCAGGTAGCTGCTATTACAGAATACTGGGGGTAGTAACTCCCCCAGACAAAACATACAAGAAAAATAAAAGATGTAGCACCGGATTCAAATGATTAATATATTTTAATGTTAATAATGCAATTGCATAAAATAAAATAAAATTAAATAAAATAAGATAATACAATCATTAAAAGTGCAAAAATGTTTGGTTATGTATATTCACCCATTGGTACCACTTGGTTGCTGCAAATCGGTTCTGGTGCAAATGTCCATTCCTATTGGGCCCAATGGATTATTGTATACAGTCCGTATCCAGGTTCCTCTGTTCCAAGTATGCCTCTGGGAGATAGTATACCCCTCTGTTCCTTAGGCTGCCACAGGGTCTCAACCACTACCTCTGAAGTCGTCTGTAGAGAGGATTGTTGGCTGTGGAAGCGGCTGGTTCAAAGGATAATACCAGGGTGGGTGTTTGATGAACCCTCATTCGGTGGAGGACTGTCAGAATGGAAGTAGTAAGGACTCAGATATTCAGCAAAGCAGCAATGGTGGATCCAGGGGTGGTAGCCTTGATGCGTTTCGCTGCTTAACTGCAGCTTTTTCAAAAGGTGTTGCAGGTTTAACCAACAAGGGTTTATATACCTTATCTAATATGGCTGCTGATCGGCACCCAGTGTGTGCAATTTAGCAGTTTACATTTTAATATACAACACTACACTATACAATATACATTTTAATATACAACAATTTGTAAAAATGGTTTTAACAGCAGAGAGTTCGATAGGAGGCAGACAAAATGACATATTTATGCAATTTAAATACCCAAAATCAGTATAATAGCATATTGAATATAATAGATAGGTTTGGATGTGCAGCCTATCAGGATGTTTGTATATGGTTGTCACCTAGTAACTGACATCAGCTGCCTGCCCCCCGCACCTGCATCACGGCCTCATTACCATGAGAATGCCCAGCCTTCTCATTGGAATGCCCATGAAATGCTAGGCGTTCCCATATGGTAATGCGGCTGCCCAGCACCCCCCACCCTTCTCCGCCCCCACCCGCTGTGTAGGGTGCTTGCACCCGGTGAACAGAATGTTCACCGTGGGTGAATGCACTCTGCACATGCGCAGACACACACCATCGGTCGCACGGAGGACTGAATCAATTAGAATAATACCTGACCTAAGGCAGGGACACTACAGATCATAAATTAAGAGGGAATTCCATGGATAGAGCGGATTGTCCCTACTGGATTGGGTCATGTTTGGAGATATGCCTTTTCCCATTTTGTAGCTTCTTTCCCCAATTATGAATGACCAGTTTCAATACTAATCAGGCTAATATTCACTTGGAAGCATATAATTTACTATATTTATATAACATTCTTTATTTACTTCACCAAACTATTTGACACATGCAGGAAATGAGGTGTGTTATCTCCACATAACTCATATAATGTAAAATAGGAGATTAAATATTATTTTCTTATTAATAAAAAAAAAATAAACCTATTCAATCCCACATTTAAGCAATTGTAATATACTGGCTGTGTATGGCACATTTTACTTTTAATATTATAATTTATTACCAGTTATTTATATAGCGCACACATATTCCGCAGCGCTTTACAGAGTATAGCTGAACATTCACATCAGTCCTGTCCCAGTGAAGCTTACAAACTATGTTCCCTACCACATGTACATGCACACACAGACATTCTAGGGTTAATTTTTGTTGGGAGCCAATTAACCTACCAGTATATTTTCGGATTGGGGGAGGAAGCCGGAGCACCTGGAGGAAAACCATGCAAGCACGAAGAGAATATACAAACTCCACACAGTTAGAGACATGGTGGGAGCCATATCAGTTCACTCCCAATACACGAATAAAGTAGGAGGAGGAGCAGAGTGACTGTGCCAATCATTGATCCGCTCCCTACTATGGCAGAGGCAGAGGCAGGTGGGGTGGAAAACAAGATCTGTCTTTATTTGATTTTTTTGTTGTTGTTAAACAACAAGTGTATGGGGAAGAGTCTCTGAACTAAAAATGTGGTAAAACCCCCGTTATCAGGGTTTTTACGGCATTTTGGGATGCTCTAAGCATCCCCGCCGGGTTACCGCGACAGGGAGCATCGCCAGAAAAATCTGGAGATGCCCCATAGAAGCCTATGGGCTTCTAACGCGACCCCCGTCTCCCCGCATTGCCCCCCCCCCCACTCACCTGTGTCTGGGCAGCACAGAGCTGTGCTGCCCGGACCTGTGACCTCCTCCTCCCTACACTATGATCCTCTTCCGGGTGCAGGGAGGAGGAGAGCCAGCCCCCCCTCCCCTCCACCGCAGCAGCACAGTGCCGTGTAAGGGAGGGAGCAGAGCTGTCCTTTGCCATAATTATCGCATATGTTACAGCATATGCAATAATTATGTATGCGGTAGCCGGCGATAGGGGGTGCAGATGTTAGAGCATCCCCCCCCATGTCTCTTGCGAGGCTGTGTGGGGATGTGGGGGAATGATGGAAAGTGTAACAATTAATGCCAGGAGTGTGACCTTGAACTTATTTTTGCCTGAGTCTGCAAATGATGGCCAAATAGGCTGTAAAACCTTTGTGAATGTTCTAAGAACTAATAAAGTTCACAAATTCATGGTATTTAACATCATAAAGAGTTTAGTAACATAAAGAAATTATTTGCTTTATTATTTTTGTTGTAACCTCAGTCTTTAACCAATTATCAAGTAGAAGCACATTATTTTTGTTTAATTCTAATACCATTAGCTGTGCAATATGTTATGAACAGAGGGAGATCACTGGTATAAAACACCCCCAACAGGCCTATAATAACCATATCCCCCTGCTTCATTTAACAATTTAGTACCCTCTGTGGACCTTCCAGGTTGCTTTGGCCGAAAACTAACACAAGGTTGCTATGGCAACTCTTAAACCATAGCAGCATGTTAATGGCCCCACAATGAGTCTCATGGAAGGGGCATGTGGTTAATACAAACGAGAGCCCCCTTTGCCCTCCGACCTTTGCCCTCAGTCAGTCCTAACTATAGTACATAGCAAAATACATTCAGGCATTTAACCAATCTTGTGATAGCAGCTGGGGAAGCAGAAACATTTTGGTCCACATATGCTTATATCAATATAAAATCATATGTACAGTACTTCCTTTAGGCTCTGAATGTTTGGTAGAAATGATTGTACTTAAACTGGGTACACACTGACACAATAAGGCCTGATTTGTCATTCCTGGCAATTAGGAACTATTGGGCATGTCAATGGTGCCCTCGGTCGCTAGCGACATTGCTTGGTCGGCCCTACTGCGCGGCCAACTGAATAACTGATAACACTAGCAACTGCAGCATGTGTAATGAAGGAAGAAGTAATATATATAGCCCTCCAACCTTCATTAACTTTTTCTGGTGTGTACCCATGATCCAATATATTAGCTGAGTACACATCATGTAGTGTGTGTGCACCCAGCTTGACAGTTGCTATTGTTTTATTTTGTAAACATTTATTTAAAACAAATTAATTTATATCTTGTTTAAGGGTCACTGTTTTGGACCTTATTTCTTTTTTGCAGCTCTGGCTGCACATTTTCCAGGGACCTATGGGACTCAATCTGAGGATGCCGCTGAGGTTGAAGGCTGAGAAACGCATCATTGATTCCTTGCTACAGTGGAGTACTCCATCTCTAAGGGCAGTATTCAATGAGCCAAATCATGATGTGCAGCGAATCCTGTTTAGGATTCACTGCACAGTCGCCTTCGCTGCCAGCCCTCGCTGACACAGTATTCAATGCCACAGGGGCTCGCTGCCCCTGACGGCGAATGTTAACGGCGGCAAGCAGGGAACGTCTCCCTGCCTGCCCCAGAACGTATGGGGGGGGGACCGGGTAGCATGCAGGGGACCGGGTATGCACTGCTCACTGCTCCCGATCGTGCATATGTAATGATCGGGAGCAGTGAATATATGAATATGTAATGAGCGGCTCTCGGCTCCCGGCCCCCTGCTGGCTGTTATGTGTAAAAAAATATATATATTTTTAAAAATTAAATATATATTCATGTGCTGTAAGCACATGAATAAAAATAACATGACCCTTCACAGAATAAAATTCCAGACTTTTTTACACCAAATTTAAAAAAACAACAACATTATTTTAAAAGTTCACTTTCCACTTCACCATGAAAGATGGCGATTGCTACAGGGTGACACACGGCGAAAATCACTTAGAAAGCAATTTACCATCTTCTCATTGAATACACTCACGGCGAATCACATTGAAAAACCCATTGAAAAACCACTGCGAATTGCGGAGAGTATCAGACAGCGAATTGTCCATCATTCACTGTTTGCAGATGGTGAAAAGTGCACGTTGAATAGGGTGATTCACTTTCTGACACAAAAAATCACCTTCCAAAGTGAAAATAGCACAAATTCGAATTGGCCTCATTGAATACTGCCCTAAGTGTTACACACTCAGGGCGAGATTTATCAAATGGAAATGCGGTAAAACCCCGGTTTTACCGCATTTTCCAATGTATCAAAAATGATACCGCACTGAAGGGTATCGCCACCTTTGGGTGGCGATACCCTATAGAAGCCTATGGGCTTCTTTCAGCCGCCCGCCGACGCAAACCCGCCGCCTCGCCGACCCCCCCTCTGGCTTACCTTCCTGAAGGGTCCTATGGACCCTGGAAGGTAAACCCCTACTCCCCCTAGTGAAGCAGCCGGACGTCCTTCCGGCTGCAGGGGGGAGGAGGAGGCGCCAGGGACAGCATGCTTAGCTGTCCCCGGAGTTAGGGGAGAGCGTGGCGGCAGGGAGATGACGAAGACTCACCAGAGTACAGGTATTGCGGGAGGCCTCAGTCACCGCACCGCGATGCCAGCCGCATATGTTAGTACATATGCGGCAGCATCGCGGCGGGGGGGGCCGCGAAGGGCGGCGATGTATTTTAATACATCCCGCCCATAGAGCCTTACTATACTATGCCTTACTATAAGAAAGAGAGTGCATTTTCGGACCTCCTGCTTGGCCACACAGCTGCTCATAGGATGCAACCAGCAACTGGGATTGGTATGAATAACACTAACAGCAGGTTCTAATATCATAAAAGCTTGTTTCAATATATTTAACAATTTCATTACCCATTTACGAGACTGTCCATATTCACAAGAACTGTGGCATTTAAGCCTCTGATAAAAGGACATAGGCCCTTATTCTGGTTTACTCGCAAAGGGAAATTCCTTCTCAAATGGACAAAACCATGTGCACTGCAGGTGGGGCAGATGTAACTTGTGCAGAGAGAATTAGATTTTACAGAGAGACTTTTACTTTAAAGTGAGATCTATATTGCAGTGTAAAAATAAAGCAGCCAGTATTTACCCTGCACAGAAACAAAATAACTCACCCATATCTATTTCTCTCTGCACGTTACATCTGCCCCACCTGCAATGCACATGGTTTTGCCCATTTGAGAAGGAATTTGCCTTTGCGAGTGAACCAGAATAAGGGCCCCATTTCTAAGTCCAAGCCTCATAATAGCATTAGAAACTGGATTCAGTCCAAATAAGAAGGGGGACAGATACATCAAATTCATTTTGAGGAGTAATATTGTTTTTTAATTATATTTTTTTATAATTATGCTGATATGGTTCTTTTATGTCAGCACTTATAATGTATGCAATTGTATGTTTTTTATGAATCATTATTGATTTTTATTGGCATATCTATGTTGAGATGATATAAGAATTAATAAATAATATATGTACATGAATTGATATCCGGTCTATATCCATTTCTTGTTTTTGACTGAGCAGCCCCTTCCTATAGGGTTTCCTTTCAGTCCAAAGGTTTGTTTAGGACAATTTTATATATTTTTCCAGTTATGGGAGATGATTTCTTTTCGCACGCCACCCATTTGTCGCTTCCTCACTTAATTGATTCTGCCCCCTAGTGTTTCCTGAATAAAATTTGCTTTACAAATTGAGCAGGTTACTCACCCCATTGTTGTGATCGATTTGTTTATAGATTACAGGACATCAGACATTTTAGGACGGAAATGAGAATTCCATTTGAAGGAAGAATGTTCAACTACTCAGAAACGACAATAAGGAAATTATGATAACTATAATAGAATCACTTAAAAATTGTTGACCGCTATGAGTAATACAAATTACTAGCTGTAAGGCAATATATGAGGGTGGTTCAATATGTAAGGTAACAAAACATCTCGCATGTGTACTGCAGTGACATGTGGTGATGGCTGTGTCCAGAGAGGCACAGCCACACACCGTGGCCGCCACCCCCCCAGCCCCCCACCTTCCTATACCCTCCCCACTGCCTACACCCCCTGCGATCGGTGCTGCCAAACCTCAATCCCAATCACTACCAGCCCCTGGGTAAAAAACAAAAATTGCAATAGTCACTGGCATGGGGGGGGGGGGGGGGGAGGGGTGGAGGGGGAGCCCGAGATCGTGCAGGGAGGGGAGAGGGATCTATTTCATCTAAATCATCTAGTACTCGGGCACAGATCCCAGGAATTTTCCATACTCCCAGATAATCGGGAATTAATATTAAAATTTCAAAATTGCAGTAAAGAGACATCTGACAACCAACCTGTCAATTTTAAATCTTTACACGCTATACTTGTCTTTTTGTGAGCACTTTACTAAATGTCTATGTGTTGTGAAATGTCATTATTTTAATCCCTAAAAATGTCACCTCACCTTTCTTTTTAAAAATAAATGATAAAAGTTAAAGTTTTAATAATTCATTGGTGTGCGTCCACAGTGCAATTCCTCTTTTTTTTCCGAATAAACCCAGTACTGTACCCCGATTGCCAGGATAGCAGCCATAATCATTCAAATAAAAGGTGGTTTCAAAATTGTCTTGAAATCATAGGTATATAATTTTTTGTGTGCAAGTCTAAACCATCCTCTTGGATCTGCTGTCCAATCACAGCAGCGCCTGTCAATGAAGCACTTATAGAAGTGCCTCAATTACCTTTTTTATTTTAATGGGCTTTTTTTTAACCCATGACTTTGCCCCACTCCCTGGAGCTTCATCCCCTTATTCCTTTATACAATTGTTTGGGAGGCACACTTATTGGTGCATCTTCTCATTTTGATAAGTAGACTTCTTTATTCAGGGAAATAACATTGAAAGGGTGCCAGTCTTTAGGATGCACACCAATTGCTTGCAAATGACTGTACTGTACGATACTATATACAGTACATGCTTACTGGCAGCACAACTATTGGGGGAGTACAAGCACCCACAGAGTTGGCTTCTATGCTACTGAATATAGTTGCTTATTTGACTTACAGCTTCACACCCTCATAGTTTGCCAGCATGAGCTCCTGTTTCACACTCCGCTCTCTTCCTACAGTACATGTACTTTAGAATCTTGTGAAAGATGCAGTTTCTATGTTTATACATTGACTGATTTCTAAAATAAGTTATTTGCTTAAACAGATGGAAGTTATTTCCTTTAGAAAGCGCACTTGCTGCCTGACATATTTCAAACATGATTAGACAGTTTTTGATATAATAGCTATTTAATGTAGAGCTATACAGATAAAATCTTTATTTGCAGAACTTTATGTAAGTTTATACTTGTCCTATATTTTATCTTTAATCTTTGGAATACTTATCTTACTTCTTGCTGGACAATTGCTTGCCACTAATAGTAAGAGAGATATTTATCACTCAGTGCTTGAAATTTTTTTCTTCATGGCAATTTACCCTGCAGCATTTTTCTCATTCTTGATCATAGGGGTTATTCGGACCTGATTGCATGGCTGCATATTAGCAGACCAGGATAATCGCAGGATGGAGCATGCGTTCTGCTTGTAGAACTCATGCGCAAGTCTGTCCTGCGATAAAACCATGCTACTATTTTATTTGTGTATTGGCTCTACACAAGTTGATTGATGCCTGTGTGTGGATCCCCTCTCCTGCATTGTGTGAGAGGCACTCACTATCCTTGCCAGGGACGCAGGGGACGAGCTGAGTCCCGGGGACAGTACGGTGACTAGCTGCATGACGGGGACACTACGCTGACTGTGCAGGGCTGCAGCGGAGTCACTATGCTGACTACGCTAGGCAGCCGTTGGGCTACGCTGACAACGTAGCTTAGCCTGCGCTGAAAACTTTGTGTAGCCTGCAGCCATGAAACAAGACAAGTAGCAAAACATAAAACCAGTTTAAAAGATACTTAACACACAATAAAGCACAATCAGTTAAAAAAATGACGGTATCAGAAAGTAACAAAATGTTCATTAGATACATTACTGAAAACATACAGTACCTCCCAACAAGAAACCAGGTAATGGCTGTCAAGTAAAGGAGGGTGTAGCCCTCTGCACAAACCAATTTACATAATTCTGGAGCATGTCCAGCACTCACTCTGGAAGGGCTCAGGCAGCTCATTCAGCCCACCGCAAATCCCCCCCCCCCCCCCCCCAACTGCTGAAGAAATTATTATTCAATCCAGGATGCCAGTGCCCAATTAAAATGCTGCACCAGCTTTTGAGCCTGTCAGAGCTCGCTTATCAGCAGCCAAACAGAGCGGCTGCCGGTACGCGAGCTCTGATTGGCTCACCAGCCGGTGCTGCATTGTAAATGTTCACCGGCATTCTGAGTTGAAGAAGCCTGCGCTCTGGGACCTCCGGGCTGCAGCTCAGTGGAAGAGCAGGAGCCGGTTTATGGTAAGTTAAATGAGGAGGGGTTTCCCGGGGCCAGGACTGGAAATTCATTATGGAGGGCCTACTCCCTGATATAGTCAACATCGGATCGGCATCGGATCAACATCGGATGCAGATCGCAAGGGTTTTAACCCTTGCGATCCCGATCCGATCCCGATGCGCGTTCACGTATCGGAAGCCAGAAAGTCTTGGTTGCCTTGTCTATATAGTGCAGATCTGCACTATATAGTCAAGATAGGATGCAAATCGGATGTGCCTTAAGAACCTATCCACGATCCTATCTGGTCAGATCGTGGATAGGATCTTAAGGCACATCTAACGTGTGTACACACCATAAGAAATTATTACTGGCCTTGAGTGCAGTGAGTAAGAAAACAATTTCAAAAGGTTTTCTAGACAGCAAACCACCACAAATACCATTTTTTTTTTTTTTACAAAACTAAACTTCCTTTTCCATATGGACTGGGTGGAAGAGTTGATAAACCAAAAAAATTTAAAAAACATTTTCTGATTGTGTGAAGAATATATAGGACAAGTTGTAATAGGGAGCAATTTTTTAGACAGCTTTTTTTAGTAATGGTTCGATTTTTAGTAATAGAAATGTGCAATTTTTTAAATAAAGGTGGGATTTTAAGAAACTGGGTGTAAGATTGTTTGGTAATTTAAAAAAATGGCATGGGTCCTCCCTATATTTAAGAAACCTACACTGCGCTCTTGGACTGGACTTGGTTTTAAAAATACAGAAGACAAAAGGAATATGAAGGACACCAACAGCCAGATGGGTGATGCTACAGCCCGGGGAGAGTTTTTATACAAGCTCCCCCGGCCAAGACATCACCTCCTGGATGGTCAGCCCTGGATTTGGTCTCTCAGGGAATTGGCGACCCCTTCCCCGTCCCCCCCCCCCCGGGCTTCACCCATCCAGGGCTGACCTAACCTATATGTTAAGGAGTTGGAATGTCAGCTCAACAATGTAACGTGCTGCAAGAGGCTCCCCTTTAACTCCACCAGTAATTATACTGAATTATACATTAAAATCATAAGCACAGCCCTGAAAGAGGGGATTATCACCAAGTCACAATATGATTTCCTGTACGTTAAAGCAGTACGAATACCTACACTATACTTACTACCTAAAGTCCAAAAAATGAGACAACCTTACCCGGATGACCCATCGTCTCAGGGATTGGGGGGGGGGGGTTTACTAAAAAAGCTAGTACATTTGTGGACTTTTACCTATGGAAACATGTTGTGACTCTCCCCTCATATAGCAGGGATATGATGGGTGTCCTGAACAAACTACAAGGCATTGTGCTTAATGATGAATCTTGACTCTTTGTGCCTATGCGCCAGTCACTCTCTGTGCCTATGCACCATTGATTCTCTGTGCCTACGCGCCATTCACTCTCTATGCCTTTGTACCATTCACTCTCTGAGCCCCTATGCACCATTCACTCTCTGTGCCCCTATGCACCATTCACTCTCTTTGCTAATGCGCCATTCACTCTCTGTGCCTATGCGCCATTCACTCTCTGTGCCCCTATGCACCATTCACTCTCTTTGCTAATGCACCATTCACTCTCTGTGCCTATGCGCCATTCACTCTCTGTGCCCCTATGCGCCATTCACTCTCTGTGCCTTTGTACCATTTACTCTCTGTGCCCCTATGCACCATTCACTCTCTGTGCCTTTGTACCATTCACTCTCTGCGCCTATGCACCATTCACTCTCTGTGCCTTTGTACCATTCACTCTCTGCGCCTATGCACCATTCACTCTCTGCGCCTATGCACCATTCACTCTCTGCGCCTATGCACCATTCACTCTCTACGCCTATGCGCCATTCACTCTCTGTGCCCCTATGCACCATTCACTCTCTGTGTCTATGCGCCATTCACTCTCTGTGCCCCTATGCACCATTCACTCTCTGTGCCTTTGTACCATTCATTCTCTGTGCCCCTATGCACCATTCACTCTATGCGCCTATGCGCCATTCAGTCTCTGTGCCTCTATGCACCATTCACTCTCTGTGCCTATGCGCCATTCTCAATAATTGAACCTAAGCATGGCAGGTAAGCACAGTTTTTTCTTTTATGTGGTTATGTAAGTATATGTGTGCTGAGCATATAGGGTTTTTTTCTGGTTCACTCCTGGCAAATTCCTTCTTAAATGGACAAAACCATGTGCACTGCAGGGGGGCAGATGTAAAATGTGCAGAGAGAATACGATTTGGGTGAGTTATTTTGTTTTTTTGCAGGGAAAATACTGACTGCTTTATTTTTACACTGCAATATAGATCTCACTTTGAAGTAAAACTTTACCCAAATCTAACTCTCTCTGCACAAGTAACATCTACCCCACCTGCAGTGCATATGGTTTCGTCCATTTGAGAATGAATTTGCCAGAAGGAATGAACCAGAATACACCCCATAATTAGGGAAGAATGGATGCAAAGGGAATGGAGCCAAATGGAGGTAGGAGATGAGTTGAAGGAGACAAGAGGCAGTGTTGCTGGGGGCGGGGCCACCCAGCCAGACCCACAACCGATTTCAGTAAAACAATTTGCACGCAGTGCAGCCCTCTTACCTTCATAGTTTAGTGCACATGGTTTTGTACATACCAATGCCTAGACTTTCCAAATATGTATACACTGCTAATGACAGTGCAGACAAAACCCTATGAGACAAGCTGGGTCCCAACTATTTCATTTAATATGTTAATTGCAGTAAAAGAGAGAGGTCTCACAGACCAGTGATTCTCAATGCAAGTTATGTACCCTTTTCTATAGGTATAAAAGTCATTGAGACAACTACAGGGTACTAAATAGGAGATGTGGACAAACTCATGTGGTATCACAAGACCCCTTAATCATGCAATGTAAAATATAATGTGCGGCATAAGGAAATGGCAAAGTATGCTGAAAAGGATACCCCGGCCCCCATCCAACAGTGATATCTGATCAAGCAAAACAGGCAGAAATGATTCGGATCTTGCAGTCAATTAAAATCATAGGCTGTATTGGCATAGTTAGCAGCACACATTTAAGTTGTTCAGTACTAAAGAAGGTTTCAGTGTGGAATGATGAGTGAGAATACTATTTCTGGCTCACAAAACTCATCTAGAGGATTCTTAAAGACTTTACATATTCTATGTTCATAACTCAGCTTTTATTCAACACACAGCTCTGAATGCAGGCATATTTGGAATGCAGATGGAGTGCAAATGGATTGCTAGCTATCATTATTATTGCCACTTTCCCATGTTACTGTAGGTACAAGCGATAGAAATGAAATAGCCATCTCTTCTGCATATGCACAGCTCTCCCAATACAGGCCCATGCAGGGGTGGCTGGCCCATCAGCCAAGTTACGCAGCTGCGTATGGCACCAATCTGTAAGGGAACTAGAGATGTGAAGACTCGGATTCCAGAGATCCGAGCCCCCACGGACGTCATCATTCCGAGCCCGGTTCCGCGCAGCGCTCGGAGATTCCCGCCTGACTCGGGTCCGTCCGCGTGGTCAGAACGTCATCTCCTGGCACCGGATTTCGTGAGGCTTTAAATAGCGGCTGCTGCGCCCGCCATCTTCACTCCAGTCTAGTAGTGGGTTGGGAGAGGGTGTGTTGGTGCTGCTGCTGGGTCTTAAACTTGAGCTTGAGCTTGACCTTGAACGCAATATTTTTTATTCGCTGGGGCTGTCTCAGTGCTGCTGTGTACTCTGTTCTCCTCTCTGCTTAGGGTGAGATCACCCTAGCAAGGAGGACAGTCTAACTGTATACTTGTAGTACTACTGTCTCAGTAGTACTACTGAGTGCTACTGCCAAGCAGTACCTATAATAAAATTAATTATTATAAATTCTGCTGGTGCAGTGCATAAAGCTACTGGTATTGTGAAACTACCTTTTGTGGTGACGACTGGCAGTGCTACTGCCTACCTACCTAGTAGTTTAGTTTCTCTACCTACTAGGCTGCTATATTATTAATACTTAATTAATTTTAATTATATATAGTCCACTGGTGCTGCCTGCACTGAATACTGTGAATAGAGGTTGCCAGTATTATTTACTCAGTCCACTGTTGCCACTGGCAGTGTTACTGCCTAAGTGTACCTACCTAGTAGTACAACTACATACTAGGCTGCTATATATAATTTAATTAAAAAATAATACTTGTGCTGCGTGGAACTGTAAAAAATAATTCGGTACTCTTTACCTAGATGGGCGCCCGTCGTGGTGATCGCGGGTACATTTATGTCTGGCCGCGACGCGACCGACGCGATGCCCGCGATTTCCCATTGAAACCCATGTTAAACATGGAAATCGCGTCGGTCGCGTCGCGGCTGGCCATAAATGTACCCGCGATGCCCGCGACGCGATGCTCCCGATTTGCCATAGGAATCAATGTTAAAAGGCCCGATGTACACGATTTTACTGTTCAATGCCTCAATGGACCCGATTTGGCCATAGGAATCAATGTTAAATGGGCCACAGAGCCCAAATAACCACAATTAACCCTTAAATGTCCCCCCAAATTTTTAACGCCACACCACGATCCATGCCAACCCGAAGCGTGGCGAGCGCAGCGAGCCCGCGAGGGGCGGCGGTACGCGTCCTCCGACCTTTTCATGCCCTACTATCCACTAGGGCGTGGAGTGAGAATAGAATAGTGTGGCGAGTGCAGCGAGCCACCGAGCCCGAAGCGTGGCGAGCGCAGCGAGCCCCGCGAGGGGACGCGGATACCTTCACAGTTATACGTGTCCCCTCGCGGGCTTCACAGGTGTCCGTGGCGACGCGGACACCTGTGAAGCCCGCGAGGGGACGCGTTTACCTGTGAAGGTATCCGCGTCCCCTCGCGGGGCTCGCTGCGCTCGCTACGCTTCGGGCTCGGTGGCTCGCTGCGCTCGCCACACTATTCTATTCTCACTCCACGCCCTAGTGGATAGTAGGGCATGAAAAGGTCGTAGGACGCGTACCGCCGCCCCTCGCGGGCTCGCTGCGCTCGCCACGCTTCGGGTTGGGGTGGATCGTGGGGTGGCGTTAAAAATTTGGGGGGACCTATTTGGGCTCTCTGGCCCATTTAACATTGATTCCTATGGCCAAATCGCGGGCATTGAGGCATTTTACATGAAAATCGCGCTCAATCAGCGTTTTTAACATTGTTCCCTATGGGAAAATCGCGGTCATCGCGGGTAGCAGATTTTTATGTACCCGCGATTTACCCGCGATGCCCGCGATGCCCGCGATGACCGCGATTTTTACCCCCGACGCCCGCGATTTCAATCGCGGGCGCCCATCTAGGTAAAGAGTACCAATAATTCCATGCTGCTGGTGCACTGACGTGTGCCACTGAGTGCCACTGCCAAGCAGTACCTAATAATAAAATGAATTATTATAAATTCGGCTGGTGCACATATACTAGTATTGCTGACGTATCTACCTGTCTTGTGCCTAGTACTTATCTACCTGTCTGGTGCCTAGTACTGCCATATCTACCTGTCTGGTGCCTAGTACTGCCGTATCTACCGCTGCAGTGCCACTCTTACATGAGCCATGTGATTGTGCCGCACTCTTGTGTGGCTTAGCATAGTTATCCAGCTACCTCGGTGCAACCTTTTGCCCTAAAAACAATATTGTGAGTTGTTTTTAGCAGTTTTTATGCTTTTTTAACAAAGGCAATCAGAACCCAAAACCCGAAAAGTGGCCGGTGCACATCCCTTAGGGGACCATCACGGGCTGCCGCACACATGCGTCTATTCTCCCCTCCCGGCGACTGACTGGTCATTTGTGGCTGCCAAAGCCAGAAATCTCCACCCATACCCTTGCCAGTTGGCCTGTTGGGTCAAGTCCCGGTTGAAGCTGCTGCCCAGCCTGTCCCTGAAGCAGGAGCAGAGGTGCTCAGGTACAGCACATAGCTGCCTACCCCCTGCATTCTGCAGGAGCAGTGGCGTAACTACCTATTTTGCGCCCCCCCCCACCGCAATTTTTTTGCCGCCCCCCTCCCACTCCCCCTCCCCTCGGCGCCCACCCTATGCCCATACCTGCTCAGCCGCATCTGCGGTCACTGTCCCGTCTCTCCCAGCACTGGCTCCTGCTTCTATAATGAAAACGGACTCTTAGAAAATGGCTGCCCCCATACTGCAGACAGAACACTGTGTCCGTTTTCATTATAGAAGCAGGAGCCAGCGCTGGGAGAGACTGAACTGTGACGGCGCGGCAGGCAGGTACCGGCAGACAGCAGCGTGTAACTATAGCCCGCAGACCCCCGGCGCCCAAACTTTCTCTGTGCCTCCCCGCCACCGCGGGGGCTGCGGAGCTATAGTTACGCCACTGTGCAGGAGACTCCCTGAAATAGCAGCAATCTCCCTCTCTCTCTCATTAGTCTACCGATCTCCCTCCTTCCACCTAACCCACATTACACTGTTACATTTTTTAGGGAAAAAAGAAACGAGAGATTTATACCTTTACATTGACTCATCAGCATCATTTCCCAACACTTTACCGAGTATAGTAGCTCTTACTAACTGCTTTGGGGCTCATCTACATTTGGATATGTCATTTTGAAAGATTCCTCTCAGATGTAGTAGTACACACCCACATATCTAGGTACCACACTCTCTTTTCACAATCTCTCCATACATGGAACTAGACACGCCCTTTAAGTGGAGCAGGACACGCCCCCTCACTGGGGCACTGTGCAAAATTCTGCTACCAACTAGAATCTCCCTGAAACTAATTTTCAGAAGTAGGCAAGTATGGTACAGCATCAATTCAAAATGTGAAGCACATGGAGGGAACACCTGACCTACAGTATGTACGCTGTTACACAGGTGTGCAATCCACCATGCATTTTCAGAAGGGTCGCAATTAACCGTTTGATGGGTTAACCGATATTGTTCTCAGCAACCAGTTGTTCATTGCCAATTTAGACATTTCTCAATGAATATTTAAAGGTTTTTGCAGGACAACAATAATTGGTTTCAACCAATAAAGGGCTCTATTTGTATAAATAGGTTACATTTACATGACTATTTAAAAACTAAAGTGATTATGGGCCAGATGTATCAAGTTTCATAAAGTGATAAAGTGGAGATTGATAAACAACCAGCCAATCAGCTCCTGAGATTTTGTTTTCAAACCCAGCATGTAACATGGCAGTTAGGAGCTTATTGGTTGGCTGTTTGTCACTCTCCACTTTAACTCTTTATGAAGCTTGATACATCTGGCTCTTGTTGTTACACTTTAAGTTACATTTTTTAACTGATGGTTTACAGGGGGTGAACTGGCACTAGGCAATAAACTGATGGGTGTTTTTCAGTGCCAAATATACCATTGCTGGTGGGGCTACACCCCCTATGTGACAGGGACATACCCCATCCATGACCAACCATTACCAAATTGTAATTTATGTTTTATTGTTTTTTTTTTTTTTTTTTATTGCTTGACCATTCCCTTATATGACATTTAAATATCACTAGGATTTTACCAAACTAGGAAATTAGGGACCTGATTCAGACCTGTTTGCTTGGGTACGTATACTAACAGCCTAGCCAATAGGTAAAGACTGCCCTGACGAATGCCCACCCCTTGCCGCCCGAATCTAGCATGCAAGAGGATGAGTATGCAAACACATCCCTTCGCATGTGGCCTCCCAAGTGAACAATCATTAAATGGTCGCTGACCATTGAATGTTTTTGGTACTTGTGTATTATAGCGGCGACCACGATGTACATCGCGCAATGTTTTTATCGCATCGCATGCCATCGCATGCCATGCACCCTCGCGGGGCTCGCTGTGCTCGCCACGCTTCGGGCTTGGTGGGACCTTTGCGCGGCGGGAGAGATGGAGAGCGGTGCAGCTGCTTCTATGGGGAGAGGAGCAGAGCCCAGCGCAGAGCACGCTCCCACTCCCCTCCTGGTGTCCCCTCTAGCCGAGTGGACATTTGAAATATTGTGCGCACTGTTGTTGTGCGTGATGTCGGGGGAGCACGCCGGGCGCCGGCACCACATGATTAAAGGGGAGGCGGGCTGAGGTGAAAGCGGGGAGAATAATTGGAGTGGAAGCTGCAGGGGTGACAGTCATTGACAGCTGGGCAGAGAGCAGGGGGCTGCCCGGCTGTATTCAGAGCACTGCAGGTCACGGCTGTTTGAAATAATACCCCTTTCACAACAGAAAATGCAGGGATTTACCCGGGAATATGGTCCCAGGATCATGCAGGGACATTCCCAGGCTGACCCCTTAAACACCAGCCTAGTCCCTGCATTTTCTGGTGTGAGGGGGAGAGACAACCAATCCCCTCTCCCTACCCCCCTTTACCCAACCAGCTATATCTTCGGAACCAACTGACCCATTTACATGAGACCAGTATCATATTAAAGAACTTTTGAGTTGGCTTCGAATAATTTTGGTCCCGTGGAACTGGGTTGTTTATGTTCTTTGAGGGCAGATTTCTCTGGAACCAAACAGTCATGAAATTACATTTAAGAAAAAAAAAAAAAACGTTTAACCTCAATATCCCTGGAACCAATTAACCCATATGGATCCAGCCTGGTATCAGATTGAAGGCCCAGCGATTTGGGTTCGACTGAGATCAACCTCGAGCTTCAGTGATGCCGAAGGGGTAACTGGCAGCCGTTGAACTGGGTGGGGGTCGGAATTAGCGGGTCCCATGTTATCCTATAGCGAAAACGTTCCAGCTTTGCCTGGCAGTATCGCACCCCCGGACCACCCCCTAGATTCGTCTATGGTCACAGGTCCGGGCAGCACAGCTCTGTGCTGCCCAGACGCGGGGTGGCGGGGGTCGGTACGGGGCGGTGGTGGGTTACGTTAGAAGCCCATATGCTTCTATGGGGCCTCGCCAGAAAAAAAATTCTGTCGTTGCCCCCCGTCGCAATAACCGGCAGGGGATGCTTAGAGCATCCCAAAATGCGGTAAAAACCCAGATAACAGGGTTTTTACCGCATTTTTAGTTTAGAGGATCTCCCCCTAAATATGTAAAAGTACATATTCGTGTGTAAAATAGAAATACAATTTAATACTTATGATTTATGGCCGACCATGTAGCCAGTTGGTGATAATAATGCTGCCATGATGGTGGGCCTATTTTGATGTGGAGACCTGGAGCTGCAGCTACAGTACATCCAACCCATTGTTAACCTGGCTGTGTTCCTTACCCCAGTATTCAATTTCACTATAATCCCTACACAGGTTAAATGATTGGATATGGGTCATTGGGTCGACCCAATTTAGGTCGACATGCACTGGGTTGACCACTGAAGGTCAACAGGCCTTAGTACGATACCTGAAATAGGTCAACATGGCTAAGGTCGGCAGGGTTGGAAGGTCGACACAAAAATTAGGCTGACAATGGCAAGGTCAACAGTCAAAAGGTCATTGTGAGTTTTTCAGGTTTCTTGTCCCGAATTTCGACATAGTCAGTGGCGGTTTTTAACTATGGGCTGCAGGGCTGCAGCCCTCCCAGGTACAGTAAATCTGCCACAGTAATCAAGCCAGATGCAGTCTGTAAGAATGCATTGGCTTCACTGTGACTGGCAGTGACTTCCTATTGAAAGTCTGGCCTGTCAGTCACCAAGGCAGTCCCATTGGGAGCTGTTCCCTGCCTCTGAGTCGCCTTTCTGCAGGCTGCCGAGCAAATTCCCATTTCGCCGGTCCCGGAGCCTCTCATTCAGTGGCGTAACTATGAATTGGGCGCCCCCCCCACCGTTAATGAGGGGCGCCCCCCGCTGCACCTGCAGCCTTACCTGTCTTGCTGGTCCCGTCCTGGCTCCCTTGCTGGCTTCATTCTTCTGCTAGTGAGACGGACCAACACAAAATGTCCGCCCCCATACAGCAGACAGTTTCAGAGAACTGTCTGCTATATGGGGCGGACATTTTATTGTGGTCCGCGATCCCCATGGCTGCAAATGGATGATTTGCATAATCATCTATTCGCAGCCTTGGGTGCGGGGGAGAAATCATTTGTGTTCCCATGGGCTGTGCCCCCTGCTGCCGCCCTACGAACCCTGTCAGCACTGCTAGGTGTGAGCGGGATGGCGAACATGTAGTTTGCCATGCCCGCTCACACCCTGCAACTGCCCATGCGCAGAAATGCGCCTGAGCATGGGCAGAGGCAAAACAAGGCCCCTCCTGGCCTCAGTGGCGCAATACCTCCTCACTGGCCTGCAATTGCCATTTGCGGCACTGGGTCCCTGTCTGGAAGATTGCTGGTGAGCAGGCAGTGGCCTTTGTATTCACGGCTCCTCCCCCAGCCTCCTCTTCACTACTATCCAAGCTGTAGCTGCCATGCGCAACAAAATACTTCTTAGTGAAGGGGTTCTTAATCTCCTCCACTGACGATGTTGTAGCTGCAGTTTCAGAGGAGAGTAGGGAAGGCCATCATTGCCTATGCAATCGATGGTTGCCATTGATGGCAAAAAGTGCAACTTGACATCGATAGTGTATAACTATGCAATGGATGACCATCAATATTTTTACATATCGATGGTCATCTATTTTCTTTGATTGGCCTGTGGGCCAATAAAAATACGGGGGATGGGCTTCATGGGTGTTATGGTGGAGCTATGCTCCTTGTGGTAAAAAAGCAAAGAAAAACTATTTGTTGAAGCTTGACATTGATAATGAGAAACCATCTGGTTCGCCCTCATCGATGTCAAAACTATTCAATATCGGCCATAAACCAACAATGATTTCTAATCATCGATGGTCGATAGCCATCCCTAGAGGAGAGAGGATAGTCGCTTGAGCATCCCTGGAGAGAACATCATGCTCAGGAGTGGGTGCAGTCAGTGTAAGGAATGGCGCCTGACCTCTGATGAAGTTCAGTATGCTGCTCTGTGTGATGTCAACGTCCTGATTTCGGTACTGTGTGCAGCAGCGGCGGCAATGGGGGATGCAATTCACTGGCTGAACAGCTGCTAGTTCGGATTCCTTTGCCCTGCCAGTGCGATTACACGTGCAGCAAATGCCAACAATGACAGTTGGACCATGGCCGCATAACCCACTGGACCTGAGGTGTTAACTTACAGTGTAACCCGGGCGGAACATGGCACCCTTCCCTCCCCCCCAGCCCAGCCCGCCAATGGTGTTGACCTTCCAACCCTGTTGACCTTAGCCATGTCAACCTATTTCAGGTGTCAACCTAATGCCTGTCAACCGTCAGTGGTTGAGCCAATGCATGTCGACATCAATAGAGTCGACATAATGACCATATCCCATATTAATAAAGTTCAGACTGGTTCAGGATAAGGGAAAGTGGTATTATACTGAAGTTCTAACCTTCAACTGTTAAAACATTCAAATCATCTAAAAAATATCTCACTAATGTTGTACAGTAAAGGATACAACTGTGTATTTTGTTTTATGAAGAGTTCCATATTAGCATTTTTTTTAATATTACATTACCCTGCTAGAGGAATATGCAAACAAACAGATACATATATAAATAAAAATACTATACATATTATCATGCTATCCTATCATTACTTCAGAGTATTAAGAAGTGCAGTAATAATAATAATAATAATAATAATAATAATAATAATAAAATACATGCAATCTGAATATGAAAGGCTTAACAATGCAGTGTTTGGCTATATTCAAATGATGCCCTGAATTATTTGTGTTACTGGCCTAATCCTCTGCTTTACCTCCCCCCTTCCCCTCATCATAATATCGAGCTCCAGACTGTGCACTCCACATCCACTCCCCCCACTGCCTCCTGCTGGTTTCCTTCTTTGCCCCCCAGTATTCCAGTTCAGATTTGCAGACATTCCAACTTTCAAATGGCAGCTGGGAGCTGGGATACTTTCCCATGAGATGTGCAGGTGAAGGGTGGGAGAGGGTCAGACCCTCGGAAGGATGCCATCTGTCCCCCTCTCTCTTGGTGTCTGGTAGGGAGGAGGGATTTCACAGCATTGCCCTCCAAAGTGCCAGCCCAAGCGTGGCAAATCAACAAGAACTGTCATCCCAAAGCAAATTCATTTGTCAGCACGGCACACCCCCAGTGCAGACCCTTTCACTGCCAAATTCTTTTCATACAAAACATTCTCATTTTGCCTCCAATTGTATTTTACAGTATGTAGGGCTAGATGCCCAACTCTTTCTCTCCTTTCTCTGCTTTATTGGCACACTTTTTACTTTATGTTTAGTTTAATATTAGCAGTCACGTTACTTTCTAGGCAGGATATTTTGAGACAACTCTTTCTCCATCTTTTTCCAGGTGAACCCACTCTATACATATATTATTATTATTATTATATTTATTATTATTTTTACTATTATAATCCTTATTTATATGGTGCCACAAGGGATCTGCAGAGCCCAATCACAGAGTATATAAATGAATAAGCAAAACAGTGACTTATGCTAGGTACACACCAGAACGATCATGATCGTGAGCAGATCGTGAGGGGATCATACGATGGTCGCACGATCTGCTGGAGCAAACGATCTGCTCACGGTTTGCATCCGATCCGATACTGATCCGATTCTGTACCCAGTTGAAGTGGTCATTTTCAAATCCTGACTGCAGCAGGTAGGATCTGTTAAATGACCAAACGACCAGCGGGGACGCACATCGGATCGAATTGGATCTAAAACATGCCAAAACATGCTCAATTTTCATACAATCATTCGATATTGTATCGAAATTGGGGGAATTGAGGCCAAATCGTTCTGGTGTGTACCCATACTACCCAGCATTACAGTTGATTAGAGTAGAGGACAAGTACAGGGTACATATAAATTGTTGCATAAGCAGAGGACACTGAAGTATCAGCGTGGCAGAAAACCGCATAATTAGGTACCATCAAAATTGGTTTAAGTAAGAGAAGGACAAGCACATGAGAGAAGAGGGCCCTGCCCTCGATAGCTGTTATTGTAATGTTATTTACAGTATCTTTCCTGTGATACACAATGTAATAGATAAACTTGTATGTTATTGTTTGTTTTTAAAAGGACCCCATTAGTTATGCTAATTATCCTGTGAGAAAACGTTTATCAGCATTTGTTCATGTATGCATGATAAATACTGTAATTATCCATAACTTTTAGTTTTACATATACAGTATACAGCAGAAACAGTATATTGTATTACAGTGTGTATAAGTTACAGGAGTGTATGTACATACCAGTTATATAAAGTTATGTGAACATGGTGAAAACCCTTTAATCAGCAATTGTATACCTTCCAACATATAGGGCTAAGGGCGGGATGTACTAAAGGGAAAATGCGGTAAACCGGGGGTTTTACCGCATTTTCCTATGTACCATTAGCCGTCCGCCCCGTCTCCACCTGGCAGGGTATCGCCACCATCTGGGTGGCGATACCCTATAGAAGCCTATGGGCCGCCCACCGTCCGCGCGACCCCCCCTCCCATCCTCCATCGATCTCCTCCTCCCCCAGCAGGTGTCACAGCCGGGAGGACATCTGGCTGCAGGGGGAGGAGGAGACGCAGGGGGACACTGACAGCCGCCGGGATGTGACGGAGCCCCCTGCACACCACATTACAGGTATTGCAGGGGTCTCCGTCACCGCAACCCGATGCTAGCCGCATATGTTAGTACATATGCGGTAGCATTGCGGCGGCTGGCAGGTTATGTATATTAATACATCCCGCCCCAAATGTAATAGGGTATGAGAATCAGAAAGCGAGAGGTTTTGGGAGAATGTACCCATTTTTTTTAAATCAGCGATCATTTATGGTGTGTACACATGATGGTACAATTCGCGCGCTTTCGTTCAGCTCAAATCGAATAGCCAAATAGACAGTGCAGCAATGACTTTATAGTACAGATCTGTATTATATAGTCAAAATTGAAAGCATGCATTTTGGCTTGCCACGCAATTCGATCCTGATTCGATCCAATTGGGATGGAATAGCAATGCTATCGCACCATGTGTACACACCGTTACACTGAAGACCAGGATAATTTTTCCATGTAATTAATTGACCCTTTAAAAAAATTAGAAAATTTTCCCAAAATCTCTCACTTTCTGATTCTCACACCCTATTATATTTTGCCCATAGGCTTCTTGAACCAAAACCTGCACGGGTGTCCATAAATTATGTGTGGCCTTTTCAAAATGATGCTATTGTGAGTCACGATAGCTACAGTACCTCTAATCAGGACTTTTAGACACTTCTCAAGACAGGACCATGCACAGATCTCATTGCATGTGCATGGTTCTGTCAATTTCGCCTGCCAGGAACATGTTTAGGGTGCGATTTGAAAATTTGCACCCTATACCATTTGCAATTTTTAGAATGAGAAACCATCTACAGTAGATGCAATTTTTTTGGCCACAGCAAAACCTGCGATTCTTATGGCAAATTGAACACTACTACATGTGCGATTTTTGGTAAATGTGCGCCATCCAGCACCCTTTATTGCTAGCCAGTTGTGGTCCTTACTGCTTACGAGTGTCCCGTAGTTGCCAGCCCACACAGGAGTGCTGAGCTTTATGCAAAGTTTTACCTAAGGCAATTTGCATTTTTCAAGCTTTTACGAGGCTGACTTGAAAAGAAATGTCTCCATGGCTATAAGCTTTTTACTTGTGAACACATGTGAACTTTTTTTTTGTACAGGATAACTCAATTTACAGTATTCTGCACTATTCTCTTTTCAAAGTAGCTTTAATCCCTTTCCACGCCTGTGCGCCAACGCTTGAAGAGTTGGGCAAACCAGTCGGAGAAGAAAGCTGGTGGTTGTTGTCGACACCAGGACCAAACAGCAGCTTTCACCCCGTCATCAGAGTTGAAGTGTTGAGATGTAAGGTGCTCTTTTATCTTGGGTAAAGGGTTGCAGCACCTGCAAATCAAGGATGTTCAAGGAGGTTCTGCCACACCCGTTGTAGAGCGCCGACCTTGCGCCTGCCATTTGGTCCTGGTGTCGAAAACAACCACCAACTTTCTTCTACGATGGGTTTGCCTGACTTGACAAACATTGGCGCACATGTGTGGAAAGGGATGGGGACTACATTGAAAAGTGAATAGTGCATAGAGGATAAACTGAGTTATCATGTACAAAAAAAGTGGTCACGTGTTCACAATTAAAAAACCTCTAGCCATGGAGGCATTACTTTTCAATCCAGCCTCGTAATAAATATTTGGCGAGTAAAGTACTGTACATGTGCTGTATACTGTAGCTCAATACCAAACAGCACTGAGAATATGTAAATGCTAGTCTATTTTACAAAACTGATGTGAATACAGCACGTTTCTGGTAATATTTTTCCTGATTAGCTGTGATATACTCATTTCCGCATTAGCGTTTCAGGCAGTCCCATTGATCTACATGTTTTGACCAAATCAAGAATTGATCTGCTGAGCAGGTAAATCTTTTTAATGATGTGGGGAGAAAAGTTGTACTGCCCTTCAGGATAATACACCCTATAGTTATTCTGTGTATTTGCTATAAATATTTATATAGGTTACAACAAAAATGTCATATCTGGTGTAGGTTAAGTTAATATAAAGCTTGATTTCATACATACACGTTTGATGACTGTTGTGCTTTCCACTGTAGATCACTATGAGACCAAATTGCTTACTCAGTATATTAAACACACAGGGAAAGATGGAGTGATTGCTTTTCATTATTATAAAATAATGTTTCAGCAGTGTGAGCGCATATATATGTGTGCTTTGTGTACACTGTACTACATATTATCTGACTCTCAAGGTGGCATGATGCATGCTTGCCTAATGAGAATGCAAAAAACAGGGAATTACAAACATATCAGAAAAATGGAGTAGAAAAATCAAGAGAATGGTACATTGGGGTGAAAATTAAACATTTGAGTGCCGAGTGAATTTGTCAAAATAGGTGTGACAAATGCCAGGTTAACATTTTTATTCATCATTCATAATGATCTGTAATGTGTACCTAATCATTTTTTTTAAATTGACATAACAAATGTGAGTTACACTGTCATTTTTAGTGGATATTTTGCACAGGGGTTTATTCTAGTTCCTTCTTTCTGACAAAATCCTTCTTAGATGGACAAAACCATGTGCACTGCAGGGGGGCAGATGTAACATGTGCAGATAGAATTAGATTTGGGTGAGTTATTTTGTTTCTGTGCAGGGAAAATGCTGACTGCTTTATTTTACACTGCAATATAGATCTCACTTTGAAGAAAAAACCCACCCAAATCTAAATCTCTCTGCACAAGTTACATCTGCCCCACCCGCAGTGCACATGGTTTTGTCCATCTAAGAAGGATTTTGTCAGAAAGAATGAACTAGAATAACCCCCACAGAGAGAACAAGGTTTATTTTTTCTGGAGTTGAGGAAGCATTGCTATTACTCTGTATAGTTAAGTTTGATATTTTTCTCAGAGGAGCAGAAGGGTCATGTCCAATGGCGTAACTTGAGGCCCCTGGAGAGCTCTCAAGATGGGCCTGCTTTTTGATTTATATAAACCCTTACATGTACAGGTGCAGCTGTGTAGGTACCAACTGAGCCAAACAGGCAGATGAGTAGGAAGCTTTAAGGTAGGATTACCACCTCATCCCTTTCATTCCGGACACATATTAATTACACAGGTTCTGTGGCTGGCTGACTTCAAGACTCCATTTCACCTGGTTTTAAACTGCTACAGAACCTGTGTAATTAATATATCTCCGGAATTAAAGGGACGAGGTGGTAACCCTACTTTATGGAATGCTGATGAGAGGCACTCCCAGAGGACAGACATGCCAAAGGACAGCTGCATGGATAGAGACCAACCTCCACAGGTGTACCCTAGCCACAGAAGAGCCAACTTCAGTAAACGTCAGACAGCACGCATGGGGGTGGCAGGCAGGTCCGGCTGCCAGCACAGCTGGCATGGTCACAGCAGAAATCTAGGCTATGTCTTTGATCATGACACCGTGCTCAGACACTGGAGTTTAGTCGGTGGCTTCCCCTTGTGAGCCCTTGGTCATTTGCTAGTCCAGCCATCCTGTACTTATGGCACTGGTCGAGTCCATATCAGCAGAAACAAACTAAGGACCTCATTAAACCATCTTGCACCACAGAGTTGCCACATTATTAGGCCCACCCTTCTAGTACTGGGTTGGATATGCTTCACCCTTTTAGAAATGCTTAAATTGTTTGTGGTAGAGATTCAACAGAGTTGTGTGAAGAGTCCTTAGAGATTGTGGTCAATGAAGATATGACAGCAGCACACACTTGCTGCAGACTTGTTCTTTGCATAGTCACACTGTGAGCCTCCGATTTCTTAAAGGCACGCTATTAGGTTATGTTCTGGTGGCTTTGGATGCTCACAGTGTGCAACAATGCCCAGATAATAGTTTAAATTTAAATGAAAATTACACATTTTCCATGTATATACGAATTCAAGATATTTATACCAAATACTACCCTACCATCTGCATGTCATGGCAAAAATTTAGTTTAGTTAGATCCGGTGATACTTTCCAATTTTCTGTCCAGTTTTCATGAGTCAGGATACATCGTCTCAGTTTCCTGTTCTTAGCTGGTGGGGTGGAACCCAGTATGGTCTTTGGATGTGTAGCTCATTCACTTCATTTTTCAAGGTGCAGTGGTTCCAAAACTGTATGCCGTGGCACCCTGGGTGTCTTGAGACAATTGTAGGAGTGCCCTGGATTGATTATTGGAAAATTATTTATGGTGAGTGTTATAAGAAAAAAAATCTGTGTTTGTGGCTTCTCCTGTCCCTCACAATATAGATGAACATAAGGGATGACATATAAACACAATTTACTTAATTTAATATTTTTTTTAAATAATTTCTCAATATAAAACTCTTGGCCTAGGGGTGCCATGAAGAAAATGTGAATACACTAGGGTGCCGTGATTTAATAAAGTTTGCAAACACCTGGTGAAGTGCATTCAGAAATACTCTTCTGTTGCCTTGTTTTCATCCTGAACCCATCTGGCTATTCTTCCACTGACCACTCTCAATACCATTCACAGAACTGAATAACACTGGGTGGCAAAATTTTCTATATAATCTAGAGCATTGTAGCCAACTCCAGTCCTCAAGACCTACCAACAGTTAATGGTTTCCATGTCTCCTCACAGCACCAAAAGTTAAGTAATTAGCTCCACCTGTGGATCTTTTAAAATGTCAGTGAGTAATGACTACACCAGCTAAGTGGGTTGGAAAACATGAACTGTTGGTAGCTCTCGAGGGCTGGAGTCAGGGGCGGGTTGGACCAGGAGGCAGGGTGCCATATGCCTCCCGGGCCACTCTGCCATCTAGTGTACAGGTACAACAAGGAAAAAACAATGAAGCAGCGCTTGGGTTTAAACACTAAATACAATGGTTTAAATGGTAAATAAAAAACACATTTATTTAAAACACATAATAATATTAAAAAGATACAAATTGACATGTATGGCAGTTTATGAATGTACCCTACACTCCTTCTAGGCTTGGCTGGCTGAGGAAGTCCTCTTATCAAGGCTGTAACATGGGCATACTTGGTATGTTAGCTCACCACAGATGTCATGGCTGGGTATTTCCAAATAAGTCCAACTGTTCTAACTATGTTGTGTGCACTGGTGGTAAAAAGCCGCTGGAGGAATGCCGGGATCTTGCAGGAATTTCCCAAAGTAGCAGGTGGTGGCCTTGGGTATAGATGGATCCAAGGAAATTTTGCTGATTGCCCGTTGTTTTTGGCCTGTTTGGAGGTTTATCCTTCAGGAAAGTGGTTGCCAGGAATAGTGCCAATGTGGAGTGGTAGATGTGAGTACCTAGGAGCTCAACACCGACGCGTTTTGCTGAGTTGCATCAGCTTTTTCAAGGTGATGTTGTTGTCTCATTGCTTAGGGTATATATACCCCCTATCTAATTAATCATAGTGATCAGCTGTACCAATAATCCATTGTTATACATTTCAACATTACATATCATATTTCATATTTTATATTTGAATATGTGTTTTGTAATGTTGAAATGTATAACAATGGATTATTGGTACAGCTGATCACTATGATTAATTAGATACATCCCTTACAGCATACCAAAATGCGGCAAAAACCCAGATAACGGGGTTTTTACCGCATTTTTAGCTTAGAGAATCTCCCCCTGAGTCAGAGACGAGTCACACAGGTTCTTCCCTAAGGCTCCCCAGCTCTGCTTCCGTTCCTTTCCAGACTCTGCAGTAGCCACGCCCCCAACTCTCTTCCTGTCTTCCTGATCTCCCTGCTGGTCCCTGCTTCCTCAGAAGGCTGGACCTGTGATCTACTGTGGATCATTCATAACAAAAAGGTACTCCCTGACCCCTGCAGTCTATCTTCCCTGCGGTCTCTCCCACTCTCTCCCTTCTCCCTGTTGTCCCTCTCACTAACTCCCCTGCTATCTCTTTCACTCTCTCCCTCTCCCCTGCTGTCTCTTTAACTATATCCCTTGTGGTCTCTTTCACAAACTTCCCTGCAGGCTCTCTCCCTCTCCCCTGCTGTCTCTTTTACTATATCCACTGCTCTCTTTTACTATCTCCCCTGTTGTTTCTTTCACTTTCTCTCCTGTGATCTCTAATTCTCTCCCTCTCCCCTGCTGTCTCTTTCTCTCTTTCCCCATGGTCTCTTTCCCTATCTTCCACCTTGTGCTTTTTCTCTCTATTTCTCTTTCTCCTGCGCTATGCTATCTCCCCCTCCCCTGTGCTATCTCTCTCCTGTGCTCTCTCTCTTGCTATTGCATTCTCCAGTGCTTTCTCTCACTATCTCACTCTTCCCTGTCTGCTCTCTTGCTCTCCCCTGCTCTCTCTCTCTCTCTCTTGGGGGGCCTTTTATCAATCCATATTTGCTGCTAAATCCCGGAAAACACCTGTTTTCAGGGTTTAGCCGCAAATATTAAGTATCCCTTAAATGTATCAAAAAGGGACCGCAGCAGGAATCTCCGATCCCTACACCGCTGCCGGCCGCATCCCCCATAGGTTTCTATGGGGGATGCGCAGCTGCCTGATGTATTAACATCGGGCAGCTCGGCTTCGCACCCCTGGGCTATTGCCATTCTGGGATGGCGATAGCCCATTGTAGCCTATGGCTGCGGGATCGCACTGCTGAGCAGGGCAGTGCGGTCAGAGGGGTCGGCGGGGGTCAGCGCATAACCGCACATGCGCAGACCCCCCGGCTTCCGGGTCAGGGCTTCGCAGGGACGGGCTCTATTCGGAGCCCAGTCCCTGCGCCCTTCCAATCATACATCCAGGCGGTGCACTTCAACACCGCAATGCGATGTCCGGTGATGCCACTGCGCCGGCATCGCACTATGTTGATAAATGCGCCAGTTGCTATCTCCCTCTCCACTGTGCTCCCTCCCGCTATCACTTTCCCTTTTGATTTTTCTCGCTATCTATCTCTCTCCCACATACGCTTTTCCCTATTGGGTGGGCTCCTCCCACAGCACTGCTGTGTGAGGGATTTGAAACGGATCTCTCCCAGGAAGCCCCATGGCCGCCCGGGTCTCTGCGCATGTGCAGGGGGACTTACAGGTAAGAAACCCGTAAGTCAAGGCAATGTCGGGGATCGCAAAGGGCAGCTCTTATCAGGAGAGCTGTTCTTTTTGTTGCTTATGGCATATGTCAGTACATATTTGTGCCGATGGGCGGTGGGATGTACCATTACTGCTTAGTGCATCACACCCTCTATCACTCCAGGGCCACTCTCATGTTTTCCCCCCAGGCTAAAACTGTCTGGAGTTGGCTACCTCTGGTCTAGAGACTATTGCACATCAAAATTCCTGCAGATTCAGAGATAGTCATACAACACCATCTGCCATATCCATGTCTGCATTCTTTTTAGTTCCTGCAACATGATTAATGGATCAGATATTTGCCTTAACAAGTAGGTTTATTAGTGTTTAGAATATCGTGGTCACTGAGTGTATTGTCATATAAATGAAATTAATGCCAGAGAAATGTGACACTGCAGTGAGCAGAAAACTACCAAGGATAGCCTGGAATTCAATGTGGCATGACTGCTGGTATTCCAGCTTTGGGTGTCCTTCTGTGATATTTTGAAATGCTGATAGGTGATTGGTGATTGGTTGATAATAATAAATCATGATGTCATACAGTAGCACAATACACTATGTTGTAAGGGAATCAGATCATGGAATCAGATAAGGGACCATCTCATTATTCTGCACTTGCTTGATGGAATATTTTCACCCATAGAATCAGGATTTGCAATTGTATTCTGATGTACAATGATGGACTGAAGCTACTTGTTTTATTTCTAGGCTTTCTCCCTCTCACCTCAGTCGGCAGGTATGTAAGAACATTTACATGGCTATGCGCATATTTATGTTCCCTTTCCCTGTGTAAGACTTTGATGAATGAGTCCTCTGTATACATTGCCATTGAATACACAGTCACTTTGTCATTTAGGCTAAGAAAAAATACAAGTTCAGCCATTCACTTCCTGATCACCACCATTGTGTTGAGTCAAAAGAAAGAAAATAGAAATAGATTCAATTTGACTACAAAATTACAATTTGAATTTTAGCCTGAATCAACTCTGTACCAAAGAAAACTTATATATAGATATATTTATTGTAACCTAGGAATTGATGTCAAATTATCCATCCAATCAGCAAATACTGTATGTAGCACCATGTATAAGTTTGCCATTAAAACACAACTCCAATGAAAATTACTTGCTATTGTGTTGATTTCAACCTTCGATGTGTAATTCTCAGACAGATTTCCAGCCCAGGGAGCTAGCGTCTCATGCGCGCGCGTCCCTGGCGGTAGCCGGCCGCTGGCGGGGGCTGGCGATGGAATCGCCAGCCCCAGCAAAGATGTAGCCTGCTACATCTGTATTTTAAAATATACCCAATAAAGGTTACTTTTGATTTAATTTTGTCCTCGAGTGCACCACACAGAGACATACTTTTCTTTCCCTTGTTAATCTAAATCAATTCATGTCCACACCCTCACATGTCGTGTTGGAAATAAACAATATAATACAAACTGAGGGTTTTTCTGAAATCTGACTCTCCAATATCCCTGTGCGACTGTCATTCCCTATTCCCTCCCCCCCTGTTTCTGTTTCGGGATGACATATGATGTGTCTATGTAGTCACTGTCGACATAGTAAAATGTCAGAATTACAAAGTTTGATAAATACTGTAAACCAGTGGTTCCCAACCTGTGCGCCTATGCACCCTGGGGTGCCTCAGGACACTTGCAGGGGTGCTTTGGGTTGGTGGACCAGGATTAATTCATGATATTTATGGTCAATGTACTAGGCAAAACCAGTGCTTGTGGCTGCCAATCATAATATATGTGGACAAACAGAAGCAAATCCTGTCCCTCACCAGATAACTGTGACATAAAAACACAATGCACTTCATTTAATTTTTTTTTTTTTTATTCTCGATAAGAAGCATTTGGCCTAAGGGTGCCTTAAAAATATTTTGATGCTCTAGGGCGCCGTGATTCCAAAAAATTTGGGAACCGCTGCTGTAAACCATTGCGGGTGCTTTTTAGCTACATGTTTTACTGCACTGGTTCATAAAGAAGCTTAATCCATAAGATTGATATTATACGTACCATCAATTATGGCCAATAACTAAGTTGATACAGTGTGCATGCTGAGCTATGTAGGCTAGGGAAATCACCACTGAGCTTCCCGGTGGCTAGATCACCCAATCACACATAGCGATGTCTGTATGGGCGATCTGTGCTAACTCACATTCCTAATGCACATGGAGGCGATCTGACTAGATCTTGACTACATCAGAATCAGAATCACTTTATTGGCCATGTATACTAGAGATCCAACCCCCCCCCCCCCAAACTTACCTTATCCGAGGCCGGATCCGAGTAGTTCGCCAGTTCCCGCCATCTTTCCAAGTCCAAATCGAGTCTAAAACGTCATCATCTCGCGTTGGATTCCCGCGAGACCGGATTGCTATATAAGTCCCGGGTCTGGCACCATCTTCATTAGGCAAGTGACTGTCAGACAGCACGGATGTGCCCGTGCTGTCTGCAGAGGGGAAGAATACATGGGGGCTGCAAGGGGGGGGGGGGGGGGGTGACACACTAAAGGGGGAACTAAAGGGGCTGCTGGAGGGGGGACAATCTAAAGGGGAACTACTGAGTGGTCAGGGTCCAACTATTAAGGGGGTACTACTGAGCGGCCATGTACAACTACTAGGGGGGAACTACTGAGTGTGCCATATAGTTATATGGGTGCCCCCATGTGTCCCGCATCAGTCCAGGGGTGCCCCCCATGTGTCCTGTATAAGACCGAGGAAGCTGCATTTTTTTTTTATGAAAAGAAAAAAGAGTATTTTTTTCTCTTTACTGCAAGGGCTGTTAAATGTGCTGTATCAGTCCAGGGGTGAGCCAAGTGTGCTGTATAATTCATTGGGTGTTGCTAAATCTGCCGTATTATTCCAGGTGTGCTGCTCTTTTTTTTAATTAAAAGAATAAAAGTTTTTCTTTTTTTACTGCTGGAGTGTCACCATGGCTGCCGTATAATTCCATGTCTCCTGCCATGTGTGCCATATCGGTCCAGGGGTGCCGTGATCTGTGCCATATAATTCCATGTGTGCTGTATCAGGTCAGGGGTTCCCGCATGTGTGACGCATACAGTAATTCCTGGGGTGAGCCAAGTATGTCATATAATTCATGGGTTGCTGCCCAGTCTGCTGTATAATTCATGGGGTGATGCTAAGTGTGCCGTATCATTCCAGGGGTGATGCTAAGTGTGTCGTATCAATTCAGGGGTGCCTGCATGTGTGCTGTATAATTCCATGGGTGCCTCCATGTGTCCCATATCAATCCGGGGGTGCCGCCATCTGTACCGTATAATTCCAGGGGTGAGCCAAGTCTGCCGTATAATTCATGGGGTGCTGTCAAGTGTACCGTATTAGTCCAGGGGTGATGCTAAGTGTGCCGTATAATTCCAGGGGTGAGCCAAGTGTGCTGTATAATTCATGGGGTGCTGCTAAATCTGCCGTATCAATGCGGGGGTGCTGACGTTTTTATTAAAAGTATAAAAAAGTTTATTTCTTTTTACTGCAGGAGTGTCACCATGTGTGCTGAATAATTCCATGTGTGCTGTATCAGTCCGGGAGTTCCGCCATCTGTGCCATATAATTCCATGTGTGCCGCCATGTGTGCTGTATCAGGTCAGGGGAGCCACCATCTGTGCCGTATAATTTCTGGGGTAAGCCAAGTCTGCCATATAAATCCTGGGGTGAGCCAAGTCTGCCGTAATAATTCATGGGGTGCTGCCAAGTGTGCTGTATTAGTCCAGGGGTGATGCTAAGTGTGCCATATCAGTCCAGGGGTGCTATTAACTTAAGCGTGCCGTATCAGTCCAGTGTTTGTGCCACCCACTTGTGTCGCTTATCATAGTCATCAAGCTACTTTGGTGCAACCTTTTGCCCTAAAAACAATATTGTGAGGTGTGAGGTGTTCAGAATAGACTGGAAATGAGTGGAAATGAATGTTATTGAGGTTAATAATACAGATGGGGCAGGTCCCATCTTTGCAGGGGATGTCGATGGCGACGCCAGCCGCCATCCCCCGCCAGCACCATCTCTATAGCGAGAAGAGGCGCACGAGAGGCGCACGAGAGGCGCGCGCGTCCCCTTCTGACGGCGCTTCCAGCGCTTCCCTCGGGTCACTGCTGGCTTGTCGGCGGTGACCTGGGGTCCCCGCCGCCTGCCCGCACCCCCCCCTAACCCTGTCCAACTCCCTTAAGCGGAGACGGACAGGGTTCCCGTCACCCTGCCGACGGAGATTGAGACGCGCGTGCGCGTGAGATGCACTGGCGTCTCAGTCAGATCGTGAGGCAGGCTGCTGGCGGATCGCCAGCAGTGACGTTCTGGCGATTCACCAGCAAAGAAGAGGCCTGCCCCATCTGTAGCTTAGGAGCAAAAAAACAAACAAACCCAAATTCTGCGATATGTTATGCGATATGTTATGATTTGCAAGGTTAGACAGAGCAGTTGTTTAGATTAGCAGTATCTTAGAGTAAATTGTTCAATAGCTGAATATCTGTCGGGAAGAAGCTTTTTGCGGTTCTTGACGACTTGGCAGGGATGGACCTGCAGCGTCTACCTGATGTCTACCTGATGGGAGAATATCAAACAAGTTATGGCCAGGGTGGAGTTTGTCCGCCATGATCTTCCCAGCTCGCTTCTTGACCCTAATTAAGTATTGTTCCCGTACAGGGGGAGGTCTGTCCCAATAATCCTCTCTGCTGTCCTCACCACTCTTTGCAGGCTTTGTTTGTCAGATTCATTGGCTCCTCCATACATTGGCCCCTCCATACATACAAATGGTCTGCTGTAAGGGGGCGACAATTTTGTGATGGACATTTGACTCATAAGGAGCCAGGAGGAGCGCAGGGACGCAGATTAGTAGATCTGCGGCCCCGACTCCCGGCCGAATACAGATGCGGCGAAAGAGGCAGGGTAAGACAGGGCGGGGGAGGCAGGGATAAATTTAGGGGGACACCAATATTTCCAGGGGGGGGGGGGGGGGCGGAAAAATTGGCGCTACGCCACAGGGTATCAAGTAATACTATGTAGGCAGATTATAGATAGAAATATAACACATTTAAACTACCTTTAAAGAAGAAATTTACGTCTTTTTTAAAAAGACTAAAAAAAAACTCTAATAAGCTTCCAGCCATCTCTGCTGTTGTGTCACTTCTAACCAAAAACACAAATTAACAGCAAACACGGATGTAGTCAATTGAATGCGAAATCATCTCCAAGGTGGTAAATAAAAATGTTTGTTGGGATTCCCGAAAGCTTATTGTTGCCAGCAGTAGAATGCTCCTTTCTAGAAAGTAGTACAATAGACTACATCTAATAGTTCTGATACATTTTCATTGTTTCATCCTGTAAAATGCCTATAGCAACCAGTTACATTCTACAGGTTTAAAAGAAGATTTATAGTGTTTGGGTCATAGGGTCAGATTTTCTAAGCTTCAAAAGTGATAAAATGGAGAGTGATAAACAGCCAGCCAATCAGCTCCTGCCTGACATTTTTCAAACGCAGTCTGTGACATGGCAGGTAGGCAAAATTAACGCATTTTAAGAGGTCCACGTCCATTCTTGCTCCCCGGCTCCTCCCGTCCACCGCCGTGCTCCCCAGCCGTGCGCGTTCCCGAGTCCCCTGCACGGGCCCAGCGCATGCGCAGTAACTTCATACATACTACGCATGCGCTGGCCAAAGCCTCTGGGGCTTGATCGGGGTCCCCGGGTTCCGGCGCTTGTGCAGTATGGGCCGCGGTAATGCGCATGCGCAGAACCCATTTTGGAGGCTGTTCGCATTTACGCAGAGAGAGAGGCATCCTGGAGGGAGGGAACACCTCCCAATTGGACTGCCTTGAGTAACTGGCAGGTCGGACTTCCAATAGGAAGTCACTGCCAGTCGCAGTGAAGCAAGTGCAGTCTCACAGACTGCATCTGGCTTCACTTAGGCAGAGAGAATGGTGGATTTTACCTGGGGGGGCTGCAGCCCTGCAGCCCATAGGTAAAAACTGCCACTGATAGAAATGGATAAGAAGACTGTATGCTGGTAGTGCTAGTAGGAGTTAAAAAAGTGCGAAGAGGTTTTGAGAGGATGGGTTGTGGTATTCCTTCCTCTCTATAACTCTGTACCACTTCTCTGCGTGGTTAGTATGTAAAATTGTGCTGCTTTCTGCTTGTTCAGAGAGCTTGGAATATGCATGTCTGTGCGATGGATGCAGGGTACAGTCTGTATCTTGATTGCGCTCAGCAGGGATCCCTCCTCGGTGATGAGAGAAGAAAGGAGGGTGGGGGTAGAACAAACATACAGATACAAGCTGTCTGTTCCTCTCATTGTTTTTTGCTTGGCCATATGCAGGCAGTGGGAGGGAGATATGAAGAATCCCAGACTGCTCCGAAATTTGTAAAAGCTTCGTACAGAGCAATACACAGAACAGCGGGAAAGTTACTGCGATGAGATGAGAAAGCCTTGATTATAAAAGTGTGATTTCTTCTTTCTACTGCAGCATGGATCTAAATGTATACTGTACATATACGCTGTATATGGACGGTAACAAAGAAATGATGGCAGATAGAGGTGCAGTGATGGAGCCTTCATTTCATTTGACTGAAAGGTGACCAAGAAACGTATTAGAAGACTGGGGAGAAATCAGCAGGATGTTGTGATTATACTGGCAGGGGAATTACCTGCACACACAGGGATATAATGGGTCCTCTTTCTGAAGCTACAGCCATTTCGATGTTTAAAAGGCTGTGACTATTTTTCTCAAAAGGATTTGATTCTATCTAATAAGAATATTAATTTACACAGTATATCCAATATAATAGTGGAAAGTATAATACCTTTAGAAGGGTTTCACCTAAGTTTTTTTATAGGCACACACAAGTCGGAGCCACCTACAAATCACCCCTGACATTGCGCCTACTTTGGCAAAAGTAGAATTAAATGTGAGAGGAATGGTATTGAAAGGGTTAAAGTCATGGAGAGGACACATTTATACTGGTGATCTTTATGCAGCGGATGCACCATCATTTCCACTCTAGAAATGTTTTTGCATCAGCTCTGAGCTGGACAAGAGGAGAACTCATGCTTTTTTTTATGGGTGTATCTGCTGTGTCTCACAGATTACGTTAGGAAGAGGTACAACCAGGGATTACGTGGTCATGGAGAGGTGGTAGGACTCATTTCCCCTGCCACATAATGCCCACAGTAGTGCCCTTATTTATACACATATCTGCCAGCAGCTCACTGCCCATGTCCCTCCAACAGCTCCATGGCCTGTGTCCCTCCAGCAGTTTCCTCATGCCTCTGTGTCCCCCCAGACATCTGTCATCTTGTCTTCAGCATGCACAGAGCCTGCTTCTCTTAGTGGGTAATCTTCTCTTCAGCTGCGGCATGGCATCAAATGCACCATGCCAGATAAGGAACATGAGGCTTTTCTGTTGTTGCAGGGCTGTGGTGAAGGTGGAACTAGTTCCTCCAACCATTACACATGGCGCAATTCAGTTCCACCCCATTCCCCCTCACTTTGAATCCTGGGTACAAGAGAAATAATAGAAAACATCATGCACATAAAGTTACCCCAAAGACCCAATATCCCCTCCTAATGAATGCAAACTATAGTATACCAGAGGTTAAACCAAACAGTATTGTAGCTGGCAAAAAAACAAATAGAAAATAGCAAACATTTTTCTAAAAAATAAAAACCCAAATTTTAAAATGTTGTCTTTATAACATTACCCCTAGCTCCACCAGTGCCTGTAGATCCCCACCGGCCCAAAGGGTGATGTAAAGGTGTAATGTACGGATTGTATCATGGTTAGCATCACTGCCTCACAGCACTGAGTTCATGGGCTTTATTCCCACCATGGCCCTAACTGTGTGGAGTTTGTATATTCTCCCCGTACTTGCGTGGGTTTCCTCCGGGTACTCCGGTTTCCTCCTGCATGCCAAATATATATTGGTAGGCTAATTGGCTTCTAGCAAATTAATCCTAGAATTTCTGTGTGCGCGTGCATGTACATGTGGTAGGGAATGTAGGGCCTTATTCTAGTTCACTCTTTCTGACAAAATCCTTCTTAGATGGACAAAACCATGTGCACTGCAGGTGGGGCAGATGTAACTTGTGCAGAGAGAATTAGATTTGGGTGGGGTTTTACTTCAAAATGAGATCTATATTGCAGTGTAAAAATAAAGCAGCCAGTATTTACCCTGCACAGAAACAAAGTAACTCTACAAATCTAATTCTCTCTGCACATTTTACATCTGCCCCCCCCCCCCCCCCCCTGCAGTGCACATGGTTTTGTCCATCTAAGAAGGTTTTTGTCAGAAAGAGTGAACTAGAATTAAGGCCCATAATGCCTGTGTGATGCTTTACACTAACCTAGTAGGAGATGCTGACCTTAGCCTGAACTCTGCCTGTGTTTGACCTATCTGCCTGGAACTTGACAAATCTATTGTCTCTACAATACAGACCTGTATTTGGCATTTAATCATAATATATTTTGCTCTTGTTTATCTATTTGTTAGAAAATCAATAGGATCATGATTGAACATAAAAGTTGTTTTGGGGCCACACAATTGATATTTTTGAAGCCAGGAAACTGTTTTGTATAGCCAGCATAGTATTTAGTAGGGATATGCACCGGCCACTTTTCATGTTTCGTGTTTTGTGTTTTGGGTCTATATCTCTGGCCATGTTTTTGGTCTGGATCTTTTCCAAAACACCAAATCCGTGTTTTGTGTTTCGTGTTTTGGATCTGGATTTCAAAAAAACATAAAAACTGCTAAAATCGCAGGTTTTTTTCTGCTTCTACGCTATTATTATCCTCAATAACATTTATTTCACAAGGTTGTACCAAGGTAGCAGGATGACTATGCCAAGTGACACAAGTGGGCGGCACAAACACTCGACTGATATGGCATACTTTGTAGCACACCTGGACTGATATGGCTCACTTAGCAGCACCCCTGGATTAACACAACACTCTTAGCATCACCTCTAGACTGATACGGCACAGCTAGCATCACCCCTGGACTGATACGGCACATGTAGCATCACCCCTGGACTGATATGGCATATGTAGCATCACCCCTGGACTGATACGCACATGTAGCATCACCCCTGGACTGATAAGCACATGTAGCATCACCCCTGGACTGATACGGGCACATGTAGCATCACCCCTGGACTGATATGGCACATTTAGCATCACCCCTTGACTGATACAGGCACAGGTAGCATCACCCCTAGACTGATACTGCACATGTAGCATCACCCCTGGACTGATATGGCACAGTTGGCAGTACCCCATGAATTATACGGCAGACTTGGCTCACCCCAGGAATTTTTTGCCACTGATGGCGGCATCCCTGACCTGATACAGCACACATGGAGGCACACATGAAATTATGCTGCTCGGTAAATTCGGGTGCGTCGGATCTTTAGGATCCGAACGCGCTCATCCCTGGTATTTTGATTAATCAAATTGTTAAATTTCGATCAATTTGAAAATCAATTGGAGTACAGGTTGAGTATCCCTTATCCAAAATGCTCGGGACCAGGAGAATTTTGGATAACGGATTATTCCGTATTTCGGAATATTTTAATATTTTAATGATGTATTTTGAAGTATCTTGCATTTATGCTGTATAAACACATAATATACACACAAATATATTTTATTACCACATAAAATACACACAAATATATTTTAATTGTTCAAAAAACAAGGTTTCAAAACGTGAAACAAAATGTGTGTACTATCTCAGCACTGAATTTGAATGCCAAGCAATCATTGTCTTGCACATATATAGTGCCAGTTACATATCATGTCCCCAGTGATGCTGTTACAAATGTCCCCAGTGAGTTTTTAGCAAAAAAAAAAAAAAAATTTCACTTTCTGGAATGTCCGTATTTCGGAATAATTCGGATAACGGATATTCGGATACGGGATACTCGACCTGTATTATCATTGTGAAAAAATGCGGCTTCTGCTTGGACAATCAAATCCAATCCAATTATTTTAAAATCAGCAGGTGGGAAATTAAAGCTGTCCTACAGTATAGCCATCATCATCTCATGTGTGAGGGGAGAGTAACCCAATACAAATAGATTATTTGGTGATGTGTGCAATGTCCATTGTATTTGTTGTTGATCGTTTTTAACTGGCTCTGTGCAATATGGTCATGAATGTGGGTGGCTTCATTGCTCACAGATCCAATCAGATTACTACATTTATTTGAGCAATATTGAGTGGACCAAAAAGCCAACAAAACTATGAAAGAATCTTTAATTGCAATGACAGACATCTTCCTATAGCTGGAACAGGCTATACTCTAGCAAGCTGAAAGCCCTCCGCCTGGTAATTATCCGATTGGATGCCCTACTGCATTGTATTCTGTGATTGGTGTGGGTTGTCACTGAGGCACATATAGGGGGTTATTTTGGTTCACTCTTTCTGACAAGTTCCTTCTTAGATGGACAAAACCATGTGCACTGCAGGGGGCAGATGTAAAATGTGCAGAGAGAATTCGATTTGGGTGAGTTATTTTGTTTCTGTGCAGGGGAAATACTGACTGCTTTATTTTTACACTGCAATGTAGATCTCACTTTGAAGTAAAACCCCACCCAAATCTAACTCTCTCTCTGCACAATTTACATCTGCCCCCCTGCAGTGCACATGGTTTTGTCCATCTAAGAAGGAACTTGTCAGAAAGAGTGAACCAAAATAACCCCCATAGAGAGCAAACAGATTACAGTTTTATGCCTGCTTGGCGGGAAAGTAAACTTTTATTTTCATCGTGTAGAAGGGTTATCCTAGGACAGGGGTGACAAACAAAAGGCCCGCGGGCCAAATCCGGCCCGCCAGACCTCTTCATGTGGCCCGCGCAGCCGCCGCCAGCCTTCACCTTTTATTCTCAATTTTTTTTTTAAACAAGAAAGCCGCCTCTTCAGCGCATGTGCGGCAGCCTACAAGCCAGAGAACGTCTGCCCTCTAACGCAGTGCCGCCGGTCGTCAACCCCTCCTCCGCTCCCACCTGCTGTATAGGAGCCAGAGAGTGGAAATAGCAGGTCCGCCGTGGTGAATGGTGCTGCTGCTGCTGCTGTGCGCTCCAGGTCACTTACTGCTGAGTGTGCACTGCACAGTGGCCAGGAGCACGCTGCCCCCCACTCCTGGATAGATAGTGCGAGGAGCGCTACTCACAGGAGGGAGGGGGAAATGCGCCTGTGTGAGAGCGCAGCTGTGTCCTTGGTGGTGGAGCAGCTCAGACTGGAGTGGACGCATCAGAGCGGGTAAGTGTCAAACTCTCTGCCTATGTGTGTGTGTGTGTGTGTGCTCTGGCACATTGCAGCCCATCATTAATTGCTGTGTCCCATGATAATAAGCAGGACATATGCCCTAAGACTGAGTGCTGCCCCCCTGTGCATGCAGCGTGTGCCCTAATGCACTGCAGTTCACAGCAATAGCAGGAGGGAAATGCTACTGCTGAGTATACAATAATTGAATGCAGTGACAATAATTTATGATAATAAAGAGTGGACACATAGTCCTACAGATACAACCGGCCCTTTGAGGGTGACCAAACTGCTGATGCGGCCCCCGATGAATTTGAGTTTGACACCCCTGTTAGGGGAATTGCTGCTCGTGCACAAAAGGGATGAAGGCCACATGTAATTTTCACCTACAGAAGCACAATACTTTGCTGTCTTCTGACTTTTGAAGGTGAATTCTCATTTAACTTATTTAAATAGAAGGCCCATAAAAACTGTCACAATGACATCATAAACACAAAAAAGAGCTTTCCCACTATGTATTAAAACGGGCTTCAGAATGAAAAGAGTATAAGGAGGATTTTATATGGATAAGGATAAACCAAATTCTCGGTTCACATATTAATCAGTGCCGTTCTGAGACTACTGACATTTGGAATCACAGTACTTAGCATATAGTTAAACACATTATTGTAAGAATTGCATGATCTGTAATGTATCTTGAAATTGCCTCAATGATTTGATCCTACATGCGCTTCCAAAAACATGCTTTGAGAGGACAGGCTAAAAAAATGTGGATTTATTACACTCTGCAATCGAAAAATGTTGAATAATATACAGTATACTATACATCCTGTGGCTCTCTATATGTTGTGTAACTACCACTCCCAGCATACCCCACCAGGGAGCTGTGAATTATAATTGCAAATAGTGCCATTGGTTGCCAAAGCTTTGTATTATATTACTATTTAAAAAATGTATATTTAATTTTCTCTGTTACAATACTTTCTAATAACTTCCATTGATTAATAATTATTTGTTATATTCAGTGCTACATATCAAAATGGGTGTAAATTACTCTAAAGGTACGCATAGTTACCTACCCTTCTGCATTTTGCAGGAGACTCCCTGAAATAACAGCAATCTCAATCTCTCCCTCATTAGTCTAGCAATCTCCCTCATTTCACTTAGCCCACATTACACTGTTACATTTTAGGGGAAAAAAGGAATGAGAGACAGATACATTTACATTGAATCATCTGCACCATTTCCCAGCACTTTACCAAGTATAGTATCTCTTACTAACTGCTTTGGGGCTCATCTACATTTGGATATAAGTAATTTTAAAAGATTCCTCTCAGATGTAGCAGTACACACCCACGCTTCTAGGTGCCACGTTCACAGTGTCTTTTCATAATCTCTCCATATATGGAACTAGACACGCCCTTTGGGTGGAGCATGACACGCCCCCTCAATTAGGCGCTTTGCAATATTCTACTACCAACCATAATCTCCCTGAAACTACTTTTCAAAAGTAGGTAAGTATGGGTACATACAACCCCTTGCAATTTAGTCGATATGCACAATAACAATATGTTTATCGCTATTGTTGACTAGTATTTACGCAGTATATATTTTAACTATGCATGCTCCCGCAAGTCGCTAACGACCCCCTGTCATCTCAACATGTAGCCAAATCTCTCTTTATCCTAAACAACTGCATATTCAGGCGTGTGGCTGGCATCAATGTATTATATTGTTCAGTTTGTATCATTTGCCTGGGAGTTGTGATGTTATCATTAATGATATCATGCGTTAACGATATTGTATAGTGTGAACCCAACTATATATCTAACCCCTATCCTCGTGTACCAATGCCTGTTTCCTATAGATTGTAAGTTTGTGAGCAGGGCCTTTCTACCGTTTTCACTGACTATAACCACCCAGTTTATTGTAGTACTGTTTTTTCCAATTGTAAAGCTCAACGGAATTTGCTGCGCTATATAAAAAACTGATAATAAATAAATACAAAATGAATAAACCTATAGCATAAGCAAAAGACACACATAACAAGTGGATAGAATGTTGCAAGTCTGCATGAGCTGAAGTAGCATAAAAACACCTCTGCAAGTGCACATGGCAGATGCATGCAGCTCTGCAGTTACATTCATTAATTTCTTGATCCTCCACAGAATGAGTCCAAACAACTACAGTATGTAAACGGATATATTAAAAAGTAGAAATGTGGGATACTGTATAGTTACAATTAAACTATTATCGGTCGTTTCCAAACAGATGTACGGTAAGTCATTTATTATATTGTGCGTATGATCGCAGCTGTTTTTTTTTTTTTTTTTAAGTATGCAGGGTGGTTGTCACAGTGGCAGCATCTTCTACTAGGAGGACCAGATGCAGCAGTTCCTAGTTACATAGTTCCCAGTTACATGCAGGTAGGAATCATATGCTCACTTTCTTAGTGCAAAAACACTTTCTATAACGGATTCTCAGGAGTTGCCAGTAATCAGAACTCAGCTTATATTGCTAGCATGATAGTATTTGTACTGTCCAGGCAAATTTAATGCAGGTATACATATTTATGTTAGAGATGTGCAGGTTCTGATTTACTCTGATTTCAAAGCAGGATCTTATTGGCTATCAACTGTCAACAATTGTCATGTGATATGGGATAGCCAATAAAATCCTGCTTTGAAATCAGAGTAAATCAGAACCTGCACATCTCTCATTTATATGCATATAAATACCCTTGTAATTACAATTCCATAATATCATGCAATACAAACAACATCACTTTCATGATTAATTTCAGTTTAAAGTGATATGTTAATAATTTTTACCATACACATTTCCAGGTATGCAAAGGTACTGTAGGTGCACCATCAACCACAATCCTGCAAAGGTAAGTGCATCGTCATCTACTGGGAGCATTTACTGTAATAAAATATGGACATATGCCCAGGTCTGCACTAGGCGGGCCAATCATTTATACATTAAAAAGATATTGCACATTTTCTTTGATGATTGTGTATATTTTAATCAATAATATTTTAGTTGTTCTTGTTTTTTTTCTTAGTATAGGACAGCTTACTGTAGATTTCTATGCTTATATATATTTGTTGCCCAATACTAGTTAGGGGCTGCAGATTATATCTGACACATTGGTGGTCAAGCTTCCAGCATCATGCGATCAGAAAGGAAGGTCACTTAGGTATTTAATAAAGTGCACATACAAAAACATCCAGATGTATGTCATATACATATACAGTAGCTGCATTTAACTGAACTGGCTACAAAGGAGTAATGCAGTAGAGACATTAAATGAGCCTGGTTCAAGCTGCAACCCTACTGTGAAGGAATCACTTTTCCCCTGCAATATACATTCTACTTGCTCGCCATTGCCATTTAGAAGCTACTGTAATGAGCCATTAGTGGCTCAGTGCCTCTGTCTGTGGCCACTTGGTGTATCACTGTGGAGGATTCACTGTAGGCAGAAATCTTCTACCATTAATTGGATTAAAAAAAATCCAAGTAGCATGATGAACCCAGTACTCCAGAGATCGTTCAAGGTCATACTGACCACTTAATCCTCGCCAAGTCCAGACTAGCTGTGAAAGGAAGCAATTGATTGTTCAACTAACTGAAGTAGACTTCTTTAACCCCATCACAGCTATACTGTTACAAAGAAGGGTTCCAGCAGTGGAAAGGTTAAACAAATCATTGCCTGGTTGTATCACTTACTATTTTGTGATGGATTATTTTTTTCCCTGTATAATGTATAATATTGTAATTGTGTTTCAATGTTCCCCAGGGTCATTTATCATACACTCCTTAATCTGAGACCATCACTGTTTGATCGGTATTATACACCCAGGCTTTTCTAGGGCTTCGGAGTAAAAAAAAAAAAATGAAAAAACAAACAAACCACAAGATCCACTATATAACTGGCTGGTTTTTAAATGCTCAGCGGTTTTCGAAATGCAATCAAGCCTCGGTTCTCCATATTTTATGTATGAAAGCCTGATGCAATGCTTTGAATTGTTTATTTAAATGGTCTTCAAATAAAACCGATTACAGCACACAAAGGGAAGCAACAAAGTTTTGGATAATGTGGCAGGTTCTGGAGTAAAAGGCAAACCTATTCGATATTTATCAGAAATAAAAAATAGCTAAAGGAAGTAGATTCTATACCAAATAGTAAACATTATATTATACTATTTAAGAAGATCCTTACACAAGACTTACACAAGACAATCCTTAGACAAGACTGCTGTGATGGGGTTTTCGAGGTCTGTTGCACAGTGTTGTGCCTTTTTATAATGCCCGTACAATTTCTCCTGGAGCCTGTTCCATAACACAACCTGATCAGATATGTATTGTCAAATAGTTGCAAAGTAGAGCATAAAAACAGCAGCGCCCACACACTCGCTCTCCTAAAGACGAATCCATGTCACTGTCGCTACCGCTGTCAAAATACAGCATGTTGTGGAAAGTGTATCAAACCTCTGAGAATCTGGCATTGTCATCTTGCTGACTACCCACAATAATTGCAAAGTGTCCAACAGACGTGCATACAGTAGTATTGTTTGCCTAAAGATCATCACAGTGTAGAAATAGAGCAATTTTGAATAATAAAATCTTAGAAAGTATAATACATGTTAATGTATTAGGCCTAAAAAAGGTGAACAAAGTTCAGGTAAGACCCAATTACCAACATAAACGAATGTTTCCGTCAGAGATAGGGATTTTTTTTATTTATAATCACTTCATTATACAGCCTAGGCCACGGTTTTTGGTAGCTATGGCTTCCCCATGTCAGTGCCTTTGCATGGGAAGGCTAAGTTTGCACAATATTTGGTACTTGTTTCCTAGCACGGCGCCCACGATTTTAATCTTATGCCATCATTTTAAATCGCATCGATCGCATCACATGCGATCGATGCGATGCGATCAAAACGATGATTTCATTGTACATGCACCCTGATGGGTGATTAGTATGTTATATGCACCCCCATTGTTAACGCCACCGCCACTATTAACGCCAACCCGAAGCGTGGCAAGGGCAGCGAGCCCACTAGGGGCTGCGGTATGCGTCCTCCGACCTTTTCATACCCCCACTATTCACGTCGGCGTGGAGTTGATTTTATCTAGTGTGGCAAGCGCAGCGAGCCACCGAGCCCGAAGCGTGGCGAGGGGACGCGGATAACTTCACATGTATTCTACGTCCCCTCACGGGGCTCGTTACGCTCGCCACACTTCGGGCTTGGTGGCTCGCTGCGCTTGCCACACTATGTAAAATTAACTCCACGCCGACGTGGATAGTGGGGTATGAAAAGGTTGTAGGACGCGTACTGCCGCCCCTCATGGGCTCGCTGCGCTCGCCACGCTTCGGGTTGGAGTTGATAGTGGGGGTGGCGTTAACAATGGGGGTGCATTTAACATAGTAATCACCCATCAGGGTGCCTGTACAATTAGAAATTGCATCGCATCGCATGCCATTGTAATGGCATGCGATGCGATATATTAAAATTGTACAGTGCGGCTCTTAGGACCCGAAAATCGGTCCCATCGCATACCATTAATTAAGGTATGCGATGGTATGCGATGGCGCCGTGCTAGGAAACAAGTGCCCAATATTTTGTTATTTTCATTTCAAATTGTCGATAACAAAAATCATACCTCCCAACTGTCCCACTAAACACGGGAATGGCTGCCATTGTCCCACGGTGGCTGGGGGGCGGCAGTTGGGAGTCTGAATGGACTCGGTGGGCATGTGCACAGCGTCTATTCAGAGCTGCAGAGCGGCGGAAATGGGGGCATGGCCTTAGGACACATCATATGTGAGACCACACCTCTTTTTGTATTCCACACCCCATTCATAGGCCACGCCCCTTTCACCACATGTGTGTCCCGATCCTATAGCAGAAAAAGTTGGGAGGTATGTTATAATTAAAAAAATATTTAGTGCAATTTGAGCATTTACTGTTTAAAAGATTTAGGGGGAAATTTACTAAGATTTGTATTTTACTTCACATGTGATGTTGCTATGGGAAACCAATCAGATCCTGTCTACTATCTCCTAGAGGGTGCAAAATAAATAAGAAGTCGATTCTGATTGGTTGCCCATAGCAACATCACATGTGAAGTAGGATACACATCTTAGTAAATTTCCCCCTTAATATTTTTTCAAATATTTAATTTCTTTGCATTTTTCTTTTTAGAATTAAGTTTTGATTCCTTTGGACATAGGTAAACCAGGTAGGTGTGTGTACGTGTTTGTGTGTGTGTAGATAACCGCTATAGTCCTGGGCTAATGTTTCTGGGACAGCTGATTATAAAAAAATTGCAGTGATTAAAAAAATGCTTTTATGGCCACATTTTCATAAATATGCCAATTAGAACCATATATACACAAAACCATACTTTTTGATGTAACTATATTACATTATATAGTTCCATCAGCCAGCGCTGGCAAATATCTCTCTTTTTATACACACTATTTAGGGGAGTGACTACCCCTTGCCAGCTGCTGATAATTGAGCACCGCACACCCTCCATTTTTAGAAAACCATACTTGCCTACCCTCCCAGAATGGCCATAAGGATCCCGAATATCGCGCCCCTGGGGTCATGCCCCTGGAACCCATCCCCCCTGCAACATCTGCCTCATCGATAAAATGCTGCGATTCGTGGCTGTTCGGGGAGGAATCGCATATTTTTTTCCGCACCCCCTCGCAAATCGCAGCATTTACTGTAACAGGGGGCGGTGCTTGCTAACGTGATGCTCCGCTCCCGCTCCCAGGAGTTCTTCTGAGAGTCTCCTTTCCAGACTTCTCCTAGAGAGGAGAAACAATAAGTAGGCAAGTATGTGTCATAGGCACATATATCAGAAGTATGTGTACAGTATACACATTAGTAGCAGCATGCTAAAATGCTATTTGGTAAACACAGGTAAGAGATCTGTTATCCCAAATTTTAGAAAGAAAGATGAATAGTAAAACATATGCTGCTTTCCTCTAACAATATCATTAACACTATGGAGATATCTTAGGGTTTCGTCTGTCACTCTGAGGAGCACTGCTTGTCATTTCAAAAGAGCAGTTACAGATTGTGTAATGGTTAGAATTTCTGCATCATATCACTAAGGTCATGGATTTGATTCCTACCATGGCCCTAACCTTGTGGAGTTTGTATGCTCTTATGTGTTTCCTTGCACAAAACAAAAATATACTGGTAAATTACTTGGCTCACAGCAAAAATATAAACCGTACAATCTGTACAGCTGGGTTTCTTTCCTTGAACTGCCGACGATCCTGGACAAACGATATAGCGCAAACTGAACAATATACTGTAGTTTACCTTATCGTTCAGCGGCCGCATCCAGACACATGCTGTCGCTGACAAGATAGTCTGGATTTGACTGCATGTTCATATGACGGGTAAGGTCATTTATGAGTCACCGTAGCATGTATCGTTAATGATGTAGTTTGTACAAACTAGACAATTTGCATGATAATATCGCTATCATGAATATTGATAATAAATATTGCATAGTGTGTACATGGGCAGACTATTGCACCTTAAGTGTGTACATGGGCAGACTAAATGGCCTAAGTAGTTCTTATATGTCGTCAATTCTATATTTCTATGAGATTACTATCCACTGAGAAACAGAAGGGACTTCTAAATGTAATTTTTATATAGTTTATTTTATGCATGGTGCTACAAATGGCAAAACATAATAATATTTTTTGTTACTTAAAAAAAGCAAATACTTGGTTATGAAGTACAGTATGTACAATGCAAAAACTTTCAAGACACACTCCACCTCCGGGTATACATGCAACTAGTGTAGTGTCAGCCCCCATAATTCCAAGCTCTGTGACACCTCATCTACAAGATAAAGGTGGTTAATTACTATATATCAGTGATTTAGCAATTAAGCAATCAAGCACCTAGCTTCCAGAATTTGTGTTTGAATCTCACATATGATTTTAGAGCATACTTACCTACTTCCTGGCTGCCCTTTCCGGGAGAGAGCAGCCAGCTCAAGAGGGGGCGGGCTTTGTGGGGAGTGAAAAGGGTGGGGTGGGGGTGGATCCACATGTGTGGCTACTTGCTTGTGGGCGTGGCCCAAGCGATCGTGCCATTTTAGCCATGCCCCCGACGTGCAATGCCATTTTTAAGGCAGGTCGAGGGTGCTGTCGTTGGGGGGGGGGGGGGGGGGGGGGGCTACACACTATTTCACTTCCATTAACGATATGCAGAATAACAATATCGTTAATGATATCATCGTGCATATCAATCACTATGCACCCACTATATTATTAATGATGCACATTCCCGCGGATCAATAACCCCTATCATCTGAACATGCCAACAAACCTGACAATATTAGCAGTGACTCCATGTTCGGCGGGGGTCCTAGTGACGTTACGGAACAATATCGCTAACAGTATCGTTCAGAGTTTACCGTACCGGTCATTCGGTTGGCGTACTGTTGTCGGCGGTGCTGCATATTGTGTAGTGTGCACGAAGCATTACTTTACCTTGCATCTCAAAACATCTCTATTTATTTAGGAAATCGTTGATGGAAAGCTCCATACACACTGACATATTTCTGAAAAATGTGCCACAATCAATGTCATTAGGTCGAGTCATGAATGTTAAAGCAGAGTTTTCTCCAACATTTAACAGTTTAAGGGGCAGATTTATTAAGCTTGGAGAAGAGATAAACTGGAGATAAAGCGGAGAAAAGGTAAAAGGAGATAAAACACCAGCCAATCAACTCCCAACTGTCTTTTTCAAACACAGCTGATTGGCTGGTGCTTTATCTCCTTTTACCTTTTCTCCGCTTTATCTCCAGTTTATCTCTTCTCCAAGCTTAATAAATCTGCCCCTAAATATTAATTCACTTCTTAGGTTGTTTTTTTTTTTTTTTTTAATAAGAAATGTAATTAATGGGGTTGTAATATAACACAAGAAAAAAAATCACAATACAATATGAGGACAGAATGTTAACCTTCCTGGTGCTGCCAAAAACATTTCCTATCGCAGAAGAGCAGTACGTCAACCAAACCGACACACTCTGCAACCATGTAACTAGGTGTAATCAATTCAGGTAGCTTGTTAATTGCAAAGAATAACAGATTGATGTGCTTGCTTAGAAAATAATTGCAAACAATCACATCACGATACTTGTCAGTGTTTATTGACTATTTTCTGTTTATATAAAGAACAATACAATTAATGGAATCCCTTATTTTTTGTGATTGTATTTATAATCCAATCCACCATCAACATGTTTGCAGCATCTATGTTTGGGCACATATGTAAAACAGTAAATCTGAACTTGAAGTGATCTGGTACAAATGGCATACCCCAGAGGCTAGATTTATTAAGTAGCAAATAGGAATTCTATAAATATATGAAGCTCTCAAGTGGTGTGAAAAAATGTCCAAATCTTAAACTCTAACCCCTCCAGCCACATTAACCTAATTAGTGGGAATTGGGGGGGGGGGGGGATTAGGATTTTTCACACCAGTTTACACTACAGTATTTCACATATATGCTCCATGTGCTCCATGTGCATTTCAGGGTAGATATACATTATGTGCCTTGGGAGTCATATTTGTCAAAGTTCCTGATCTCGTTAGAACAATACATTCCACGTGATTGACATATTTTAATGATCTGTTATTTTTTAATAGCTCCACCACATTTATTGATAAATAGGCCCCATGGTGAGCTAAGCTGGACATGGGTCAGACAGCCCTTTTTATGTCATTATTATGCCTCATGTAATGACACTGACTGCCCTCTTCCTCTCATTATACCCCATGTACTGCCACTGACTGCCCACTTCCTCTCATTATGCCCCATGTACTGCCACTGACTGCCCACTTCCTCTCATTATGCCCCATGTACTGCCACTGACTGCCCACTTCCTCTCATTATGCCCCATGTACTGCCACTGACTGCCCACTTCCTCTCATTATGCCCCATGTACTGCCACTGACTGCCCACTTCCTCTCATTATGCCCCATGTACTGCCACTGACTGCCCACTTCCTCTCATTATGGGCCTTATTCTAGTTCACTCTTTCTGACAAAATCCTTCTTAGATGGACAAAACCATGTGCACTGCAGGGGGGGGGCAGATGTAAAATGAGAGAATTAGATTTGGGTGAGTTATTTTGTTTCTGTGCAGAGTAAATACTGGCTGCTTTATTTTTACACTGCAATATAGATCTCTCTTTGAAGTAAAACCCCACCCAAATCTAATTCTCTCTGCACAAGTAACCTCTGCCCCCGTGCAGTGCACATGGTTTTGTCCATCTAAGAAGGATTTTGTCAGAAAGAGGGAACTAGAATAAGGCCCTATGCCCCATGTACTGTTACTGACTGCCCTCTTCCTCTCATTATGCCCCATGTACTGCCACTGACTGCCCACCTCCTCTCATTATGCCCCATGTACTGCCACTGACTGCCCACTTCCTCTCATTATGCCCCATGTACTGCCACTGACTGCCCACTTCCTCTCATTATACCCCATGTACTGCCACTGACTGCCCACTTCCTCTCATTATGCCCCATGTACTGCCACTGACTGCCCACTTCCTCTCATTATACCCCATGTACTGCCACTGACTGCCCACTTCCTCTCATTATGCCCCATGTACTGCCACTGACTGCCAACTTCCTCTCATTATGCCCCATGTACTGCCACTGACTGCCCACTTCCTCTCATTATGCCCCATGTACTGCCACTGACTGCCCACTTCCTCTCATTATACCCCATGTACTGCCACTGACTGCCCACTTCCTCTCATTATGCCCCATGTACAGCTACTGACTGCCCACTTACTCTCATTATGCCCCATGTACTGCCACTGACTTCCCACTTCCTCTCATTATACCTCATGGACTGCCGCTGACTGCCAACTTCCTCTCATTATGCCCCATGTACTGCCACTGACTGCCCACTTCCTCTCATTATGCCCCATGTACTGCCACTGACTGCCCACTTCCTCTCATTATACCCCATGTACTGCCACTGACTGCCCACTTCCTCTCATTATGCCCCATGTACTGCCACTGACTGCCAACTTCCTCTCATTATGCCCCATGTACTGCCACTGACTGCCCACTTCCTCTCATTATGCCCCATGTACTGCCACTGACTGCCCACTTCCTCTCATTATGCCCCATGTACTGCCACTGACTGCCCACTTCCTCTCATTATGCCCCATGTACTGCCACTGACTTCCCACTTCCTCTCATTATACCCCATGGACTGCCACTGACTGCCAACTTCCTCTCATTATGCCCCATGTACTGCCACTGACTGCCCACTTCCTCTCATTATGCCCCATGTACTGCCACTGACTGCCCACTTCCTCTCATTATACCCCATGTACTGCCACTGACTGCCCACTTCCTCTCATTATGCCCCATGTACTGCCACTGACTGCCAACTTCCTCTCATTATGCCCCATGTACTGCCACTGACTGCCCACTTCCTCTAATTATGCCCCATGTACTGCCACTGACTGCCCACTTCCTCTCATTATACCCCATGTACTGCCACTGACTGCCCACTTCCTCTCATTATGCCCCATGTACTACTACTGACTGCCCACTTACTCTCATTATGCCCCATGTACTGCCACTGACTGCCCACTTCCTCTCATTATGCCCCATGTACTGCCACTGTCTGCCAACTTCCTCTCATTATGGGCCTTATTCTAGTTCACTTTGGGTGAGTTATTTTGTTTCTGTGCAGGGTAAATACTGGCTGCTTTATTTTTACACTGCTATATAGATCTCACTTTGAAGTAAAACCCCACCCATAGCTAATTCTCTCTGCACAAGTAACATCTGCCCCCCCTGCAGTGTACATGGTTTTGTCCATCTAAGAAGGATTTTGTCAGAAAGAGGGAACTAGAACAAGGCCCTATGCCCCATATACTGTACTGCTACAAACTTTCCTATTCTTCTCATTATATCCCACTTACTGCCTCTGACTGTTTTGCATAATGAAATCCCCTTTTACTTTACTGAACTAAGAACCATTTATACTAACAGATTTGGAAACACAACACAGTCCTACAAAAAACTATTATGATAAATGTTTTAAAATGATTAAGGAAGCTCTTTTTCATACAGACAGATTTAAGCAAAACACTTATGAATTACATTATATGTATATGTATTGTGTGTCAAGAATGTGTATTCTCCAGTATATATGAGCACGGCAAGTAACAGTCATTAATCTGTGCTCCCCGGCTATTTACCTCAGTGGCAAGAACATTTCCTTGGGGATCCATGTGAAAATGTGCCATCTAAATATACTGCTTCCCCTTCCACAGCTCAACCCCAGCCTGCTCTGTCCTCAGAGGTTACAGTCAGTGGAATTAGTAATTGTGCAAACTAAGTCTTATAGGCAGTGCAAATATTGGTAATCACACTGTACAGAATGCTGACTAACCTTCCTTACAGAGATTTTATTTGGTTTACATAATGTTAAATGTTGAATTTCTTTTTTTTTTTCAGAGCTCTATGCTTCCGTATTCCACTCAAAGCAATTCATTCTACAGTATATTATATATTATACACATTGAAGTTCATGTTTTATACAGAGGAACAATAATATGCAGCATTGCAATATGCATTCATATTATATCGTACATGCATTTATAGTAATAATACATCTGTTTTATGTGAGTGTGTGTGGGGAGAGCAGTGGAACCATATTAAAATAGATTGATAGATCACAGCAAGTCCTCATACATGTACTGTATATACACCATTTCAGGGGAAAAGCGTATTTACAGTTTTCTTACCTAATACTGTTATTATTTAATTCTACAAAAATTGGACTATTGCCAACACGAACCTTCTCCAATAATAGAGTACAACCACACAACCATCTACATTTCTGTCGGCATGGTAAAACAAATGACTGGAAAATAACAATTAAAACCCCAGTTATAGACAATTATTTCACTAGTGGAAATTTTCATCGACGACGTACTTTGCACAAAATGTGTATCCATGACCGCTTTACGTGCACTACTCTGTGTGAACATTCTATTATATGTCCTTAGGGTAGGTGTGGAAGATAAGAAAGGAATGCGGGAAGTGCAAGTGACAAAGTGAATGGTTATTATCATGTCTGACCCATTCTTTACTCTTATTTTTTGTTGCCATAACCTGTGTTTAATTCAGTCTCTGACCTTTAACATCAATTAATTCAATAGCACTTGGAGGTTAAGAAGGTATAAGGGAAGAAGACCATTGCGTTGCGGTACTTTTTGCAATCAATATTTCCCAAAGGCTTTGCTAGTTACTCCAAAACCCATATCCCAATTTCAGAAACCAAATTGACTACACTCAAAGTTGCTCATTATATAGTTTGTGAGGTTGAAAAAATACATAAGTCCATCAAGTTCAACCTATAAAAGATCTCCTGGTGTATGCAGTATGACCAAGATGAGGTTATCGTCTATTCATTATAAACCACAGTTGCCTACCCGACCCTCTTCTTCAGGGAGAAAATGCTCTGTTCCTGGACTTCCCTGGTAATGTATGATTGCCATCACCTGTGGGGAGCTAGGTAATTGATAAGAAAGGTGTTTCACCACAGGTGATGGCAATCCTACATTACCAGGGAAGTCCAGGAACAGAGCATTTTCTCCCACATTGAGAGGGTCATGTGGGCAACTCTGTTATAAACCCAATGACCCAAAGTGGCTATCCAATCTGAGTCCACTGAAGTACCTTAGAATTAATGATTGTACCCCTGGATACTATTTTCTGTTAATAATTTGTCTAACCCATTTTTAAATATATATATGGAATCTGCCATCACAACCTTCTCTGGCAGAGTATTCCATATCTTAACTGCCCTTACTGTAAAGAATCACTTCCTACACTGGGTGTGAAACTTCCTCTCCTCTAACCTTAGGGGAAGACTGCATGTCCTGTGTACAGTCTGTCTGGTAAACAGATCACCAGCTAGTTCACTGTATCTACTCTTTATGTCAGGGGCATAACTCCCATAAGCAATGGAGCCACCTGCCTCCGGGCTCCAAGCCCTAAAGGGGCACCAGCATACAGTATATAGCAACACCGGTGTGGTTCATAGTGGGACCACAGCTTTTCCAGTGGAGCTTTGCGGCACACCTGCTGCTGCAGAGTTGATTGGATCAGTCCCAGGAGCCCTGCTAACACCTGGTATAGGTTACACAATGGATCCTGCTTGGTAGCGCTCAGCCGGCACTGCAGCAAGCAATGGTGCACCCACCACGGCTGCTGGACTTTGAGATGAGATGCTGATTCACGCTACAGACCACTGAGTCTTGTGAGTCTGACCCAAGGTCAAACTTTTTTTTTTAAGAGGAGGAGGGCACCAAATTCCAACTTGCCTTTGGGTGACTGGGATGAAGTTACTCCTCTGCTTTATGTATTTGTAACTCAATGACTCTAAACTCTTAATTTTGTTGCTCTTCTCTGTGTGCTTGTTTTCAATGTCAGTGTTCTAGGCTCCAGGCTATCTTGAACTCCAGCATTATCTCCACCTGTGACCTGCTGCTACTGCTGCTACAGAGTGGCTTGCTGTTTATCCCTCCATCTGCCAGACTGACTACCTTCCAGCTTATACCATCTCAAGCTTTTGAGTTGCATCCAGCCATCACCAGCAGAGGTCCCTTCTGGCTCCCAGGCCAGCTACCCATCATTGGCTCCCAGGCCAGTTACCTACAGTAGTACCCAGTCAGTGATAATATCATCAGCATCCTGACTGGCACACTCACATCCGTCTCCCAGGCTGTCATCAATTTCCTCTGGCTCCCGGGCCCTCGACTACTTACATCCGTCTCCCAGGTCGGCATCTGCTATCTTCTCCGTCTCCCAGGCCATCAACTACTCATCTCCGGCTCCTAGGCCCATAGGCGCCGAAACCGTGGGTGCTCTGACCGGGGCCCGAGTACCCAAGGAAAGTGAGGAGCACCCACGGCACAGCCACGGCAGCGAGGTCCCAGCAGCAGATATACCGTCAGCAGCGGGGGTCCCTGCGGCGGATGGGAACTAGTAGCGGTATTAATACCGCTGCTAGTTCCCATCTTCCACAGGGACCCTGCTGTTGATGGCATATACGCTGCTGGGACCCCACTGTGGCGCTGCCAGGATCCCTGACACGAGCAGCGGGTGAGTCCCGGAGGCAGGGGGGGAGATGGTATTCTTGGGGGGGGTAGCCAACGGCGCCCCTGCCTAGGCCGTTGACTACTGTCATCGCCGGCTTCCAGGCCAAAGAATACTGTCATCCTCAGCTCACAGAAGACACCCATCAAACTTTACATATTGTCTTGTCATCCTCAAGATATTAAGTATACATTCTCCAGTGTGCTCTGTCACCAGTCAGCTAAGTCCAGAGGACCAGGGCTCCCTGGTGAAAACCACTGGTGATCTAGACTCAGCTCGCCCTGTTCCTGGTCTCTGTCAAGCCTCTGGTCCATCTGTCAAAAAACCTAATTTCCAGTTTCCAGCACCCTCCTCTGACCCACCCCTGTCACAGCCGGGAACATTGAATTCTCCGGTGCTGACAGTTGATATTTGGACTCATGATAGATTGACTCTAAGTCAACAGTCATAAGGTCAACCACTATTGGTTGACAGTCAAAAGGTCCAGAGGGTCAATAGGTCCAGAGGGTCAAAATATCAAAAGTCAACAGGGTCAAAAGGTCAACAGTCAAAATGTCAACAGGGTCAAAAGGTTGATGGGGTGAAAAGGTCAACATGGGAAGAGTCGACATGAAAAAAGTGGACATGAGTTTTTTAGGGGAAAATTGAGCCGACATGCTGAAAGGCAGTATTTCATGCCCTACCATCCACTACGACGTTTAGGGAGAATATAACAGTGTGCCGAGTGCAGCAAGGCACCGCGACCAAAGCATGGCGAACATAGCGAGCCATGCAAGGAGACGTGGTACACTTAGACGGTGTCAATACTGACCTATGTTGACATAGACACCCAAAAAAACATCAAAAACTCATGTTGACCTTTTTCATGTCGACCTTTTGACCATGTAGATCTTTTGACTGTCGACATTTTGACCCTGTCATCCTTTTGACCTTGTCATCCTTTTGACTGTCGTTCTAGACAGTATAGATCTAAAATACCATAACCTGATAGTCTAGGTCGACACTCAATAGATTGACCCCATGTGGTCAACATGCATAAGGTTGACATAGACAAAAGGCTATGAAAAGGTCAACATGAGGTTTTCACTATTTTTTTGCTTTTCCATACTTTACCATACACGTAGACTCTAATTGGGAACAGTAAAGTGTGACAAGCACAGCAAGGCACCTGGCCTAAACAATTGTGGTGCAGTACACTGACTACATTGACGCAAATATTTAAAAAAACTCATGTCAACCTTTTCATGTCAGCATTTTGCTTGTTTTTCCAGTGTTGACCTTGTGCATGTCGATCTTTTGGATTTGGACTAGACACTGTTGACCTAATTACTGTCAACACCATTATCCACAGCCACACTAGGGCCCTTATTCTGATCGGTGCGGATATTCCCGCATTCTTACGGTGCGGTCCGCACGCCACGGTGTTTTGCCGCGTGCGGCCATCGTCCGTAGAAACGCCCACGTGTCCTCCGCATTCGGACGGACTCACTCTTTAAGAACAGGGCGTGTTTACGGACGACATACAAAGCATGCGTGTGCGGGAGAAACACTCCGATTCGGCACGGTATTACAGAGTATTACAGAGTATGCTCGGGAATACCGCATCCGAACGGGAGCCAAGCGGTGCTACCGCACGTAAGCGGAGTATTTACGCCAAACAACCCACTATGAAGTATCTTCTGCAATACATCACATGACCCACTTATTCAATTACCTATCCTCATAAACTTGACTGTGACATGAATATAAATAAATGTGTTTACTTTACCCAAAATGTGTGGTTTCATGAGTACATGTCAAATACACATGGGTATTGCTAGTATTAATATTCTGTCATGTCCATTGTTAGCAGTTTGAAAGTGTCTGACAAGTACAGCATATGTGGGTGTTTAGTACGGGTTCCTTGAAGCAGCAATGGTTTCAATTAAAGCACTGACAAGCGTCCTATTAGTGAGTAATGAGTAAAGGAGTAGATTCTATTGGGTTCAGGTGTTAATGGTTGTAGTCATTAGGCGTACGTTCGCCTACCGCATGAACGAGTGGTGTACGCAAAGCAATAGTACACTTGTGGACACCGCACATTTCTGCCCTTTTTGATCGCGTGCATTCGGAGTGGTTTCCGAATGTACGCCCCCCAACATAAGTGTACTCCCCCGTGTCCGCCCATGTTTCCGCCCCGTTTTGCCCACTTTGAAACTACGCCCATGTGCCATTCCGCATGACGCCCATAATACGCCCATATTTCCCGACTGATTGCGGGCAACAGTTTTGGACGGGATTTTGCCGAACTGGTACGGAGTCTAGGCGTGGCACATGCGCGTTGCGTTCTCCACGCATGCGCAGACGGCGAAAAGACGCGATCCGTAAGAATGCGGTAAAGTCCGCGTCAATCAGAATAAGGGCCTAGATGTCTTCAAAACTTAATGCGGCCAAATATGGGCATATTTTTTGTGCATGCAATCAGGGGCATTTTAACACAGAAGGAGGCCCGTGTGCAGACTTTTGGTGGGCCCACTCCTCTCCATGGTGCAGCAGACTCTAGCATTGTGCCAAAGCCTACTGTGCATGTACAGATCTCTGGAAATATGGTGACCCCATGTTATTGAGACAAAAAATGTTGCTGTTACTACTGCTCCAACGTGGGACTCTGGAGTTGAGTGTGTGCGGTGTGGGCCCTTATGGACCCAGGGGCCAATGAGCACCACACATATTTCACCCATTATACATATAGAGACAGGCTCATCAAGCCTGCTCATGGCGCGCCGGTCACCACGCCGCGCTGAGACGCTCGTTTTTCCACATGATCCGACTGATCTCTGCAGGCTTCAGCCAAATACGCCTGGAAAATGAGAAGTATTTTCCAGTCATATTTTCTGCTGAATTATCAGACAAATTCAACAGTACGAATGATAGAAAATAGGCACACCACCATAGAAATTATGGCCATATACGGCCGTGTTCTATCAATGTTGTATTCATTCGTACACCAGAATTCAGCTGAGCTTGTTGTATATAAATACAGCAAATCAACAGAATTCGGCTGTTAGTAAATAAGCAGATGCGGATTTACCGGCCAAGTTTGACATCAAATGTACCTATTGGATGTTAGTAAATTTCCCCCATATATGTCTATTTACACTTGCATTGTTGCACCCATATTAATGCTGTATTGATCCCGGATTGAATTAATTAGTGTTAGGAATGCAGTGTTTAGAGCTGGGCTGGGCTGACCAAGCCAGTCCTCAAGGTCTTCTGTCTACATTTTCCAAACCACCTAGCTGCTGCACTGGTGCAGTCATTACTACTAACTCACTTATTCAAACTTGTGCTGTATTCATCCCTAACTGACACATTTGGGGACATTTCTATTTATTTACTGTTGATGGAAGTTCTATTTCAGATAGTATTTTGCTATGCACAACCAATCAGGTTCTACCTATTATTTTGTTGAAGGTGCTAAATATATAAGTAGATTCTAATTGATTATTATAGCAACATCCCCTCTAAGTAAATGGTTTGGCCATCCCTGGTTTAGAAGTTTGGCTAACCATTTGCAGGTGCGCAGTGAATTGGTAATTGTCTAGGCTGAGAACTCGCTTCTAATCGATCTGGTTCGAATAACACCCTATGGGCATGTTTACACGCTCCGGCTGATGCCGGGTGGCGAAACCCAGCACGGCTAAGAAACTGTGCTGTACACAGAAGTTTACAATGGTCGGGCCACAGACCGGCAGTCGTCCTTTCCAATGGTGACATCCGGCTGCATCCCGGCGGCCGGGCCGTGACCGACCTGTGTGAATGGGCACAATCCTGTCCATTGTTAACTACTGTGTACGGCTCGGCATTTGGCCAAGCAGGGTTTTGCCGCTCAGCGTCAGCCGGAGCATGTGAAACAGGCCTATGTTTCAACCTATGTATGAAAATGATGAGCATTATCACCTGTTTGGTATGATTGGTTAATCATACACCTGACTATAAACCTACAAAATCCCTGATATTATGCAAGTATGCCTAGAAGAATTGATGTTTTGAAGGCAATGGGTGGTCACACCAAATATTAATTTGATTAAATAAATTATGAATTATTTAAAAATATAGCATATAAAAATATAGCATTTTTTTTCCACCTGCCTAAATTTTGAACAGTAATATGTCTATCTATCTATCTATCTATCTATCTATCTATCTATCTATCTATCTATCTATCTATCTATCTACCTACCTACCTATCTATCTATCTATCTACCCACACGCACACACACACGCACGCACACACACACCCATTTGCCTCCTTGTGGTATTAGAACAGCTGCAGCTTATACCAATGAAATCACTCATGTGGAGAGAAGTGATTTAGATAATGTTGTAAATCAGGTACATTTATTTCTCTGATCAATAACAAAACTATTTGAATAAATCTCACTGTTGCGGTGATATATTTCACTTTTGGAAACTGTGCTACTATACACAAATGTAATAACTGAGCTTTTTCTTTCATTGTAGGCTTGCATCATTTACATGTAATTATGTTTTTAATTAGACGCTTGCAGCCCAGGCACATGGACCTGAAATTACCTGCCATGACGGAGGGACGTTGTTGAAAAAACATTTAATTGATTCTTATTTTTGGAAGAAAAGCACAGTAATTGGCAATCAATCTCATGGTAGATTGGAATTAACAGTCAAAACAATTCTGTGTCCTCTATAGAGGGTTTATTGCTTTTCAAAATGAGTATCAGGATTATGGAAAAAGAGTGGCGGGATTATGGAATGACAGATAGACACAGTATATAACATAATCAAGACACTGTAAATATTACAATAATAGAAGTTAAGGCCTAATTCAGAGCTTCAAGGAAAATGACCGCATTGGCGATTGTTTGTACCATACAAGCATCCAAGGTCGTCTGAAGCGCACATTTGCATCTTTGTGGTTCTGCAGGGGTATTAAAAGTCTACAGAAGTCATCCAGATATCTGTGTTAAGGGGCACTTACAATTAGCATAGGCTTGCGTATCATGGGCATGGAGAATCAATTACAGCTACAGTAATAGTTACCAACTAACATTTACCAAGGATAAGTCTGGTGCAGATCCATGTTGATACAGGAGCTGCACAATATATACTGTAGGTGCTGGTGCAGATGATTTTGAAAATTTCATGGAGGTACAGTATCTAAAAATTACATAATTCAAAGTTATCAGGGGAAAATTACATTGTGCGCAAACGGCTTTTTGAATCATAACCATTGTGTATGTGATTTTACAGTAGGATATCAGTGCTGGTATTTGTGCATTCAAAAATTAACAAGGAAATGTATTAGTAGGCAAGTTTGCTAAAGGTGTGGTACGCTAAAAGAGGCAATCATTGACAAGGCCCGATTGCCAGTTCGAGAGATCGGCCTGCATCGCACTCCTCTGAAAAACTTGGACAATATTACATTTCCCTGTGTGGCTTATAAGAAACTTTTGCACGCACACCATTGACATGCATCCGGTGGGACACACTCAGAGAACTTAATGTCTACCCTGTAAATGTGAGGTCATAGGGTCAATTTATAAAACAAGGCTTTTAAAAGTCTTCAGTGGTTTTGGCCAGTTGACTGAAAAGGACTAGGCCAAACCTGTTGTATATTTTTATATTACTGACCCTTTAAATCCAATGTCTAAACAGCTGAAGGCGCAGTGGCTTGAAAACCGATGCTTTGTAAACTTACTCCCATGTAATACAAACTTACAGATTTGCAGTAAATAAAAATATAATTAAATATAAAATCTAGCAGACTCAATATGTGAATGTCAGAGTTGCTTTGTCTCTTGTCATTATTAACATTATCCAGGTGAAATAGGCATTTAAAACAGGTATTTGTGAATGTTGTATTATTAAGCGTGGTGGATCATAGGAACAGGTAGTCACTGCCTATACATGATGACACATTTTCACCTGGAGGCATGAGTAACACACATGGTGGACACATAGCATGGGATCTCTGACAACCAGCCATAGGCCTCTCATACTGATAGCATACTGATAGCACTAGAGCACAACAAAACACCCCTGGGCTATGAGTGATGGGTTAATAATAATTGTTAAATGTCAGAAAAAATACATATCTTTATTTATAACTGGTACACTACAGGACCCATTGAACACTGTCATATTAGGATATGCTGGTACTGGAAGAACCAAAAGTACCAGCACCCTAGATGAGCCGCTGCCTAAAATTACATCTATCAATGCTGCTATTTCAAGTTTCAAGATCAATAGAGCCTGCCGAAAACTGTTGAGATAGAGCAAGTACTATACATGTGTGTGTGTGTGTTTGTGTGTATATATATATATAGATTGTAAGCTTGCAGCAGGGCCCTCCTACCTCCAAGTCTGTCTGTTGTTACCCAGTTTGTCTTATCACTGTCTACTATTGTAAAGCGCAACGGAATCTGCTGCGCTATATAAGAAACTGTAAATAAATAAATAAATATATATATATATATAACATAGTAAAGAAAAGGCGGCACTTCAAGGGTTTGGATTCAAATGATGTATTCAAAAAGTTGACACCAACGTTTCGGAGCGTGATATGCTCCTTTGTCAAGGTGGGTAAAACATTCACTGTTTTACCCACCTTGACAAAGGAGCAAATTACGCTCCGAAACGTTGGTGTCAACTTTTTGAATACATCATTTGAATCCAAACCCTTGGAGTGCCGCCTTTTCTTTACTACGTTGTTTGATTCGTTTGGAAGGCACCGAGGTAGTTGCCATTGTAGGGGAGAGTGCAGGACCGTCCTCTACATATATATATATATATATATATATATATATACACACACACACACACGGGGACACACACACATATAACTAAGCATAGTGACCAGCTATGCAGAAGGTGTGCGATTAGATGCTAAGTGAGTACAAGTATGTAGCATACTGAATAGATACAGCTCAGCTAGCTTTATTTCATATAGCATTTATACAGTAGACACACTATTCACTACTTGGAATACAATACTTTAAATGATCAATTAGAATGTGCAACAATAAAAATTACAAAGGTCCCCCTGCAACAATGAAAGTTCCTCTGTCCTCCTATACTATGGGGCATATTTATCACAATCAACACCTTAGGTGCAGAAGGAATGTGATAATTTTGTCCCAATTTGCAGTGTGATAATTGAACACATTACAGCGATGTATCAATTATAGCATGTGCGGACAGAGCTGGCGAGAAAGCTTTGTCCCTGTGAATCCGGTTTCCACAAAACTCAGGGTATTTTTTGTGAAACATATCCAGAGTGTATGTCCACGCACATGCGCTGCTGAGTACCAAGGTGCTCCCTGCGTTGATCCACCCACTTATGATTATACTTGCTAGGATCTGGTGATCAGTGATCTGGTAGGGAATCCGGCCATCGAATCCTGTGTTCTTGCTGTGACACCTGGTACTGTAGAATGAGCTGCCACTTTGCAGGATCACTTTACTGCACTGGGGGGTCACACAGCAGGAATACAGAGATCCAGAACTGACAGCACTCACCGTGATCAGACTGTAGGTCCATCAGATACACATATCTGATCACACTGGCTGGATACCCCCAGGCCTGCCAAGAGGTCAGAAGCCCTGGTAACATTTTGAGAACGTGGCCTAATCATGGGCGGCGTGGCCATGCTGGAAAAAAGTGAAAACCCTTCAATGCAGTTGAGGGAGGAGTGTTATCATTCCCCCTACAGCCACCACCTTGCTCAGCAGCACAGCACACCCCTACAGCATGTGCTGTGCTGACAGGCTCAGCATGAGTGTCTCATAAACTGTAACAAACTGATAGTGTGAGATACCCGCCCCCCGCTCGGCGGCCCTGGATAATAGCACAGCTTTCTGTGACATTGCATTTACCCACTAACCTAATGTCCTGAAAGCACTGGGAGGCTCACTTAGGTGGCCCTCCTGGCCCACCGGGACACTAACCAAGTCTCCCAGGTCCCACTGCACACAGTCTGTAGGAGGCAGCCAGAATGTCAATAAGTATTAATCAGAGGCATCACTGGGTCTGGTGACACCCAAAATACACTCTAAATCTCCCCACCCCCAGTGTGTTTTGCACAGAAGCTACAGTATATTAAATTCTTTAATTAATAAGACAAATATTCATAACACAAAGAATCTCTGTGAATAAAAATGAATACCTATATAAAAATGTGGACATGAAGTTTACTTTTGATAGATAAAGTAATTAGATAATAGACATGTTAAAAAATGGCTAATGTTTGCCACTACAGAAGCCAAATAGAACACAGCATGGATAAAAACATTGTAATGTCCTTTCAACATAATAAGTTGGGTAGGTTCAATATTTCTCTCCTCTAGCAGAGTACGATCTTCCTCTGTTTCCACATATTGATTGCTTTCTGTAATCGAGCCGAACAAATATAAAATTCCCCAATTGAATCCTCCGACGCCGCTGATATAAACCTAAACCTTGTTAAATTTATTGACAGAACAGTGAAATAAATTATGATAGGTCCAGAGGGAATGTTTCAGGTCATTGATTTCTTTAAGGAAATAATAAAATGGTGGACGAGCCGTACAACCTCTTCCCCTCCACCTCCTCCTCTTGGTATATTACACTTGGAATAATAGGAAAATATGCTCACTGTCTGCTGTGTGCATCATGGAAATCTGTCATTTATTCCCGAAGGAAGAGGCAAGCTGTAGCATTAATCATTTACTGAACAATCTCTTATTGTTTCAATGTATAGAGCAGCCTTCCAGCAGAGGTGGTAGAGACAATTAGAGGACTTCAGACATATTGTTAAAAAACAGACAGGCAAAAAACCAAACAAATCTAGTTTAAATATAAAATTTGAATAAACAGAAAATACAGCTTAAGGTTTTATTGAGGTAACACAGAGTTTAAAAATAGGCAAAATTTATTGAAAATGAGTGTTTGCCCAGTTAATCTAATAAAAGTATTAAAGCTTTATAAAAATATTGATTTCTATTATTTTCATAAATTAAAAAAATGTTTCTATTGACGTCAGCTCTATTCCTAGTTTTCAGTGTCATTATGGTCCAATTTTCAAGAGTCAGGACCAGTGAGGTACCTTAAAATATGCCAATACTTCATCATATAGAAAATGGCATATAAAGCTAGCCAATCAGAGCTCAATTTGCTGATTTTAAAGGGAGTTTGGTTCCATAGTCCCCTGGCATGTATTCTTCTTCATTAATTATGCAAATCACTTTACCTATACAAGTATGGTCTATTTGCTGTAAGGAATAGGGGGGGGGGGTAGATGTATGAAGCAGTGACAAGGGAGGAGAAGTGATAAGGTGCCTGGTACTTTATCACCGGCCAATCAGCTCCTAACTGTTAAGTTACAGGCTGGGTTTAAGGCTTTAAAAAGGGACAGATTGGAGCTGATTGGCCAGTGATAAAGTGCCAGGCACTTTATCAGTTCTCTTCCCTTATCACTGCTTCATACATCTACCCCAAAGATACTGCTAGAACTGTGAGCTGAGCTGCTGTTATGCGGATTTTCAACAGGGCAATATAGGCACCTGTCTAGGGGCCAGCAGGTCCCCAGGAGCCCCATACAGATATACTTGCCATCCAAAATGTTTCCAGAGGAGCATTGTGTGACTACCGCATGACAACATTATATCACATGGACCTGTCCACACTCCCAAAGTCCCTTTGATGTTCTTTGATAGGATAAATAATATTGGTACACACAGAATGGTTTAATTCGCTGTATGTGGGCAGTCAGTATTCTTTAAATATGGCACAGGTATTAAGCCTACATACAAAATATATAGTGCCAGATTCAGATTTGTACGCAATGCCGATGTTTGGGCAGCTGAGCATTCATCATTAGACTTTGCACGCACTCAGGTACTCTGTCAATGCCACCTGCAATTAACAGCAAACATATGATGCTATGGATTGTTTGAGAAGAGCCCCAAACTGGTATCTTGCCTAGGGCCCCATGAGGTCTAAATCCATCTCTGCACAGTGCGCCTCCCAAGACATAGTGCACCCCAACCTGCCCCCACCATGAAAAACTGCGACCCAGAGGTGGCACAGTGTAAGATAAACAGGACAGTCGCGCTGAAATAGGGACAATTGGCAAGTATGAAAATATTATACTGATTACTGGGAAAACTCCAGAGACAATATTTATTTATACATTTTCACTTACCTTGAAAATTAACCCTTTGAGTGCCAACATTTCTGTAAGAGAACTATCCACTAAAAATGCCAGCTTTGCTCACACTGTCTTTTTTTTTTGGGGGGGGGGGGGGGGGGAGGCTGGGGTGCCATATTTAACTAAACTTCAGTTAATTGACTTCAGATCATTTACCGGCAATTCCTACAGTGATTCATATTCCTTGACTACGGCCCTGGCATTTTTAGCATATATTTGCACATCACTCGCAGCAACTTTGGCACTCAATGGTTAAGAACAGTTGGTATTATCAGCAGTACAGGTTGAGTATCCCGTATCCGAGTATCCGTTATCCGAATTATTCCGAAAACCATACATTCCAGAAAGTGAAAAAAAAAAAAAAAATTTTTGCTAAAAACTCACTGGGGACATTTGTAACAGCATTACTGGTGACATGATATGTAACTGGCACTATATATGTGCAAGACAACGATTGCTTGACCTTCATATTCAATATCTGAGATAGTACACAAATTTTGAAACCTTGTTTTTTGAACAAATAAAATATATTTGTGTGTATTTTATGTGGTAATAAAATATATTTGTGTGTATATTATGTGTTTATACAGCATACATGCAAGATACTTCAAATCACATCATTGAAATATTAAAATATTCCGAAATACGGAATAATCCGTTATCCAAAATTCTCCTGGTCCCGAGCATTTTGGATACGGGATACTCAACCTGTATAAAGCGCCTTTTAATTTGCAGCCTATATATCATGATACTGTACGTTGATAGAAGTCAATTGTCTTTTTTATCCATGCTATGTGTTTTTTATGAAAGAGCCCAAAATATGATAACACATAAATCTTTTCATGACTGTGACCGCTATATAATTAAATCATTAAAAGTTAATAAATATTAAAAGTTAATAAATATTGACAATTAACAAAAATGATTTTTTTTTGGACTGAGACTGGTGAGCAGGGAGACAGACAGAGGATGCTGCCGGCCAGTCCAGCTTACTGTACTTTATAAATACAGAGAGGCCCGGCTGCATCTGAGGGCTGTTTTATATATTTCAAAGGATACTGGTATTTGAATGTCAACTGTTATCACAATACAGTCTACGCATTACATTTTTTAATAATTTCCATTTAAATGGACAAGACCTTTCTCACACACATAATACACTGCCATTGCAAACTATTTATTTACAGGATATTCTAATGCCCTTTTATGGGCAGTGAGATGCTATTCATATTAATCTTATGTATTGGAAGAAATCAGGCATTTTAACATGGCACCCGCCATGTTCTTTTTTTTTTTTAAATCAAGTTATATTTAATTTATTTTCCACAGTTAATACAGGTTGAGTATCCCGTATCCGAATATCCGTTATCCGAATTATTCCGAAATAAGGACATTCCAGAAAGTGAAAAAAAAAATTTTTTTTGCTAAAAACTCACTGGGGACATTTGTAACAGCATCACTGGGGACATGATATGTAACTGGCACTATATATGTGCAAGACAATGATTGCTTGGCATTCAAATTCAGTGCCGAGATAGTACACACATTTTGTTTCACGTTTTGAAACCTTGTTTTTTGAACAATTAAAATATATTTGTGTGTATTTTATGTGGTAATAAAATATATTTGTGTGTATATTATGTGTTTATACAGCATAAATGCAAGATACTTCAAAATACATCATTGAAATATTAAAATATTCCGAAATACGGAATAATCCGTTATCCAAAATTCTCCTGGTCCCGAGCATTTTGGATAAGGGATACTCAACCTGTAATACATTAAAAATAAAGAAACAAATCCACCAAGTACACAATAAACATTATAAAAGGTATATAGTAAGCAAAAGTAATAATATAAAAATAGAATCTGAAAAATATATGGAGCAGCTTAACAAATAAATTAACAATTGACAGGCCTTTCACAAACACCAAAAAAAACACAGTACTTGTGTAGTTTCACGGCAACAGATATCGCATGCATTCGCATGCAATGCTATTTGAAGCAATTTTGTACCTGTTCATACCCCTACTATCCACTATGCATGGAGTTGATCTTATATAGTGTGGCGAGCGCAGCGTGCCACCGAGCCCGAAGCGTGGTGAGCGTAGCGAGCCCCGCGAGGGGTCACATATTACTTTACACGTATTCTGTGGCGAGCACAGCAAGACCCGCAAGGGGACACAGAATACATGTAAAGTAATCCGCATCCGCTCGCCACAGTTCGGGCTCGGTGGCTTGCTGCGCTCGCCTCACTATATAGAATCAACACCATGCATAGTGGATAGTGGGGTTATGCACAGGTACAAAATCGCATTGCATTGCATCACATTGCATCGCATCGCATGCAATCGCATGCAATATCGCGTCTGGCGCCGTGAAACTACACAAGTACCAGAAAAAAAAAATCGGTACTTATGTATTATCTGGGCTCCCATGTTAAATGCACCCCATTTTTTCATACCCCTACTATCCAACTACGCATGGAGTTGATTTTATATAGTGTGGTGAGCGCAGCGAGCCACAGTGCCCGCAGCGTGGCGAGCGCAGCGAGCCCCGCGAGGGGACGCGGTCTCATAAGAAAAACGGGAGCCCAGATATTACATAAGTACCAAAAAATCAAATGAACACCAAGAACAGTCAAGTGTCCTATGAATTGCTCAGTCTCAAATCACACACCCCATTTCTCGTGGAATTAAGCAAAAGTGTGCTTTATATTTATACATATATTTTTCATTAACCAATGTCCACAATTTAACTGGATCAGGTGGTGTAGAAACAAACCAAACGTGTGCTTTAATTACTAAGTAGAAAGGCATAGCACATATTTATACAATGGTAAGGAATCTCTTCCAAATCAAGAGCAAATAAACATATTCTAGGGTTGAGGTCTGGGAGAGAGGGATAGGTACAGTAAATGCCATAGCCTACCACACCTGAGACCAGAAGGGCATAATCATTGGCAAATCCACAACAGATGCCAAAACCCACAACCGACACGCTTGTATTTAGGAAATAGATAATTCTCTCTAAGCCCACCCGCCTTGTTCTTAAAACAAAATTCCTACTGGGAATGTGTGCCGGTCATTTTGATGGTGATTTTTACCACAGCTACAGCTCCAATGCAGGATTACAGAATGGCAAATTATTAGACATGGGTGTGGTGTAAGCAAAAAAAACAGATTTACATCCAAGGCACAATGAACATGTTGAAAACTCAGTTCGCTAAAAAAATTGCCACAATTTAGCTCATCATAATGAATATTAAAAAGTCTAATACACAGTTGGAAATGGGGGGTATTTTCCAAGATTGTCTCCCTTATCCCTGAAATGGTTATGTTATTAGTGTGTTTGAATAGCATAATTACATTTTAAGTCATATATAAGAAGCGCATAATTAATTATTTTTAGTGCTTTAAACATGCTATCGCTGTTGTTTTGCTTAGTTTAGTTCAGATTCCATCATAAATGTAAACATAATTTTGATACCCTAAACAGCAGGGAACACATTAGTTGCCTGGTGTTCGTGAATCACACAAAGAATTATGTTTTATCTCCTCAGCTGAAAGAACTGTATCAGTCATTAATGACAGATCAATTGACGTTTTGTAATACTTTGAATCTATTTTCTTTCAAATAGGCCCCAAAATAGTGAAGATATTTCTAATAAAAAAAAAAAAGTACAGTACATGGAAATGTGGATAACAGACAAGTACTTTCAGGGGCAGAGTTTTAAAAATTATTTAAACTAAATAACATGAAAAAATGGTGGTTTCACGCCCTTTTTGTATCACCTAAATTCACAAAATAGCTTTTAGAACAGGTTTCCGGAAAAAAATGCTCCAATCCCCTTCAGTCAAATTTTTAAGTAACCAAATCCAAATTTTCCAATGAAAAATGCCAACTGGGCAAATTTACTAACAAAATTTTTTTAAAACAAAACTCAGGGCCTTATTCTGGTCTGTGCGGCCGGAGCCGAATATGCGCCCAGGACCGTGCGTCCTAAACCCCACCTTCCGTACGGATCGCTCACTCTGTCCGAATGCGGTAAGCCGCTGACCGCACGGAGCACGAGTGGATTTCTCATGTATACACCTCCTCCATCTCTGGGAACCTCCCCCATCATTCGATGGTTGCAGACCATCGAATGCAGGACCGAGTGGTCAGGCAGCTCCCGCGAGCTCAGACCACATTTCTCCGTGCAAAAGCAGGGATCTGGGCGGGCAGCTGACATCCGGCAATGTCATATGTCCACCCCCTACATGTGCGTCACGGCCGCATTACCATACGTACGCCCAGCGTTTTCATGGGAACGCCCATGAAACGCGGGGCGTATGCATATGTTAATGAGGCCAAACAGCCCTTCACACCCCTCTCCTCCCCCTGTTCGTAGTGTAAACAATTCATGCGGAATTTGGACGTCCCTTTCGCACATGCGCAGATATGCCTCTGCATATGCGCAAACACAAAACCTCGGCGGAACGAACGCACGCGAACATATCTGCAACAACCAGAATAAGGGCTTTAGTTTGATAATAATGCCAGCTTCAGCCCCTTTGGCTTGCAGATTCTGGGGGAGATTTTCAGAAATGCTGTAAAAACTCCGTTATCTGGGTTTTTACTGCATTTCTGTATGCTGTATAGCCCCTCCGCAGTGGCAGTGCTGCGGAAGGAATCACCAGCAAAAGCTGGCGATTCCCTGCATAAGCCTATGGGCTTCTTACAGCAGCGCTGTTTGAGGGATCCGTCATGGATCCCTCCCAGCATGCCCTGCGGCCGGCGCCGTCACTCTGCGCATGCGCAGATGGACTCCCGGGTCACAGACCCGGGAGTCCAGTGCCGGCACCGCATCGCAAGGGACAGCTGTTATCGCAAGAGCTGTCCCTTGCGTTAATAACTGCATATGTTAGAGCATATGCCGTTATTAAAAATGCGGTGGCCGGCGAAGGGGGGCGATAATGGGCAGAGGATGTTACAACATCCCACCCAAAGGATTGAGCCAGTGTAATCAGCTGTGTGTGTCCTATGGACACCTAAGCTGATCACAGTGTAAAAATATAGAAAAATATATAAAAGTTATCATACTCACCTCCCCAAGGTCCGGTGTTTGGTGCTACAGTGAGGGAATCTGGTTATCGGTGCTCCCAGCTACTTCTGTGACCTCCGGTGTAGTTAAGTGGCAGCTCACTTTACAGCACTAAAGCTTCGGAACCCTGGGGTGGTTAAGTAGGATCAGCGGTTGGGAGGAGGGGGTTGTGGCACACTGGGGGAAGGTGGGCGGTGTTGGTACACCTGATAGTGGCACCAATGGTGGCTGTGCATGTGCATCTTGTAATGGGGTGTTATTCATGAAAAATACCCTGATTTGGCTGATTTGGACAAAAAAGATAAATATCCTAAAGTATTATATATGGTAAAGCAGTATTGATGCCCAACTGTTGATTTTGATAAGAGAAAGCGTAGCTACTGTACCAATAAAAGGACAAAAGTTCTATAACATGTATGACCATATTAAAGAGGTTTAAGACACAAAATGTAAGGAATGTTGATTCATTAACCATGAATTTCTACAAAATCTACAAATTCACTTACTTTTGGAATATTTTCATGTATTTTTGTAGAAATTGACAGTCATGATAAAGATCATGCAGGAGATCTTAAGGATATTTCATGCTTACCTTTCAGAACCTGATATTAATGTGGACACTTCATCAAGTTCATCAAATTCTGAAGATACAAACTTGAACCTGACAGCAGGAACCCTTTGCCATCTCCAGCTAATTCCCAGACTTTATGGGAAGGAGTCCCAGATTACAAAGAGGGATACTTTTAGCTCCTTCTGCCCCTGTTCTGCTCCCTAAACTGGAAGTTGCATGCACTGCTTAGTCTACTACTTCAGTAATGAAGAAAGCGATCATGTACAGGGGATCTTCGGACCTGCTGTCTCCACACTGGAGCAATGTTGAATAGTTGTAGGGATTTTGTATCCAGCTCTGCTACTTGCAGCGAGTTGGAAACTTAATTATCAGTGCTACCTGGCCCCCGATGATGAATAGACCGCAAAGTGAGTCACATTCTTCCAGAAAGAGAATGCAGTGATGGTCACCAAGCAGGACCAACTTAAGAATTACATGCACAGGCTATAGAAAGCCCGTCCCCAGGTAAAATCCACCACTGTAGTGAAGCCAGATGCAGTCTGTGACTGGCAGTGACTTCCTATTGGAAGTCCAACCTGCCAGTCACCAAGGCAGTGCCATTGGGAGGCGTTCCCTCCCTCCAGGACACCACTCTATGGACTGCTGAACGAAATCCAAAGATTGTGCATGCACAGTACCTACATCGGAACATGAAAACTTTTTGGAAAAACATCTAAAGCAGTTCAGTACAGCCCCTGACTTGGCATATACAGACATGTTGGCTTGATGAAGAAAGAAGAAGTATGTTGTCATATATACTCACTGTTAATCAGTCAAGATACACAATATTCTTAAAGAAACAAGTCTTTAAGTTGGTTGATGTGATATGCATGCTGCACGGTAAGAGGCAGCTGCAGAGGTTATGGGGGTAATACAGACCTGATCGCACAGCCGCAAATTTGTACGGTGTCCATTTATCGATAGACTGCCCATAGTATGCATGCACGGTGCTGAGCAGCATTGAACTCTTGCTATTATTTCTATTTGCAAGCCATTCCGAGGTGATTGACAGGAAGTAGGTGTATGGGGGCGGTAATCGGCTGTTTCATGGGAGTGCTAAGAAAAACACAGGTGTGCCAGAAAAAATGCTGGAAATGTCCAGGTTTGATCAAGCATTTTTAGGAGAGGGTGCGGGACATCAGCAACAGGCCAGACATGCCTTTTTTCATTGCAGACGCAGAGTAAGTCTCTGGCTACCCTGAGCATGCGATGACTGGTGCCCAGTGTAAAAAAAAAAACATTCGCTGGTGAGCATGTTAAGAAGGGATTTGGATATATTTGATTGGCTATGACCAAGGGCATAAGTTTATTTCAGTTGCCTGGAGTTTGGTGTTACATTTAGGGGCATAATTTCCAGAGTCAGTGAAGTCACCTGCCTCTGGGCTTCAAGCCCTGAAAGGGAACCTTCATGTATAACAAGAATCTGTGTGATTCACAATGGGATCCAAATGTGACCACTGATCTTTCAAATGAAGCTCTGTGGCGCACCAGCTCTATCCTAGGAGCCCTGCTAACAACTGCAACAGGTGACAGGATGACTTCAGCCTGATACCACTGAACCTGTAATGCAGATAGCGATAATAGGACCCACTGGTGAACACTAATTCTGAATGCAGGTGAGTCTGACCCAGTGGTCATTCTCACACAGCGTGTCTGGAGCCCTGCCAATTTTTTTAGAAGGGGACGGGGCAACACAACTCCAACTTGTGTCCAGGTGTTGGGGATGAACTTACGCCTCTGGTTACATTTGCAATCAGATCACACGCTCTGTGAAAACAGAGAAACATATTCAACATATGCTTTTAGTATCATTTCTATTATTCTATTCATACATTGTAAGCAACGTTTGTATTAAAGAGCCCAGATTAAATCTGTTTTGGCTTGTGATCTGATTTCTTGCTGAGACCCATTTTACCCGAGATGCTTCCCTCTCTCTCTCCATAGTGATGCATGGCAATTTCACAACGAACCCTCGCCTGGAAATAATTAAGAGTGTTGAATTTGGAAAAGTCGTGCTCAATTTCCATTATGGGATGAGCCTCAGAGAACAGGAAAGCTCATGCGGCGAGTAGCACAGCTTAAAGGTTTACAAGATGCTGCTTTGTTGGATGAAAACGTACACAACAAGTTGTAAAGTCGCACAAAGACGAGAAATGATGGGGACTGCTTGAAACTTTGAAACAGCTGGAATGGCAAAGTGTGGAGCTCAGCAAAGCAATTACTTCACTAATAATACTATAAAGCAACAGGCTTAGTGTGTTATATGTGCAGCCAGTCTGGAAACTGTAATGTGTGGCACTTCAAGGAAGCTTTTAGAGAATGTTTTCATCTCTACCGGCATCTGATGTCTCCAGCTAATGGACCTCCTGCAAAGTGCACTGAGTCTAAAATCTCCTGATCTCTGGCATTCTGTTTTATAAGATAATACAGCAGTGTAAGGAACATCAGGAGTAGCAGGCAGTATCAGTATATATGGCACTGTACTTTGAATTCTTTTTTTGATTTCTCAGTTTCAACTTCTATTATACCCAATGATGTTATTGACTAAGACCAGTAGAAAAAGTGATCTAAATCTAAGTAGTAGTAATGTATTTTTCCAGAAATGCTGCCTGGAAGTTCACGTTATTGGTAAATAATGGCCATCATTTTACTGAAGATAAAGAGTGATAATGGCGCTCTACCCAGGTTGCTGGCTGCTAGGTCGAGTTTGTCCCAACTCAGGAATAGATACAAATAGGTAGATTGACCAGCGCTCAGGCACTACAAATAAATAAATGACACTATTACCCCCGGAGTGGGGTGTGTGTGAAATTGTGTGCAAAATTGGAATGAAATGATGTCTCTCTACACAATTTTATTAAAGATAAAAATATATGTACACTGTGCACTGTTCTGGTGCCGGGTGACGTTCCCAGCCGGGTGACGTGCTACAGATACAGTCTGTGGTGGTCAGGTCTGGACCAGCACAGTGTGTGGTTGGGGGGGGGGAAGGGGTGCAGGGTGCCTGGGTGGGTCCGATCACTCTGTGTTTGGGCAATGCACAGATGTGATCTGGACGGGGCGGGTGGTGACGGTGTGACAAGGAGTGAACTGATTTGCAGGAGACAGTCTGTGGGTCAAGGAAGGTGCAGAGGTGTCACCAAAGGCTGGCATCCCAGGCACCTCTGATGGTGCACCTTACACGTACCTGATACCCTGGAATGAGCCTTATATCCTCACGGTCCCTCGTTGTCTGCAGTCTGGAGACTTCACCGGCGTCTACCTGGGAGGGAGAGACGTCGGCTGTCGATCCACACCGCTACAACACCAGCCCCACATCACTTCCGGGTTCAGCTGGGCAGCGTTACCGGGAGTGGGGGCTAACGGAGCGATGTGCGCTCAACTTGAAGAAGGCCCTACACAGGCAGAAACGCGTTGGTTCACACATCTCCAGCATACAGACCCAGCAAGTCTCCTCCACCACCCAGGAGTTGAGCGCACATCGCTCCGTCAGCCCCCACTCCCAGTAACGCTGTCCAGCTGAACCCGGAAGTGACGTGCGGCAGGTGTTTAGGAAAGGGAACTTGAAATCAAAATCTTTCACGTTGCTTAAAAATGGGTAGAAGTGTCACAATAAAAAAAGCAGCTCATAGTGCTGGGGGGTTCGTCCGATCCACGGCTGGAGCTTGGAGCGACATTTTGCCGGGTGGCGGGATGTTGCTGCTGAATATTTTGAAATGGCTGGCCAGACTTGATTTGCTGAGAGTCTCAGCCAATCAACGTCCGGCCAGGCATTTCAAAATATCCCGCCACACAGCAAAATGCCGCTATGAGCTCCAGCCTTCCAGCTGCCGCCGCCGCTGCTTGGACGGACCCCACTGTCCACCACTATTATTATTATTATAATTTTATTTATAAGGTGCCACAAGTGTTTCGCAGCGCCGTACAAAGGAACAATACAGGGAGACAAAACTTGGCATAACATTGAATAAATAACAACAATAGAGTACAAATAAAGAGCGCCACAGTTCAATACACATTACAGCCTAAATATAAGTAGTGAGGACTCAATAAAAATACAACTTGAGGCCAATGATGGAGATGAGTATGCAGACGAAGATGGTCACTGAGTGTTTGAGTATAGGAGAGCTGTGAGTGAAATGTAAAGAGAATTGGGCTTTGACAGCAGGAGGGAAGAGAGCCCTGCTAGGAGGAGTTTACAATCTAGAAGGAAGGGGAGACAGACAGATCACAAGAGGTGCAAGCAAGTGGGTGGTGGCTAGATAGCAGGATAACAGGCAAGGAGTCGGAGAACCAGCTAGTTCACGCAGTGGAAGGGTACTCTTTGATGAAAAGGTGAGTTTCTAGTGCCCGTTTGAAGCTTTGCAAGGTCGGGGAGAGTCTAATGGAGTGAGGGAGTGCGTTCCACTGAAGGGGTGCAGCACGGGCAAAGTCTTGTACTCTACCATGGGAAGCAGTGATCAGGGTGGAGGAGAGACGACAGTCATCAGCCGACTCAAGAGGGCGGGAGGGTGTATGGGAGATGAGGTTAGATATATATGGAGCAATGGAATTAGAGATGGTCCTGTATGTGAGTGTGAGGTGTTTGAAGAGGATTCTGTATGGGAAGGAGAGCATTACAGTAGTCAAGCCGTGAGATGACCAGTGAGTGGATGATAAGCTTAGTTGCATTCTGTGGGATAAAGGGCCTGATGCGAGCAATGTTGCGTAACTGGAACTGGCAAGAATGGGCCAGGGCTTGGATGTGGGGTGCAAAGGAGAGGGAGGAGTCGAGAGTGACACCCAGGCAGCGGAGTTGGGGAATGGGGGAGATGATGGTGTTGTTAACAGTGATAGAGATATTAGTAGGGGGCATAGCTCTGGGTGGGGGAAAGATAAAAAGTTTGGTTTTGTCCATATTCAGCTTCAGAAATCGCTCAGACATCCAGTAGGAGATAGCGGAGAGGCAGTTGGAAACCTGAGAGAGAACAGTAGGTGACAGATCACCCAGGAGGTACCCACCTCCTCTAGAACTGACTCATCGACCTAGTCAAATGTATTAACAGTTGTGTCCGCTTGAAACATGCTCCTAAAATGTACCTTTTTATCAAAAATAATGATAAACAACCAACCACTCAGCTCCTGTCTGACATTTTTAAAACAAAGACTGTGACATGGCAGATACAGTAGGAGCAGACTGGTTGGCTGTTTCTCACTCTCCATTTTTACAATTTTTAAGCTTAGTGCATCTGAGCCATATAGGCCAGCCTTACCCCCAAACAGCATTATGACATCATAAGCAACCATTTGTCTATCAATAAATTGTGATGAGGTCTTTGAAGTCCCTGTCCATTGCATACATTTCTAAAGGTGCCATAGCAGCTGCTCTCCTGCTTCACAAATGTTAGATATATAAGAAGTGCAGAGTGTTTCTTATACAGAGGTGTCCTATTACATCCTTGCTGCAGTACATTAAACAGGCCTTCTAGTCATGCATAGTCGGGAACATGTTTCCTAGAGGTGGACATCTTTTGTGCATTTGTTCTATGAAAATGTGTCATACAAATTAGTGGAGTATTGCTGTATCTGCATACAAAATACTATAGTACACTGTTTAACAGGAAAACACAGTAACATAGCATTCTCACACAGAATATAAGCTTACGACATATTTTAATCAGCAGAGTATGCTTGTGCACCTTATTCCTATTACTATGCCAAGAGTCAGCAAAAGAGTCAGCTTCTGCATTTTATTCGCATAGCAATGCTAAATGCAATGCTAAAAATACTTTTTTTTTTCATAAAAAAAAGGCCAGACATTTGTAGAGTTGCCCGGAACTACTAGCTTACTCATGTCAGGCCTCTAACGGTGCATGGCGTATTGATATGTATGTCTGGTTTTAAATGACTAATATACAGTAGTAATTGCATTTAGGAAATCCCTGTCTCTTTATGAACAAATGTTACCAGCTGATATTTAATCTTTACTGTGCATTAATAGCCAGCAAAGACCAGGGCCGTACAGGTATACTTTAGACCCATGGGCCATTTTTCTCCCCACCATTCTCACCATCTGATCACTTCTCTCTGGCACTGTACTTACAAATGGTCTCTGTACTAACAGTGTAAGTTAAATGTAAGGGATTCTTTGGCAGAGTGGAGGAACTGCAGGAGTGCAGGATAAGTGGGAAAAATTAAAAAGTGCAATTCTAAAAGCAACTTTCCTAACTTTGTGTCAAAAGAGTTAGGAACAGGCCAAGGAAGCCTGTTACGCAGGCGAAACGCGTAGATCCCAGAGCTAATCGATCCCTCCAAGCCGCGGCAGTACACAGACACTGTTACCGCAGCTAGAGGTGAAGTCTGCCGGCAGACGAAGATCGCTCCCCCTGGAACCAGCAAGGAACTACAGGTGTTGGAGGCACACACACCCCCCATGGGTAGGACAAATATCTTGACTGTTCCTCCCTCCCCGTTTTTTCTTGTCCTTGGAAACACCACTCACAGACTGTTTTTTTCTCAAGCTCGATTTGTCATAATAGACAGCAGCACAGAAACCACTGGTCAATGAACTTTGCACAATTATAAAGTGTGTTTTATGTTTTATGTTTGTTTGTCCTGGTTTGTCAGTATACCAGTATTAGGATATCACCTATAGTGCCTTTATTTTGTACTTGTATTTTTATTGCTATATACCCTCTATTTATTCATTCACTTGTTTATTTTTAAATAAAGCAATATATTTCTTTTTAATTATTCCATGTGCCAGTGATTTATTTATCTCCCCAATGATATTAAGAGGTGAAGTGTAACACAGTGGGTCACCTAAAACCCTCTCTCTAGACAAGAAAAAGAAAGCCATTGTGGTTTGCAAAAGAAGTAGCAAGTATTGTGAAAGCAAAAAAGTTGGCCTTTAAGAAATTTAAGCAGACGCAGAAGAATGAGGACAAAGAGGTGTATCTTGTTAGACAGAAGGAGGCTAAGAAGGTAATCAGATGTGCAAAAGCACAGGCTGAAGAGAAAATGGCCCAGTCAGTGGGTAAAGGGGGGAAAACTTTTTTTAGGTATATAAGTGAAAGGAGAAAAACAAAAAGTGGAATAATTAGACTGAAAACAGAGTGGAAGTTTTCTTGAGGGGGACTATGTAATAGCAGATAATATTAATAATTATTTCTGCTCAGTATTCACTGCTGAAAGAGAGGGGAAGGGGCCACAGTTAAGTTGCAAGTATAGTCAGAAAACTGATCGAGAGACAAGTACATTTACAGAGGAGAAAGTCCTCACAGAACTCTCAAAACTGAAAGTGGATAAATCAATGGGGCCAGATGGTACATCCAAGGATACTAAAATAGCTTAAAGGGGAGCTGGTAAAACCAATAACAGAATTATTCAACCAGTCACTAGCTACTGGAGTAATCCCAGAGGACTGGAAAACAACGAATGTAGTCCCACTGCACAAAAGTGGAAGCAAGGAAGAGGTAAGCAGCTATCGACCAGTGAGCCTTACATCAGTAGTAGGGAAATTGATGGAAACACTCTTAAAACAAAGAGTTGTAGAATATCTCAAAACCAGCAATTTACAGGATCCAAAACAGCATGGGTTTACTGGGGGAAGATCATGTCAAACAAATCTTATTGACTTTTTTGACGGGGTGACTAAAGTAATAGATCAAGGTGAGGCTGTAGATGTAGCTTATCTAGACTTTAGTAAAGCTTTTGACACTGTCCCACATCGCCGACTGTTAAATAAACTTGAAAGCTTGGGATTGGATTCTAAGATAGTTGAATGGATAAGAGCGTGGTTGCAGGACAGAAAACAGAGAGTTGTAGTAAACATAGTACAGTCAAAGGAGGGAAAGGTTACAAGTGGAGTACCCCAGAGATCTGTACTTGGACCGGTGCTTTTTAATATCTTTATTGGTGATATTGCAAATGGAATTGGGGGTAAAATGTATGCAACAGGGTAGACACACCAGAAGGGTAAAACAAATGATTGAGGATCTAGGTAGATTAGCGGAATGGTCAAGAGCATGGCAACTACAGTTTAATGCCAAAAAATGCAAAATCATGCACTTGGGTCTCAGAAATCCAAAGACTAAATATAGTATAAATGGCACTATAATGGAAACTACTGAGGAAGAGAGGGATCTAGGTGTCACTATTTCAGGGGACTTAAAAGCAGGTAGGCAATGTAACAAAGCAATGGAGAAGGCAAGTCAGATGCTTGATTGCATAGGGAGAGGTATCAGCAGTAGAAAGAAAGAAGTAATAATGCCACTGTATAGGTCATTGGTACGACCTCACCTAGAGTATTGTGTTCAGTTCTGGAGGCCATATCTCCAGAAGGATATAAATACATTAGAGACTGTACAAAGAAGGGCAACTAAAATGGTGCATGGCCTACATCACAAAACGTACCAGGAAAGACTAAAAGATCTTAATATGTATACTTTAGAGCAGAGAAGGGAAAGGGGGGACATGATAGAAACTTTCAAATATATCAAGGGTTTTAACAAGGTACAGGTGGGAGACATTCTTCACAGGAAGAGGAGCAACAGAACACGAGGACATGCACTGAAACTAGAGGGAGGAAGATTCAGGGGAAATGTGAGGAAGAATTACTTCACAGAAAGAGTAGTAGATAAGTGGAATAGCTCACCATCAGAGGTGGTAGACGCAAATACAGTAGTACAATTTAAACATGCTTGGGATAGGCATATTGATATCCTTACAAAAAAAAAATAAGGATCAAATATGGTTTGAGGTAACATGTTTAAAAAAGGGGCAGACTAGTTGGGCCAAGTGTTTCTTATTTGCCGTCAAATTAAAATTCTAAGGCTAGAAAATGCTAATCCAGGCCCTTGTGCCTTTTGAGGTAGTAACAGTAGCAAATAAAGTGCTGTATGTAGCTGCATCCCCTCAGCATTAGTCACCCTGCCCTTGTTACAGACCTGCTATATATTGGGCCAAATGTAATAGAGTGTGACAATCAGAAAGTGAAAGATTTTAGAAGAGTTTTCCTAGTTTTTTAAAGCGACGGTCATTTACATGACAAAATCAACCTGGTTTTGATGTGTAAATAATGCTTTAAAAAAAATACATTTTGGCCCATTATTTTGAAAACACTTTAAAAAATGTTTTACCCCTTATTTATATATTTATTAACAGTTTCTTATATCGTGCAGCAGATTCCGTTGCGCTTTACAATTTTAAACAGAGATAAAACAAACTACAGTATGTAACAACAGACTTGGAGGTAAGTGGGCCCTGTTGCAAGCTTACAATCTATAAGACTTGGCACTTAAGTGATTTCAAAATGATATGCCCAAGTTGACCATGATACCTCAGACTGATTCAGAGGTTGGGAGGACATCCCTTTAGATTTACCTCAGGATAACAACATGTACATTAAATATATACAAAAACACAAGATAATGGCAGAAAGTATTAAATATTTAGAGACATAAGAGTGTCCTTAGTAAAAGCAATTGCTGCGCTTGGTCTAACGCTAACCTGCATTTGCAGGTTGCCAGCGGCACTGCTTCTAACAAGCACTAAAAAATACTAAAACATATATGAGATCATTTACAAATTTACAGTGTATGGGAAAGCAAAAAAATGTCCCTAGATACACAGTGTAAAACGGAAACTTCCCAACAAATTCCACTCACTGCAATAAATAACTGACCTGTCAAGTCCTTTTTTGCGGAGTAGAAATGACTGTCCGCAAATCCACACAAAGTACACTGTACTAAAATCACAGGCTTTCTATAAAATTGTCTCATCACTAACTTCACATAATTGTGTATGGATTTGAGAGGGGGATAGCGATCTGCAATATTTTCACAATTAATTTGCATATTTTCTCCAGGCGGGTTTACTTTCTGTGTGGATGGCGGCTTTTAACTCGCAGTCATCTGCAACTTTGCAGATCAGGTCTGAATCAGACCCAATATGCGATAAAGGCAGATGATATGCAGGAAGACAATATCATTAAAGATATTATTGTGCATATCGTTCAGTGTGTATGAATGATAATGATGTGCAGTCATGCAGGTCATTATCGGCCCCCTTTCTTGTTTGTACATGCAGTCAAATTTTGCCTATGCTGTTTATGACTAGGTGCATCTGATTCAAGCCCCAGACACGCAAGCGGTCCGGCCATTCTAGAGGTTACCAATATCATTTAGTGACGTCATCTGCTACTCATGCAGGTTGTTAGCTACATTGCCAAAATTGAGCTGCATGTACAGCCGATGGGAGGGTCGTTAATGATGAGTAGCAGCAAGCATCATTAACGATATAAAGCATACACACTAGGCTATTTTAAAGAAAGAGCTTTAGTGAGTACAAATTCTAAAAATATATATATTTTCATAAAAGAAGATGAGCAGTACCAAAGCAAACAATTTATCTTTATCATTTGAAATCATTGCGTTTATATGCACTACAGTACAGTATATCGTTCATTCTGTAGCTCTGAGTCGTTCAAGGGAAATCATTATAGAGTGAGAGTGTATTGGGCTTCAGTGCACTTACAGCATTTTTTGCCAGGAATGCCATCTTTCTGCCACAGGGCCTAATCCAGTAGTGTCCGCAGTTGTGAAAAAATCACTAATTTTCAATTTTCAACTGCACATGCACGCCCACCACAGTGCACATGCGCAAAGTCTGAATCCGCGGTCGTATCTGAGGCAACAGCTGTCTAACTGACGATGGGGGAAAGGGTGGGTGGCGACACCACACTTCGCGGGCACAATCCAGACAACGTAAAAAAAATTATTACATAATTAAAAACAGGAATAAATAAAATACATTAATGAACCATTGGTACAAAAACAATGACAAGAATAAATGGTGGGACTGGACCCAAATATAGTCACCAAAAGTTGAATGGTATTAAACCTGCTCTGATCCAAAGAAATTGGGGGGGAGTCCTTTACGGCCACTTGAATGGTATCCTGAAGCGAGGATGTTGATGGACTACAACCGATGGCAAGTGTGGAATTAGCCCAATCGGGAGTCCCGCTGAGGTGGAAAAGTCAGGTGTCCAGACAAGAAATGTAGGCTTGAGACTCTCAGGAAAGTTGGTTTTCGATCAGATGCTCTTAGCAGATAAGGCAGTCCTTGGTGAAAGTGGAGGTTTTAAAGGTGAAGTGGGTCCAGGCAGGGGGTGTCACCCCCTGCCTGGACCCACTTCACCTTTAAAACCTCCACTTGCACCAAGGACTGCCTTACCTGCTAAGAGCATCTGATCGAAAACCAACTTTCCTGAGAGTCTCAAGCCTACATTTCTTGTCTGGACACCTGACTTTTCCACCTCAGCGGGACTCCCGATTGGGCTAATTCCACACTTGCCATCGGTTGTAGTCCATCAACATCCTCGCTTCAGGATACCATTCAAGTGGCCGTAAAGGACTCCCCCCCAATTTCTTTGGATCAGAGCAGGTTTAATACCATTCAACTTTTGGTGACTATATTTGGGTCCAGTCCCACCATTTATTCTTGTCATTGTTTTTGTACCAATGGTTCATTAATGTATTTTATTTATTCCTGTTTTTAATTATGTAATACATTTTTTTACATTGTAATATCAGCGCTGCTATACTTTTCATTTAACTTACCTTTTTTCTATTTGGGAGCTGACTACTCCCTTAAGCAGCTGCTACTTGACCAAAGCCACTCCTGGTAAGCGCTCCATACCAACCTCGGTTGGTTCCCCTTTTCTACAATCCAGACAACGGAGGCATGTCTGGACCATTTTAGGGGTTGTGCTGGAGAAAGCAGTTGCAGCTTTGTGATTTATCACAAAATTGCAAATTAAGCTGAATTAGGCCCATTGGACTTAATTCAGACCTGTTAGCAAGACTGCAAATTTTGTAAATGGACAAAACCATGTGTACGGCAGGTGGGGAAAACCTAACACGTCGCCCCCACCATCACTAGTGGGATGCCAATCAAGGGGCATTTTTTTAATCCCGGGATTCAGGATTGAATAATGCTCAATTCTAGGATTCCCGGGATTGGCATTCCTAATTTATGCATGCACAATTAATCACATGGTCGGTCGGTCCGGCGGGCGGGCGGTGCGGCTGGGGAGCGGGTCAGGCAGTGCAGTGACAGCAGCGGAATGAGCAGCAGTCATGTACGGGGTGTGGCCTGTGCAGTATGACCTCTGACATCATTTCACACTGTACAGAGCCACACACTGTGTCGAGACCACCCAGGCAGCACCTGAGTGAGTACTCAGATGCTGCCTGGCATTAGACTGCGTATGTGTAGTCTAATCCCGAAATCCCAGGATTGGAAACTTCAATCCTGGGTTTGAAACCACAGCGGTTTTGGGGACAAATCCTGGGATCACGCCGATCGTGATCATGGGATTGACCACCCTATATGCGCCCACAGCACTACCTTTTATTATGGTTTTCCAAAGCCATGGCTCCTCCTGGACCTGCTGGAGCAAGAGACAATGTTTTTCCCCTTCACCCAGCCAAAAACATCAATCCTTTGCATGTCCACTGTCCACCCCACACTGAACACCTGCAAGAGGAAGCTGTCCTATATCGACACAGCCTGCACCCTGGAGAGCATGAGCAGCAATGCCAGCAATGCCTGAATCCAGTCATATGAAGGTGAATTCCTGCTGGGTCCTTAGGAAAGGAAGTGATGGTCTGTCCTGTTATATTGTCCGGTCTCTATTGTCGTCTCTATTGGCCAAATGTGCTGTGATGATTGTCCTGTGCTGTGCCTTTTGTCCTGTCCCTATAGTCCTCTGTATTGGCCTGTGCTGTGCCTATTGTCATGTCCCTATTGTCCTGTCTCTATTTCCCTATGCTGTGCCTATTGTCCTGTCCCTTTTATCCTTACCTGTGCCTATTGTTGTGTGCATATTGTCCTGTGCTGTGCCTATTGTCCTGTCCCTATTGTCCTGATCTGTGCCTATTGTCTTGTGCTGTGCTTATTGTCCTGTCAAAATTGTCATGTGTTTATTTATACTGTCCATACTGTATTTCCTGTGCTGTCCCTATTGTCCTGTCCCTATTGTCCTGCCCCTATTGTCCTGTCTATGTTTTCTTGGACTGTGCCGATTGTCCTGTAATTATGTCTAATGTCCTGTTGTGCCTCTATTGCACAGAGGTACATTATACATACCACTAATAATAATCTATAGATATGTCATGCTACCTCCGGACCCTTGTTTGTGGTTAAAACAGAATGAAACAATAGTATCAGTTCAATGTCAAATTCAGAAAAATCTTTGTTGCCATTTAGTAAACCACAAAAGTTAGTAGCAATAAATGCAAGATGTCAACGACAGTCAACTAATAAGTGGCTTATATACTGTACTTTAAATGTGTAGTCTCATAAAAGACATAGCAATTAGCGGTACTAAACCCATAACTGGTGTCCATTGGGGTTAAAAGCACTTGTGGGTCTTTTATAAAACTCCTAGGGGTACTACTGAGAGGTGTAATGTATGTAAGGGAGGTATAATATGAATTGGGTGGACTATACGCACTGTAATGTAGTAAAGAATGTGCTACTGTGTGGCATAATTTGAATTGGAGGTACTATTATGTGACCACACCCCTTTCTTTCAGAGCACTTTGTCCCTTTACAAGTTATGGGAAGGAGCTTTCAGGGAGGCGCTGATCACCCTAGCATCAGACCTGTCTCTCGCTCTCCATTCTCCAGCCTATCTGGTCCTGCCTTCTACTCTGTCATACCTAGGGTTGCCACCTCTCCCGGATTTCCGGGATTCTCCCAGTATCGGTGGCAACCCTCAAGGAGGCTTTTCCAGTTTCCCAGATTCCGGGATTCTCTCCCGGAATCCAGGTGTCTAAGAAAGCCTCCATTGCCTCTCCCGAGTCCCCTTATGTCAGAGAGGGCATCAGCGCTGCGGGCCGCAGAGCATTACTGGGAGTCTTGGTCTGGGAGGAGGGGACGGGTCGCGCAGCCACTGTACTGTGGACCGGCCTACTAACCAATGGGATGCTTCCGGAGGTGGGATCCCTGCTGAAGCCAAGTCCTGCTCTCTGTCTGCGACATAGTCCAGGGCCGGCACTTGAAGCCGCTTCCTCCCCTCCTTCTAGACTGTAGCTGCCGCAGCCTGCCCCTGACTGTGTATTTATGTCAGGCAGCGGTGCCGGCAGCAGGGCAGACCTGGGCGCCGGAGCTGGCGCTGTCCTGCTACCCACTGTCCCGCGCTGCTGAGTGATGCTGGCTGGCCCAACGTCATCACTGCGGCAGTGCACACATGTTTGTAGGGGGGGGGGGGAGAGAGATGGAAGAGCCGAGCAGCAGAGCGGCCACTCACTGGGTGGGACAAACCATGGGAGCCAAGACACAGCAGGATGCCACGCTGGCAGGCACCTATATGAGGTGAGATCCACCGGTTGTACTAACACTGAGGTGGCAGTGGAATTCACAGAATTAATTTGCATATGTGTAAGGGTGTGTTGACACTTTTAAATAGGCCACTCCCACTTTAAATTGGCAACGCCCACTTTTTGGGAACGCCTTCGGCGCGCGCATTTCAATGAGGGGGGGGGGGTCTCCAGGAATCAATGATGGGTGAGGTGGCAACCCTAGATATACCCTAGATATACCCCTTCCCCCTACACCCCCTCCCCCCTCCCAAACACACACAATCAATATGGTGATGTGCTTGGGGGCCCTTTCTAAATTTTGCAGTTACACCCCTGTGCCCAAATCTAACTCTACCTGCACATGTAACATCTGCTTCACCTACAGTACAGCATGGTTTTGTCCATCTGCAAAAATAGCAGCCTTAAAAATAGGTCTGATCAGACCCCCAGTCCTTTATCAATGAAATTGTTTTCTTTATTAGACCTACTTGTATATTTATTATAAGATTTATTGTCAGAGTTATATTTATAACAGGCTCTCTAACCCTTTAAAATATTTTAGAATTTGAAAATATTTCTTACTGCTGGCCAGTGTTATTAACTTCTGCAGTACTCATCTCTGGAACATAGAAACAATGCAAAGAAGTAGCATGAATAGGATAAATGGTGAGGAGAGGGCTACCTAAACTAAATCTTTTTTGTGCTTACTATTACTGTATATGTATATATACAGGGCAACTGAAGAAGAACTGCGAAGCGTATGCCGGCCTCCACAAGCCGTGCGGTCACTCCCTTAGCTCTACATTCCTGTCTGATTGCCTTATTTCTAGTCCTTTTAAGGACTGTTTATTTAAAATTGTCCTGATTTATTGTGTACCGTTATATGCAGCAGCCTTAGGTGATCAGAGCGGACCCACGGTCATTCCGCCTATCAGTACTGGGTGATATACATCATTGACCCCACGATCTGACAGGGACGGGACCAAGCCGCCTGACCCTTCTTGACACTGCATACACCACTACCGATACCTGTTGATGCTGGGCATACAGTTCAATACTCGTGATTACTTGCGTACTGGGAAGCTGTATGTACAGGGAAGCGAGCTCTCCATACATTGAGATCAGTTGAGCAGTACACACCTGGCGATTTCGCCTACTCCCCTGAATCCTACCTCGCTACTGTGCTGGTCCGGTAACAGGATCTATACGCTGCAAAGTATACACCTCGAGGGGTATCGCAGTACAAGGATCAACATAAGCATATCCCAGTTACATTGTAACAACTGGCCCGCCATCAACGTACAGTTACACACTATTAAATTGTTAGAAGTTTTACTCTCTGTATGTGAGCCAATTAGAATACGGTGTGTACACATAAACAGGACACGGACAGACAATCATTGTGCTATACTATAGGAATAATACGTCCCTCCTAGGTGCATTATAGGCAACACAGCCAGCACATGGGGAGAGACTATCCGATAATAATACAAATTTATTCTATAAATACAGTGCTAAGGGACGCCGCATGAGCCCAAGTTTTTAATTTCACTTATTTTTTTCTCTTGTACTTGTTTCATGTTTTATGTAGTCTGTCATATTTCGCAGCCTTTCTTTTTTTAACATTGACCCAATAAAAGGTATTTTTTAAGTCTTTCAAATTTATCTAAGGTGCACCACGACTGAGACAAACCCTGCTCTTTCTCCATTTTTCTGCTCAATGAATTTTGTCCTGTGGTAGCACACCCCCTGGGAGTCTATAGAGATTATTGACATTATACCCACACGGGGGGGTCACCCGTCTAATAACAATATATCTTTGTCCTGTGCGACTGACCACCCAACACCCTACCTACCACCTGCAGTGCACATGGTTTTGTCCATCTAAGAAGGATTTTGTCTGAAAGAGTGAACTAGAATAAGGCCCACAGTACCTACAATTGAAGCCTGCATTTAAACTAGCCTCCAATGCAGAACTTTTGCTTGGATCCAGACTTTTATTTTATGTTTCAGTCTTTTTTATGTAAACAAAAAATTAATAATTATTTAAACCACAAAACAATCTAAAATAAATTGGCAAAAAGCACATATTGTGATCTGTGCTAAATTATATTTGACACTTATCCAGTTTAAATCCTTACCTACCCATGCTGAATAGATAGAAAAAATAAAAAGAAGGAGAAAGGAATACATTTTTAAACATGACCCACAGGCAAATATAATATTTATACTTATTTATTATCCCAGCTCAATCATCAGACCCAAAACATGTCTAATGAGCTAAAATTGCCAAACGGCTCCCTGGCTTGCGTTGTGTTATATACTGGTTTAACTACAGTCCTGTTTGCCTCTGGTTTCCAACACTGGGACTGCTGCAGGCAAGAATGGTAAGGAGAGGACTCAGGGAGCTGTGTACAGAACAGTCCCTACAGAATTGCACTGCAAATCTGCCAAGCAATATAATACAAGCCACATGCAAGGTAATGCTGAGGGAAAGTGATGAATATAAACTGTAATGACTTCAAGGAAATGAGCAAAGGACAACCATTAATCTGTTCTCTATATAAAAGACAAACCACTAGCTCGCAAAAAACTCCATAATTCCATGTTAGAGATGAGTGAAGTTCCAGCGATACAAACTTTGAATTCCATAATTGCTTTGACCTTCTGCAAAATGCTATTGTGTGTAATATTAGTATATTTGTATACAACATGATTAGCATGCAAAGGCATAGGTCAATGGTGATCAGTTCCTTTTGATTTGTGGTGAGGTTGGGGTAGCTTTAGAAACAAATCCAAATGTTTCCACCAACATTTTACATCCAGATAGGGAATGATTTTTCTGTTTTGAAAATAATATTGAAGCATAACTCCCAACATTGAACTGCAGGGAAGAGGGGGAATAAAGGCGCACTCTCCAAATTATAAGTCCGTTTTGTGTTTTATTTGAAAAAAAAAAAAATAGAGAAAAAACATACCAAGTGATTCTTGTGGGACCATAGAAAAAACTCCAACGCTTCAGTCCAACACCGTGGACCTTTGTCAAGGAGAAAAGTCAGCAAATTACGGTCATCCAAAGTAAGTCAATTAGGAGCCATCCGTGTAGAGGTCTGACTGCAGCAGGAGTCTGAGACCTACTGACTTACCACCTGGTCCTGGATTTAAATACCCATAAAGAGCACCAAATGAGAAGAGGAACCTCCCCTAAGTACTCACTACTTTGCAGAGCACATATCGCTCTGACCCTCCCTGAGCTTCAAGTCCATGACAGTTCGAGGTAAAAAAAAAAATAGAAAAAAAAACGTGAAAAATGATAAATAGAAAAAAATTGTGAAAAACATGTTAAAGTTCAGGTGCCGTAAACAATCAAAGTGTCCAGTCAATGCCCCATGGGGGTTCAGTTTATTTAAGGAAGATAGACAGCGGGTTATGTTCGTTCATCCCTCTAAGGGAGATACAGTAGTGTCTAATCGGTAGATCCATCTACTTTCACACTTCTTCAGCTGTAGGGTTCGATCACCTCCCCTGGGTAGTGGAGGGAGTACTTATATAAGATAGAAACAATGAAGATTTAGCAGCCTATTTATAAAGGATCACAAACATCTATTTTCAACTTTCAATTTTGTTAACATGGAAATGGAAAGTGACTTTTGAGGACTCAAATTAAATCATAAACATCCCCAGCACAGACCTGTGTAAACACACTTTTTGATTTCCCCAATGTTTTAAAGTCAGTTCTTCAATATGTACAGTAATCCAATTCCAAACTAGCAGAGCGGGTTACAATAAATGACTAGAACATATTTTTATCCCTAACAGTTTTTTGCAGTGAAAAAAAAAAAGAATAACACATGAAAACAACATGCAAAATAAACTGTAGCAGTACTAATATTAATAATAATAACAATAATAATAATAATAATAATATAACAATAATACATTTACTATTTTGCATCAATAAGACTTAAAGGAAAGTTAAGGAGTTAATTCATGGGGAAAGAGAAGAATGTCTGTGGGTGGTGCACAAGGAAGGGATAATAAAATGTAACTTTTATTGATTTGTCAATTAAGAGACTGCAAAAAGATTAAAGCAAACATATAACATATAGAGACATGGAACAACACAATTAACAACGGCGGACGCTCATACTGAGTGGATGGAGGCACAGGAATAGAGACATGCTGTGGTGTATACATACACCCGGTACACAGGCTCTAGTGGCACAGTGGTGATAGAGTGAGCGGACTAGCCTTACAGGAGAAGATAGGACGTTTCCTATCCCTGGTGTCCAAAGCTCAATAGGACCCAGTGCATTGACCTGTACATACCACTTGTCTCCTACTACTGCCAGCAGGGTGATGGGAGCCGCCAGGACGCTGCCCACACCTGATTTCCCTGCTCATTAATATATCCAATATTCCAACAGTGTCTATTTATGTCAAATATAAGCAGGTGGAAAACTAGGGACATGGTTCCCACTATAAACACACAGCACATATGCTGTACAAATATAAGCACAATCCCACTGGATAGATTATTCTCGGCAGTGTATGATACAAGTAAAACAAATTACTTTATAAAGTATGTAGTGAATTTTTCGCACACCCATACATTCCCTAACCCCTTTATTTTAATAAAGGAAATCAGATACATGAACCCCGCCACGTCAAGATTGTCATATCCTTTTTATATGTTATATGTTTGCATTTATTTGCCACCGAAATTTAACTCTCTCTGCACATGTTACATCTGCCCCACCTGCAGTGCATATGGTTTTCTCCATTAGAGAGTGATTGTGCCTTTCCGAGTGAATCAAAATAACCCCCTATATGTTGTTTATGTATTTTCTTTTACATGGATAAATATACATGAAACATGTGCCTATGAGGATACATCAATATACCTTCTGATGATCAATTTGAATATCATACATCTGAAGGGAAGCAACATTCTATGTTTAAAGCGCTGGTGTGTCTCCCTCTGTATTTGTTTTACTTCTCCTATGTGCACTGTCCTTCCGCAGCCCTGGTTTATAGACCTTTGTTCCTCCTTGGTATGGGCCAGAGCTGATACGTATCTCACACAACCTCCCTTCAAATGCCTGGGCATACCTTCATTTTCTCTGAATCTTCAGCTCACATAATGACTGCGTACTGTAGGTTGTAATTTATTTTCCAATACCATTTAAAATATATGCAAATCACACATGGATTCTTTAATATACACTTTATTTATGCATTATCTCCTATAGTTTTTCTTAAAGCCTTCAGCTTTTAAAGTGTCATCTTTTAACATTATTGCATGTAAACCGACCACTTAAAAATGATTATCTATTCTATGTCTGGCTTCTTAGAGGTTAAGTCATAATTCTAAAACAAATACCAGGATTTGAAAAAATGTATATCTATAAATTCACACACAATATCACATACTAATAATAAAAAAAAAAATCTGAAATCTTAAATAATTAAGTGCAATTTAAATATTCATATGTTTTCAGGGGGCAAGGTCTTTTCATCTGCTGTCTGCAGATACATTCCTTTAACACTGGGTATTGTTCCTGGTTCTTTCAGTGGAAGATAGATGGACTGAGAGACAGGTGGTTAATATATATCTACAATATCCCATCTTGATAAAGTACAATATCATAAAGAGCCAATGCATATGAGCCGGCTTAAGGCAATATTACAAACATTAATTCCATTTGACTAATCTTAATATATATTTCATATGATTCTGTCCCTTAGAGTTTCTGTATAGAAAGCCTGTCCTCATTTTAGGCACCTTTTTTTTTTTGCTGGTGGCATAAAATAAGACTTTAACTTTGTGGAGAGAAAGTTACAATGGTCTGGGGGTAAGATCGTGACCTAGGTTTTATGAAATGACCAGACAATCCGTCCCAAAAATATTATAAAATAATAGGATCTACTTCTTTATCTTTAAAATAAAATTCTAAAACCAAATGAATTATTTCAAGGAAAATCATTTCTACAGTGCTAAGCCAGATTGCATGACTGAAAAATCAGCATACAAGGGAACACTTTATCAAAGTGCAGCACGGCTTTATCAGATTATTATTCTACCCTGTTTAACAAAGGCAGGGTTACAGCTAATGGTAATATTGTGACTTAAGGTGCCCATACACGGTGCGTTTTTCGGGGAGCAATTTGATGCGCGCTCCTGCTTACATCACATTGCACAAAAAGAATGTGCAGCTCGTACTTTTTGTACTAGATCCAATCACATCTAGTACAAAACGCAGCCTGCTGTAACATATCACATGCTTATTGATCTAGATAAGATGCGATCTAGTACAAAAAGAACGGAGAACATGGCTCCGTGTATGGGCACCTTTAGTATGAGGAAGCCTATTTAATACTTCCTTTGTTATCCCTATACCAGGGAAGTTATAACACATTAGAATAAGTCCGATCACACTGCATACTGGGAAAGACTGGCTGGCAAAAGGGAAAAATTACCCTTCTACTCCAGACCAGTGTCGCTGGGACATGTCAGTGCTGCAATATTTTCTTGATAATATATTGCGATAAATAGATCCCATGGTTTTATAAAGTACTAGTAAAAACGCAAAAACTTCAAAAACTAGTCTGCTACATTCTGTTATTTTGCATGTGTGAGAAAGAGATGTAGGGTGAGATTAAATAGGATGAGAGATTCAGAAAGTGAGAGATTTGGGAAGAAATCTCCAGTTTTTTTTAAAGCGGCAATCATTTACATGGCAAAACCAGTTTGATTTTGCAGTGTAAATGATTGCCGCTTTAAAAAAACTTCCAAAATCTCTCACTTTCTGAATCTCTCATCCTATTAAATCTCACCCGTAGTTTCACTCTCTGCCAGCAGATGGCAGTGTTTCGGAGACTCACGGACCCTATACATATATAGAGATGATAATGACAGCAAATATTACTAAGTCAGAATCATGAGACACAAGTAGACTAGTCATCTGTGAGAATTACACAAGCACTAATGGTGATTCTTTTCTTTGGTAAAATAAAACATAAGAGATGCATTATTTCACCTTTCATGAAGCAGTTCGACTTCGAACAGAAATATAATTGTGTTTTTGCGATTAAGTAATATATACATATATATATATATATATATATATATATATATATATATATATATATATATATATATATATATAGCAAAGTACTGGTCAGGCACTCCCAATAAAATGACGATGGTTAGCTGGTGCCTTCACAATGGGGGATAACAAGGAAGGAGCTGGTGCGGCACTCAGAAATAAAAAGTTGAAGCAAATAAACTCACGGAGCCATCGGGTTAAGGACAACGTTTCAGTTGTATTAAACAACTTTTGTCAAGTCTTACATAGTTCAAACAGTGCAGAAAACATACCTTTATAGTGACATGAAAAACCCCATGTGAACAGTGATGGACGGCGCCGGGCAGGACACTACGTCAGTCCGGAGGCCGCCACTAGAGATGACGTCATGGCGCATCAGCAGGGCTGCCAAGAGAAATCCTGGGCCCCGGTACAACAGCGTCACGGGGCCCCCCTGGAGTGGCGAGCAACAGAAAAGAGGTGTGGCCATTAAAGGATATAGGGGTGTGTACCACACCATATACCCTTTATGCAACACAATAGTAGACCCCTTATACTTGCCCCTTACACATTATGCTACACAGAATGAGCCAAAATTCTAATCGATTACTTGCCGCCCCGTTCGTATGCAGCAGTGTGGACAGAAGCGTGGGGTGGTGGATATGGGTTGCGCCCATGGGAGTAAGGGGTCGTGGTCACGGATGGGCAGATAGCGCCAGGGTCCCTGCGGACGATGAGAACTAGGTAATAGCTCCCATCCTCCGCAAGGACCCCACTGCTGTCTGCCCATCCGTCACAGGGACCCTCTGCCCCCCTGCGCTGCCCAGACCCCTATGCCATACAGCAGGGGTGGCTAGCCCACGGATCCTCTCTCCAAGATCTGTGGCTGGCACGATCATCCCCATTTGAAGCGCCGCCTCTGGAGTATAAGGATCCCAAGCTCACACACGCAGCAGGGAAAGCGGCAACAGTTCTGGCAAGAAGCAGCAGATGCCACTACTTGCAGTATTGCCGAGCTGAGCTGCCGGTATCTGCTGTGTCCCCCAAAGCTACAGATCCGGCGCCAAGAGCAGATGCATTGTGATGGCCAGCGGTATGTGCACCTGGAGGGAGAGGGGGGATTGTGTCCATTAAACCTCTTTAATGTCATGTGATCCTGGGCAGTATGGTCCCACCCAGATCGCATTCCATATATGATCCGTCATAAATGGGCCCCATGTAGCCTGTTCCCTTCACACACATTGGAGGTCATTCTGATTGACCACAAAGCTGCAAAATTTGCAGCTTTGCGGGTTATCTAAATACCTCCGATTTCACGCATGCGAACGGATGTTTTACATACAGTAATCATCGATTTGCAGCTTGTGTGCCGGGCAGTGCGGTCGCCGACCATCAAATGATTGCTCAAGCGCTCGCAGATCTAAGTCAGTCTCTGCTGTCTTAGATCTGTGGCGCTCCTGTACCAGAAGAGGGTGGGCAGCTGACATCCGGTGACATCAGCTGCCCTCCCCCGGCACCCACGTCATAGGAGTTCCCATCAGCGCAACCCATATCCACCACCCCACGCTTCCGTTCACACTGCTGCATGCGATCGGGGCGGCAAATAATCGGTTTGCCGCGCCCGCTCACACAAAGTGGCTGCACATGCACAACATCACTCCCCTGTGTGAACGTGCGGGGGGGCGAACCAACCTGAATGAGGGCCATAGCCTGTTACACACACACATAGCCTGATACACAAACACACACACATATATATATATACACATACAAAGCCTGTTACACACACACACACACACATATATACAAAGCCTGTTACACACACACATATACATACATAGCCTGTTACACAAACACATATACATACATAGCCTGTTACACACACACATATAGCCTGTTACTTACACACACACACACACACACACACACACACACACATACATAGCCTGTTCCTTCACACATACAGAACATAGCCTGTAACACACACACACACACACACACACACACACACACACATATATATATACAAAGCCTGTTACACACACACACACACACACACACACATATAGACATACATACATAGCCTGTTACACACACACACACATATAGACATACATACATAGCCTGTTACACACACACACATATAGACATACATACATAGCCTGTTACACACACACACACACACACACAAAGCCTGTTACACACACATACCCTGTTACACACACACACATATACACAAAGCCTGTTACACACACACACACACACACACACATAGCCTGTTACACACACACACATAGCCTGTTACACACACATATATACATACATACACAGTCTGTTACACACACACATGCTTTTTGTCTGTTCCCCCTGTCCATAGCCATGCATTGCGGGCGGCATTACCTTGTGAAACAGGAATTTGGAGCAGGACAGCCATCGCTGACCGGCAGGGGCTGGCTGGCAACTTTCAGCCTGGGGGACAGACACAAGCAAGTGGCCCAACTTTTCAAGGGGCATAGCCATGACAATAATGTTCAGGGAATGGCTTGTGTAATGTGGGTGTGGTTAAGGCACATGTGGGGTTTACCGGTATGCGCAAAAAGTTTGATATTCAGTTTTTTTTAAGCTCAGTTAAAATTAAAATCCATATTTTAAAAAAAAAAATTGTCAGCACTTGCTCTGACATCTCTGGCCACGCAATTATGCAATTAAAAGTTTCCGATTAGCTTAATTAGTCTCTTCCCATGCATTGCACACAGCTTCCATGTCCCGGGCACAGGACAGGTACTACCCCTAACAATTCACCCGCTCCCTACATACTACCACTAACCCCACTATACTACCACTAACCCCACATCCCTCACACACACACTACCTAAACTACCCCTGACCTGCACGTACTTTCCACACACACACACACCACACTAGCCCTAACCCTGCTTCCCACATACACTACCCCTAATCCATCACTTGCTCTTCTATACCACCCCTAACCCTGCATCTGTTCCCTGCATGCACTACCCACCCCCCCCCGCTCCTTGCACCTGCTCCATTTACACACTACACCTAATCATGCACCTGCTCCCTGCACACACAACACCACCCCTAACCATGTTCCTGCTCTGTTCACACACTACGCTACCCCTAATCATGCACCTACTCACACTACACCACCCATAACCCTGCACCTGCTCCCCGCACACACTACCCCTAATCCTGTACCTGATCACACTACACTACCCCTACCCTGCACCCACTCCCGCAGAAATTACACCACCCCTAACCCTGCAGTTGCAGAAACACTACCCCTAACTACAAACTACACCACCACCACCCTGCACCCGCACACACCATTGGCAGGCAGGCTGCTTATAAAAAAATCCCTTACCCACAGGATTTAGGGGCGAGTTGCACTAAGCTTTAAAAGTGATAAAATGGAGAGTGATAAGCAACCAACCATTCGGCTCCCGTCTGACATTTTCCAACACAGTCTGTGACATGGCAGACAAGGGCTGATTGGCTGGCTGTTTAGCACTCTCTATTTTATCACTTTGAAAGCGTAGTGCTTCTGGCCCTATGTCTGCAAAAAAAAAAAATCATGCAACTAATTTTTCTTAATTGGAAAACATATGTAATGGGAAAAACAAAGATACCAACACATATAACTTGTATACAAACACACACAAAAAAAAAAAATATATATATATAGACTTTATTATGTAAACCGAGCCCCTGCCATTGATTGCTAAAGGAGTGGAGTAGTAGTCTGTCCTCACCTCTGCCCTCTCTCTCCTGCAGTCTGGACTCTGGGGGCTCCATAAGGTTTCTTTTAATGCTGCTCCTCTTTCAAGTGCAGTTAGCACTACGCAGTGCAGCAAACCCCGATAAGCTCCGCCCCTTTTCACTCTTTTGCCTCTGGAATTGCTGGGAGAGGAAACCTGGCTCTCCATTGGTCAAAGGCAGCCATCTTTTTGTAGCCAGCTACGGGGGCAGCCATTTTCTGTTAGCCCCGTGCTGCTACTACTACATAGGTGAGAATCGGCCGTGGCATGGGGAGCAGCAGGAGGCAGGACGGAGCATCATGACATGTACCTGCCTCTGGTAGTCAGGTGGGCGGCCCTGTAACACATAAATTATACTGGCCTGGGGGGCAGATCATGGCACCCTGCCCCCCGCCTAGCCCGCCTCGGGCTTAGGCACATTCGGGGGCGTGGCCTAATCGCGGACCCGTGGCCACGCCCCCTTTAATTTTTTTTTTTTTTTTTTTTTTTTTTTTGTGTGTCGGGACCCGGGCCCCCCTGGTAGGCCCGGGCCCAGGTAAAATGTACCCGCCCCCCCTGCCTCTCGGCGGCCCTGCGCATCAGCGTCATGCACGTCAGAGCTGTGTACCCTGTCACCAAGGCAACTGTGGAAGGAAACAGAGCACAGCGTGAGGACCGGCATAAAATACAAGATGCCTGTAACGAACTGGCAAATGAGCGGCATGCACAACAATAATAAAAATATACTATAAACAAGTAATATGCACAGTCCGTGGTGGAATGTAAAAATACAACAGAAAACATGGAAGGGCTAAACAAAGGCAATGATAGGTACAAAGTGGAGATAGAAAATTTACCTAAAACATGCATACGAAATCATTTCATTTAAGCCTTTGGGGGCAATTACATCAAGATCATGTATCCATCTGGCCTCGCACTGGATAAGTTTGAGGGAGCGATTACCGCCTCTGATGGACCATGGTATGGTATCAATAATCCGATAGCGTAATGATGATAATGGGTGCTTGGCACTGATGAAGTGGCGAGCCACTGGTTGCTCGTTAGAGCCGGACAGTAACGCTTTGCGTATGGCAGAACGGTGTGCTGCCATCCGCTCTTTAAATTTACATTCGGTTTTCCCGATGTAGGACAAACCGCACGGGCATAAAATTTGATACACAACGAAAGAGGTGTCGCAATTAACATGATGCTTGATTGGGATACTTTTCCCAGTATGGGGATGGGGAAAAGATTTACCTGCCAACATAAATTGGCAGGTAACGCAGCCACATCGTGTGCAACCCGATGGGGCAGAGTTAAGAAAAGAGGAAGGGTCAGTACCTTGTTTGGGTTTAATTTTTGAAAGCTCAGTTTTCACCAACCAATCCTTAAGATTTCTTCCACGGGAATAACATGGCATGAGAGATGTTGTAGAGAATGGCAATTGGGGATCAGATGTTATGACAGGCCAATGTTTTTTTGTAATGGAGTTGATTACAGGTGATGCTGCATTAAATTTATTAACCCATGGGAGTCGAGATATAGTTTTAGACCCTGGTGCTTTTTTCTGAAGCAGGGTGTCCTGCTGAAATTTGAGGGCTTTGTCCTTAGCTTTAGTGAGTTCAGAGTGGATATAACCACGGGCTTTAAATTTATCGATTAACTCATCAATCTGAGTGATGGCAGTGTCACGGTTGCTATTGATTCGCAGAATGCGAATCATCTGCGAATAGGGTAATCCACGTTTAAGGCCCGATGGATGGCAACTGGAAGAAAGGAGTGGCAGATTTCTGTCAGTGGGTTTCCTAAAGAGTGTGGTGTTTAAACCATTACTACTGAGGTCAACCGTGACATCTAGAAAATTCATGGTTGTCTGACTCGAGGAGAAAGTAAATTTGATGGGACAACTGGAAGCGTTATGTTGGGCTATGACAGAAGCAAAGGCTTCTATATAGCGACCTAGAAAAAAGAGGTTAGACATGACATTAGGGTGTTTGTAAAAGACATCCTCCTCGATGGCATACATGACAATGTTGGCATAGCTCGGAGCTGCGCTAGAACCCATCGTACAGCCCCGAGCTTGCCTATAGAACTGACCATCGTACAGAAAAAAATTGTTAGTAAGCACCAATTCGAGTAAATCGATAATAACATTAATTTGATCAGCAGTGAAAGCACTTTTGCATGTCAAAAAACGTTTAGTCGCCTGCAGGCCAAAAGCATGGGGGATGGAAGTATACAAACTTACAACATCTAGTCCAATCAACCAGCTGTTGTCAGGGATACGTTGAAGTTCTTTGAGACGACATAAAAAGGAACCAGTGTCCAGAAGAAAGCTTTTCTCTTTTTGAACCAGAGGTTGAAGTAATGAGTCCAAAAAAATTGCTGTGGGTTGAAAGAGGGAATCACGGGCAGCGATGATGGGGCGCCCGGGGGGATTAACCAAACGTTTATGAATTTTAGGGAGGGTATAAAACAGGGGGACCAAAGGAAAGGCTGGAATAAGAATGTCACAAGTAGCTTGAGACATGAGGTCAACTTGCACAGCATGTTTGAGGGTAGCAGCCAGGGTCCGCTTAAATAGCGGTGTGGGATCCTTGGATAAGGGGCAGTAAACTTCACGATCAGCAAGTTGGAATTCAGCTTCCTTACGATAATCTGTGATGTCTTGCAGCACGATGCCACCCCCCTTGTCAGCACAGCGGATGATCAAATTGTCGTTTTCTGACAAAGATTTCAAGGCATAGAGTTCAGCCAGCGTGAGGTTAGGGTGCACAGGTAGGGGGTTGCGTACCTGTGTAGATACCTCTTGCTCAACCATACGTACAAAAGTTTTGATGCTTGGGTTGTATGAAATTGGATCGAAGGTTGAGGGTGCCTTGAACTGTTGGAGCTGTGTGGGGAGATGCAAGGAGGGGGGGGCGGGGGCATTGGACTGGTCCTGTAGAGAAAAGAATTCTTTAAGTTTAAGGCTCCGATGCAAATTTGTACGTTCCAGATTCCACTGGAATTGGTCGAAATGAACAGTAGGTACGAAAGTCAGTACTTTGTTTAATAAGCTGGTTTCACTGGTAGATAGAGTATGAGAGGATAAATTGAAGATCAACGACTTGTGCCCGGTGGGGGTTTGGTGGTGCGTGGGTTTCCTCCAATTTTGCCGGCCGCGACGAGTGAACCTCCTCGTCCGCGATTGCGGCGTGAGGTCCCTAAAGGGAGTTGTGAAGAAGTAGATTGCTCGTGGTCTTCACAACTCCAATACCGACTCCGTGACGGAGTCCCCCCACGATACCTGTACTCTGGTGTGCGGGGGTCTCCGTCACCTCCCTGCCGTCTGGCTCTCCCCTCGCGCCGGGGACAGCTAAGCAGGCTGTCCCCGGCGCCTCCTCCTCCCCCCTGCAGCCGGAAGGAAGTCCGGCTGCATTACTAGGGGGAGGCAGGGCTTACCTTCCGGGTCCAGGAGGACCTGGACCAGGTAACCCAGAGGGAGGGGGAGAGGGGGGTCGGCAGGTTTGTGGCGGAGGCGTCGGGCGGCGAAAAGAAGCCCATAGGCTTCTATAGGGTATCGCCACCTTTCCCTGCATTAACGAGGCAGCGGGGTTTTAATACATATGAAAATGCGGTAACACGGGGGTTTTACCACATTTTCCCCTTAGTACATCCCACCCAAAGAGACAGACCAGCACTCACGTAGTTTGAGGTGAAGAAAAAAAGTGTATTTTCAAAACATTATACAGAGTATAGTGCAGCAAGGCTGACCCAACAGCCGTTTTAACTAGATGCCTGCATCCAGTTGAAACGGCTGTTAGGTCAGCCTTGCTGCACTATACTCTGTATAATGTTTTGAAAATACACTTTTTTTCTTCACCTCAAACTACATGAGTGCTGATCTGTTTCCTAACCTGGTTCCCAGGATAGGTAAGTGCTGTCTCTATATATAGATATATAAACATAGATTGTAAAAGTGGGACCATTAACTTGGTGTAAAATGGCAAAGATTTAGAGCAATTTCTTCTTGGGTTGCTGCAAGCCCAAGAGCTGAAAAAAAACACAATGGTGGTGTTTGCAGTGGACCAAAACTTTGCATCAGCTACAGTAAGTGGTCAGCATTAGCCACTGTGTGATATGTGCAGAGTAGGTGCATAATGTTCCAAAGCATGCAGGGCTGTGTAGAAGTACAGTAGATTCAGTTTTGTAAGATTATTGAAAGGAGATAAATGGCCTTATTAGGTGCTCTCTAAGTTGCTTGCTAACAAAAAAAAGGATACATTTGTAGATGTTCAGGAATAAGAATGTGTGCTGTACATTCCGCGACAGGAATGTCATTGACTCTTTCACCATCTGTAAAGAATATGTATATGCCCTACAATGTCCCTTCTCCAGGGCTGCATCAGAAATTATGGGGGCTAGGCCTGACAAAATAGGTAAAAGCCCCTAGGCTACCTGTATTATAATAATAGCTGTGTAATGTATGCATCACATGTATTATATTAACAGCAGAAAATGTGCCACCTGTATTATAGTAACAACAGAGTCTGCCCATCTATATTACACTGTAGTAACAGCAGAGAATGTGCCACTTATATTGTAGTAACAGCCTAGAGTGCACCACCTGTATTATAGTAACAGCCTAGAGTGCACCACCTGTATTATAGTAACAGCCTAGAGTGCACCACCTGTATTATAGTAACAGCCTAGAGTGCACCACCTGTATTATAGTAACAGCCTAGAGCAGTGGTTCAAAACCTTTTTTGTCTCCCGTACCCCTTGATTAGGATTTTCATTTATGAGTAACCCCTTGTGAAATTGTTTAGTGGGGTGTGGCCTAAAAAGGAGTGTGGCCTCATTTGAAGGGTGTGGCTTAACAGGGGCAAGTCATACTGGCAATGACGAGAAAAAAAAAAAAGTGCAACCACTTGATTACAAAATAAGCTCAGCCCATTCTGCGGACAGCATATAAAATAACAGAACACTGTCAAATCGCTATTACTGAAGCAACAGACATTCCAAAGGATCACGTTAGCCTTCCAATAGTGCCAGATACACATATGCCCCCAAAAGTGCCAGATATGCCCCCACAGTGCCAGAAACAGGAATGCCACCATGGTGCCAGGTATGACCCCATGGTACTGGGTATGCACCCACAGTGCCATCAATGCCCCTATAGTGCCAGCAACAAGTATGCCCCACAGTGCCAGCAATGCCCCACAGTGCCAGCAACAACTATGCCCCACAGTGCCAGCAATGCCCCACAGTGCCAGCAACAAGTGTGCCCCAGTGCCAGCAATGCCCCCACAGTGCCAGCAATAAATATGCCCCCACAGTGCCAGCAATATGGTATGCCCCCACAGTGCCAGCAATACCCCCACAGTGCCAAGAATAAATATGCCCCCACAGTGCCAGCAATAAGTATACCCCCACAGTGCCAGCAATAAATATACCCCACAGAGCCAGCAATGCCCCATAGTATTTCCCAGCAGCAGCACACTCACCATTGATGCTGCTGCCGTGGGGGAGGACAGTCCAGTGTCCCCCTGCAGTCACTGTAGCTGCCGCCGCTGCTTCTCTCAGGGAAGGAGAGTACAGCACACTGCGCATCTCTCCTTCCCTTCACTGTGACTGGGCTGCCCGCCAATCAAAGTACGCGGGCCGGCTCCTGATTTGCTGCCGGCCCACAAGCTCTGATTGGCTTACGGGGGCCAAGTCACAGGGAAGCACGGTGAGGGATAGGAGATATGCGCAATGCACTCTCCTCCCCTCAGTCTCAGAAGCTGGTGGCGCGTCTGACTGCCGCTGCCGCCATTACAGGCCGGGCCACCGCGTACCCCAGAGTGGGTAAATGCGTACCCCCAGGGGTACGCGTACCACAGGTTGGGAACCACTGGCCTAGAGTGCACCACCTGTATTATAGTGGCAGCCTAGAGTGCACCACCTGTATTATAGTAACAGCCTAGAGTGCACCACCTGTATTATAGTAACAGCCTAGAGTGCACCACCTGTATTATAGTAACAGCCTAGTGTGCAACACCAGTATTATAGTAACAGCCTAGAGTGCACCACCTGTATTATAGTAAAAGCCTAGAGTGCACCACCTGTATTATAGTAACAGCCTAGAGTGCACCCCCTGTATTATAGTAACAGCCTAGAGTGCACCACCTGCATTATAGTAACAACAGAGTCTGAGCTACCTGTGTTATTGTAAAAACAGACTCCTCTGCAGGGGGCGTAACTAGAACTTTTGGGGCCACATAGCAACATTTTAACCCCTTCCTGACACAGCATGTTTTTGCCTTCCTGACAGAGCCCTTTTTTTCAAATCTGACATGTATCACTTAAGTGGGGATAACTTTTTTTTGCTTTTACTTATCCCAGTGATTTTGAGATTGTTTTCTCGTGACACATTGTACTTCAAATTAGTGGTAAATTTGGGTCGATACAGTCTGTGTTTTTTTGTGAAAAATACCAAAATGTCGTAAAAAAATGGAAAATTTAGCAATTTGCAAAATGTTAAATTTTCTGCTTGTGAGACAAATAATCATACCACTCAAAATAGTTAATAACTAACATAGACCATATGTCTACTTTATGTTTCCATCATTATTTCAACTTCCTTTTAATTTTTTTGGACACTAGGAGGCTTACAATATGAATAGCAAATTCTCAAATTTTCAAGAAAATTTCAAACACTGATTTTTTTAGGGACCAGTTCAGTTCTGATGTGACTTTGAGGGACTTGTATGTGAGACACCCCCATAAATGATGCCATTTCAAAAACTGCACCCCTCACAGTATTCAAAACAGCATTTTGGAAGTTTGTTAACCCTTTAGGTGTTTCACAGGAATTAAAACAAAGTGTAGGTGAAATTTCAAAATTTCATTTTTTTTGCAGATTTGCAATTTTAATACATTTTTCTAAGGAACACAATAGATTTTACTAGAGAAATGTGACTAAAAATTGTTTCCCCCAATTCTTTTGTTTTCATAAATATCCTATATGTGGCCCTAGTGTGCACGTTGACCAAACCACAGGCTTCATAATAGAAGGAGCACCTACTTGATTTCGGAGCCTCCTTTTTATGAGATTATTTTTTAGGCACCATGTAGGTTTCTAGGCACCATAAGATGCTAAAATTTAGGAACCCCCCCACAAGTGACCCCATTTTGCAAACTACACCCCTCAGGGAATTCATCTAGGGGTATAGTGTACATTTCAAACCCCCAGGGGTTTCACCAATTGTGGTACAACTGGGCAGTGAAAATGAAAAATTACATTTTTTACACAAAAATGCAGTTCTGGCTCAAAATTTTTCATTTTCACAAGGAATGAAGGAGACAAAGCACCCCAAAATCTGTGCCCCAATTTCTCCCGAGTACGGCAATGCCTCACATGTGACCAAAAAATACCATTTGGGTGCATGGCAGGACTCAGAAAGGAAGGAGTGATTTTTGGATTTTGCAGCTCAGATTCTGGTGGAATGTTGGTGGGTGCTATGTCGCATTAGCAAGACCCCCCAAGCACCAATACAGTGGAACCCCCCCACAAGTGACCCCATTTTGCAAACTACACCCCTCAGGGAATTCATCTAGGGGTATAGTGTACATTTCAAACCCCCAGGGGTTTCACCAATTTTGATACAACTGGGCAGTGAAAATGAAAAATTACATTTTTTTACACAAAAATGCAGTTCTGGCTCAAAATTTTTCATTTTCAGAAGGTATGAAGGAGAAAAAGCACCCCAAAATCTGTGCCCCAATTTCTCCCGAGTACGGCAATGCCTCACATGTGACCAAAAAATACCATTTGGGTGCATGGCAGGACTCAGAAGGGAAGGAGTGATTTTTGGATTTTGCAGCTCAGATTCTGGTGGAATGTTGGTGGGTGCTATGTCGCATTAGCAAGACCCCCCAAGCACCAATACAGTGGAACCCCCCCACAAGTGACCCCATTTTGCAAACTACACCCCTCAGGGAATTCATCTAGGGGTATAGTGTACATTTCAAACCCCCAGGGGTTTCACCAATTTTGATACAACTGGGCTGTGCAAATGAAAAATTACATTTTTTACACAAAAATGCAGTTCTGGCTCAAAATTTTTCATTTTCACAAGGAATGAAGGAGACAAAGCACCCCAAAATCTGTGCCCCAATTTCTCCCCAGTACGGCAATGCCTCACATGTGACCAAAAAATACCATTTGGGTGCATGGCAGGACTCAGAAGGGAAGGAGTGATTTTTGGATTTTGCAGCTCAGATTCTGGTGGAATGTTGGTGGGTGCTATGTCGCATTAGCAAGACCCCCAAAGCACCAATACAGTGGAACCCCCCCACAAGTGACCCCATTTTGCAAACTACACCCCTCATGGAATTCATCTAGGGGTATAGTGTACATTTCAAACCCCCAGGGGTTTCACCAATTTTGATACAACTGGGCAGTGAAAATGAAAAATTACATTTTTTTACACAAAAATGCAGTTCTGGCTCAAAATTTTTCATTTTCAGAAGGTATGAAGGAGAAAAAGCACCCCAAAATCTGTGCCCCAATTTCTCCCGAGTACGGCAATGCCTCACATGTGACCAAAAAATACCATTTGGGTGCATGGCAGGACTCAGAAGGGAAGGAGTGATTTTTGGATTTTGCAGCTCAGATTCTGGTGGAATGTTGGTGGGTGCTATGTCGCATTAGCAAGACCCCCCAAGCACCAATACAGTGGAACCCCCCCACAAGTGACCCCATTTTGCAAACTACACCCCTCAGGGAATTCATCTAGGGGTATAGTGTACATTTCAAACCCCCAGGGGTTTCACCAATTTTGATACAACTGGGCAGTGAAAATGAAAAATTACATTTTTTTACACAAAAATGCAGTTCTGGCTCAAAATTTTTCATTTTCAGAAGGTATGAAGGAGAAAAAGCACCCCAAAATCTGTGCCCCAATTTCTCCCGAGTACGGCAATGCCTCACATGTGACCAAAAAATACCATTTGGGTGCATGGCAGGACTCAGAAGGGAAGGAGTGATTTTTGGATTTTGCAGCTCAGATTCTGGTGGAATGTTGGTGGGTGCTATGTCGCATTAGCAAGACCCCCCAAGCACCAATACAGTGGAACCCCCCCACAAGTGACCCCATTTTGCAAAATACACCCCTCAGGGAATTCATCTAGGGGTATAGTGTACATTTCAAACCCCCAGGGGTTTCACCAATTTTGATACAACTGGGCTGTGCAAATGAAAAATTACATTTTTTACACAAAAATGCAGTTCTGGCTCAAAATTTTTCATTTTCACAAGGAATGAAGGAAACAAAGCACCCCAAAATCTGTGCCCCAATTTCTCCCCAGTACGGCAATGCCTCACATGTGACCAAAAAATACCATTTGGGTGCATGGCAGGACTCAGAAGGGAAGGAGTGATTTTTGGATTTTGCAGCTCAGATTCTGGTGGAATGTTGGTGGGTGCTATGTCGCATTAGCAAGACCCCCAAAGCACCAATACAGTGGAACCCCCCCACAAGTGACCCCATTTTGCAAACTACACCCCTCAGGGAATTCATCTAGGGGTATAGTGTACATTTCAAACCCCCAGGGGTTTCACCAATTTTGATACAACTGGGCAGTGAAAATGAAAAATTACATTTTTTTACACAAAAATGCAGTTCTGGCTCAAAATTTTTCATTTTCAGAAGGTATGAAGGAGAAAAAGCACCCCAAAATCTGTGCCCCAATTTCTCCCGAGTACGGCAATGCCTCACATGTGACCAAAAAATACCATTTGGGTGCATGGCAGGACTCAGAAGGGAAGGAGTGATTTTTGGATTTTGCAGCTCAGATTCTGGTGGAATGTTGGTGGGTGCTATGTCGCATTAGCAAGACCCCCCAAGCACCAATACAGTGGAACCCCCCCACAAGTGACCCCATTTTGCAAACTACACCCCTCAGGGAATTCATCTAGGGGTATAGTGTACATTTCAAACCCCCAGGGGTTTCACCAATTTTGATACAACTGGGCTGTGCAAATGAAAAATTACATTTTTTACACAAAAATGCAGTTCTGGCTCAAAATTTTTCATTTTCACAAGGAATGAAGGAGACAAAGCACCCCAAAATCTGTGCCCCAATTTCTCTCCAGTACGGCAATGCCTCACATGTGACCAAAAAATACCATTTGGGTGCATGGCAGGACTCAGAAGGGAAGGAGTGATTTTTGGATTTTGCGGCTCAGATTCTGGTGGAATGTTGGTGGGTGCTATGTCGCATTAGCAAGACCCCCAAAGCACCAATACAGTGGAACCCCCCCACAAGTGACCCCATTTTGCAAACTACACCCCTCAGGGAATTCATCTAGGGGTATAGTGTACATTTCAAACCCCCAGGGGTTTCACCAATTTTGATACAACTGGGCAGTGAAAATGAAAAATTACATTTTTTTACACAAAAATGCAGTTCTGGCTCAAAATTTTTCATTTTCAGAAGGTATGAAGGAGAAAAAGCACCCCAAAATCTGTGCCCCAATTTCTCCCGAGTACGGCAATGCCTCATGTGTGACCAAAAAGTAGCAGTTGGGTGCATGGCAGGACTCATGAAGGGAAGGAGTGATTTTTGGATTTTGCGGCTCAGATTCTGGTGGAATGAATGGTGGGTGCTATGTGGCATTAGCAAGACCCCCGAAGCACGGTGAAATTATGAACCTAATAATCCATAGATGTGTGGTATATTTTAAAACACTCCTTTATACATAGGCCGGGTTTGTCGGGGCAAGTGTCACACTGGAAAATAGTTTGCTTTCTTATTCCCTTTTTTATAGCAAACTTTGCACCTTTTTTGTGTCCTGCCCTTTTTTCCAGTGGAGGGGATTTCATCAGGAAAATGCTGCCCTGGTACAATACGGGGGCCAGTACTAGAAGTACTGGGGCCCTCTGCCTGCTGGTTCCCAAATATTAGGCCCTTTATGACTTCCTCTTGAAAGTGCATAAATGTCCCCCTCTGGCCGGTAGAACGGAATAGCACGTAAGCGTTATACAGTGCCATCTGGATGATATACACAGCCAGCTTCTTGTACCAGATTTTTGTTTTCAGCAGGGCACTGTACGGCTTCAGTACCTGATCTGAAAGATCCACTCCGCCCATGTACCTATTGTAATCCAGGATACAATTAGGTTTTGAGGTGTGGGTACTGGTACCTCGTACAGGGACGGAGGTGGTACTGTCTCCGTGAATTGTTGTCAGTATAAGGACATCCCTCTTGTCCTTATATTTGACCAACAACATATTTTCGGTGCATATTCCCCTGCTTTCACCCCTTCTCATTACTTGGGCAATGTGCGTTTTTGGGAGGCCTCTTTGGTTCTTGCGCACAGTACCGCAAGCTTCTGTACCTCTTGAACCAAGGGCCTTAAACAGGGGGATGCTAGTGTAAAAGTTATCCACATAGAGGTGATAACCTTTATCCAGGAAGGGGTGCACTAAATCCCAGACAATTTTTCCACTAACACCTACGAGGGAGGGGGGGCATTCTGGTGGTTCAATTCTTGAATCCTTCCCTTCATATACCCTAAACTTGTGGGTGTACCCTGAGGTGCTTTCACACAGCTTATACATTTTTATGCCATACCTTGCCCTCTTACTGGAAAGGTACTGGCGGAATTTAACCCTTCCTTTAAAATGTATAAGGGACTCGTCAATACAAATAAATTTTTCAGGGATGTACATCTCTGCAAATTTGGCACTGAAATGATCAATGACCGGCCTGACTTTGAATAGCCGGTCAAAGGTGGGATCATCTCTGGGTGGGCACTGTGCATTATCGTTGTAATGCAAAAATTTAAGGATTATCTCAAAACGAGCCCGAGTCATGGCCATACGGTAAAATGGGGTGCTGTACAGAACATCTGTACTCCAATATTGCCTAATTTCTGGCTTTTTTACTATGCCCATATGAAACACCAGACCCCAAAACGTCATCATCTCTACTGCATCTACAGGGGTCCACCTAGCAAATGATGACGTGGGGTTTTGAGCAATAAACTGCTGGGCATATAAATTAGTTTGGTCCACCATTAAATTTATAAAATCATCAGAGAAAAATAATTTGAAAAAGTCAATTTCTCTGAGACCTGTGGAATCAAATTGGATTCCTGGCATGGCCAAAAACTCAGGAACCTGGGGCTCAAAATTGTCTGGTGGTGGGGTCCATACGAGATCAATTATTGGGGGGGGGGGTCTCAGCTGCTCTACGGGGGCGTCTTTGAGGGGGTCCCTCATCACTAGAGGAGGAAGAGGAGCTTAAGATGAATCCTTCAAATTCCCCGCTTGCCTCACTGGCTGTGTCAGAGTCAGAGGCAAGCATGGCATATGCCTCCTCCGCTGAATACATTCTTCTGGATGACTGGGATGACATTTGGGATGACATTTGGGATGACATTTTTATTTTTGTGTTTCTGGTAGTGAAATGTTTCAACACGTGTATAGTGTAGGGGGGGTACAAACTTTATTTCAACCCGGGGGGGTATGTAGTGTGTAGTGTGTAGTGTGTATGTAGTGCAGAAAAAAAAAAAAGGTCCTGCGCCAAAAATTGAGCACACATGTTGGTCAGTAACGTCCGTCACTGAACAGCGCTCAAAGGCAACAGGAATTTGATAAAAAAAAAAAAAAATCAACCCTGTGCCGAAAAAGCTGATCAGTGATGTACGTCACTGATCAGCGCACAGTGGCCACAGGACACCCACAAAATCACAGTGTGTGTAAAAAATAAATAAAAAAAAGACCCCACAGCACCCTCAAAAAAAAAAAAAAGGTGATCACTGATGCGACACTGATTACCAGTGAGGGGCAGCAGGTGCACAACCTTTGGTGCAACTGACAGTGCAACTGGCAGCAACTGACAGGTATACTGTATATAAAAAAAAAAAAAAAACCCTGCACCCCCAAAAAGTTGCTGATCAGCACAGATATACTGATCAGCACAAAAGGGGGGGTAGCAGACACAAAATATAGCACTCTCTATCACTCTCTGTCACTATCTCTCTCTATCTCTCTATCTCTCACTATCTATCACTCTATGACACTGCAGCAGCAGCACTGACAGTTATATATATAAAAAAAAACCTGCACCCCCAAAAAGGGGGGGTAGCAGACACAAAATATAGCACTCTCTATCACTCTCTGGCCCTTATTCTGATCTGTGCGGCCGGAGCCGCATACGTTGCTCCGGCCGCACAAACCAATCCCCGCCTACAATACGGATCGCCACGGCCGTCCGTACGCGGACGGCTGGCGATCCGCATGAAAATGGTGGGGCGTACGCCTCCACCATGGTGGGAGCTGCCCCCTGCATTCGATGGTCGGCGACCATCGAAGGCAGGGCCGCACGCTCCACCAGTTCCCGCAAGCTTAGACCACACGGACAATCGTCCGTGTGAAAGCTTGTATGGGGGCGGAGAGCTGACATCCGGCGATGTCAGCTTTCCGCCCCCATCACTGGCGTCATAGCCTCATTACCATGCATACGCCCCGCGTTTGCATGGGAACGCCCATGAAACGCTGGGCGTATGCATAGGGTAATGAGGCTATTAAGCCCCTCACGCCCCTATACGCCCCCTTTGCGGCGTATACATTTTTTGTGCGGCGATTTCGCCTGCACATGCGCAGAGTGACCTCTGCGCATGTGCAGAGTGAAAACATCGGCGGTACGGCCGCACGCGGGCCGTACCGCCGAGATCAGAATAAGGGCCTCTGTCACTATCTCTCTCTATCTCTCTATCTCTCACTATCTATCACTATTTATCACTCTATGACACTGCAGCAGCAGCACTGACAGTTATATATATATAAAAAAAAAAAACCTGCACCCCCAAAAAGGGGGGGTAGCAGACACAAAATATAGCACTCTCTATCACTATCTCTCTATCTCTCTATCTCTCACTATCTATCACTATCTATCACTCTATGACACTGCAGCAGCAGCAGCACTGACAGTTATATATATATAAAAAAAAAAACCTGCACCCCCAAAAAGGGGGGGTAGCAGACACAAAATATAGCACTCTCTGTCACTATCTCTCTATCTCTCTCTATCTCTCTCTCTATCTCTCTATCACACTGCAGCAGCAGCAGGAAGTCACAAGAAGTCAGATCCAGGAAGCATCCAGCACGCTACAAGCAGTGATCAGGTAAGGTATTTGCAAGGATCAGGTAAGTATTTGCAAGGAAAAGAAAGAAAAAAGACTCTCTCTTTGTTGGGGCACTCTTGAATTATTGGAATTTTGACAGTGATGAAGCAATATCATATATTATCAGGTGGGGAAGAACCTACAGGCCACTTGCCTGTCTATAATCCAGAGATGAGGAAAATAACTGGTAGAAAAGTACTAGGTAACAAGGTTCAGGAAAGTAGAGTTACAGTCCCTATGCGCGGGGCTGTCTCCAAAGCCTGTTTATGAAAGTATTGCAAGTATTAAAATATAGCTTTTAATGTAAATTCGTTAAAATATCCTAGACAAACATGTAGACAAAACAAAAACATATAAAATACACAAGCATGTGCAGCAGGTTAGTGCGTTGCAGCACAGTCTGGGGCCGCTACAGATAACCATGCACAATGGGGCTCATATGTTGTAACTAAGTACAGAAATAATTGTAGCACAGTTGCTACCACGGAATGGTTGTTTCCTGAGTGTAGGTAGGTACTATAGAAGCTTATAATTGTGCACTAAAGGATTTGTTGTGTCAATTCTTAGGGCATTTCGACATCCATTCTTTGGACACTGTCGGCATTTACACAAGGGTTGACAATAAAGATTATTCCAAAAGACTGCAATTGGTGCAAATATACAGGTCCAGACAATATATAGGTTTGTCTAGGCTAACGCACACTCGTGTGGGTTCTATTCTGCCGACCGCTGTCGTGTCAACATATAACGCTTGTCATCCGTAGTGTGTTAGTCGGTGAACCGGCACCTGAGTATTTTGCAGGCACAGTAACCAGCTGATGAATGAGTACTTTAGCTAGCACATACAATATTGCTCAAGATGTTATCACAATCTGCCCACCATTGTGTCGGCAGTTACACAGTAACCAGTTGATAAATGAATACTTTAGCTAGCACATACAATATTGCTCAAGATGTTATCACAATCTGCCCACCACTGTGTCGGCAGTTACACCAGTGTTGGTATTTGAAAGACGATATATAGAAGTGGTTTAGCACAGATATGCAAACAATTGTGTCTATTCAGCCAACAGTTCTCGTGTCGACATGACAAGTTATGCTATGCTGTCCTTATTTATGCACTACAATTAGGTAATATCAAGATGCTATCACAATCTGCCCTCCACTATGTCAGTCGTAACACCAATCTTGGCATATGAAAATTAATATACAATGATGGTTGGCATAAGTATATAGGCAGATATATAGCAGCTTACTGTTGATTATCCTCAGCCAGCAGTTTTTGTGTCGACAAAGCCTGTTATGCTCCCTGCTTTTTATGAGTATGTCCCAAGCATTCTAGCCACATTGAGCATAGTGTCTGGTGGAACGTGCAGGATTTTCAAGGAACAATTTTAAACAGTAACAGACAAATACACCAGGTAGTTGGAAGGCTGTATAACTGTTCAATTATCTGAATCACATATCATCTAGAAAAGATATATACGTTCCCGCTAGGTAGTTGGATAGGGATTGGGAATGTATGGGTAGAGGATTGGGAAAGGGGTTAGGGTACACACCAGGAAAAAAGGGTAGAGGAGTAAGACAGTCAAGACAAAAGCGGAGTGAGTAGGAAGAAATGAAAAAAAGAATGAAAGTAGAAACCAGATGGAGAACAGAAATCTGACTATATCCACTGGGTGTGAGTGATCCCACCGACTTTATATACTCTTGACACAGGTGGGGTAGTCTGGTTAAAGGATTGGAAAGTCTCCTTTTCCCCTCTGGCAGGCAACCCACGTCCAGGTGTCAGCTGCCACCTAATAGTTGTGGGCTTTTATGAGTATTGTGGGGGAAAAAACCTCTGTCCTCAGTGGAGTCAGGAAAATAAAGATAAGTGCTGCCCTTATGGTGTAAAAGCGGCTGCTGCCCACCTTTTATACCTGTCACTAGGGGTGGAATACTGTATGTAACTCGGAGAGGTCTCCCTTCTCCTGTTTATACCTTCATACGCCCCCAGTAAGCTGCCATCTATATTTAGATGGGCTTTTTTAGGTATGGTGGGTGAGCGGGCTTGTGGTAACACTAGGGGATTTAATGCACTTAATAAAGAAAGGTTAGTGAGAAGAGAATTGGAGAAGAGACAGGAGGGTAGCGGGTAGGGGGTAAAGGGAAAGACCGGGAGGGAGAGGAGGTTGTAGGGATGCGGGTGAACGAATACCTGTGGGCGCACACCCTGCGCTGCACTGGGCCGCTGTGGCTGTCAGACGGCGGACTGCAGGAGCTGGGGCTTGTATAGGGTTGCTGTCGGCTGCTGTTAAACGGCAAGTGAGGCAGAACTGTGCTATCAGTGTCCAATGCGCTAGAATAGTGCTGGATCGGTCCACAGTGCGGCAGATTCCAATGTAATGAGATCAATGACGGCAGCGCTGTGCTGGCACCGAGGCCAGTCTATGATACAGTAGCTGCTGCTATTTACTAGTGAAGCAGAGCTGGGCTGTCAGTGTCCCAAGCGCTGGGATAGCGCTAAATAGGTCCTCAGTGCGGCGGTTTCCTCTGTAGTAAGATGACAGAGGAAGCGCTGTGCTGGCGCCGAAGCCAGTCTGTAGCGCCGTAGCTGCTGCTATTATCGGTGAGGCAGAGCTAGGCTGTAGAGCGGTCAGCAGCGCGGCTGCTGCTGCTGCGGCTTGTTGAATCTGAAGTCAGGAGGCGCTCAATGACTGCGTCACTCCCACTAGAAACCAACGATCGTTTCACCTGTAGTCAGGCTTCTTCAGGGTCAGTGTATGGTGTGGTAAGGCGTGTAACCGCCTTTTAACTAGTTTACATGTTGTCAATCAGCACTAATTGGATCATATTAGTTGCTGGTGTTGTGGCTTACGTGCACACTGTAATTGTTTCTAAAGCCCTTTGTGTAATTAAAAAATATAAGTGCAATTGATCAAAGGTACACAGATTGGGCTATTACAAGTTTGGAGAGGAATAGGAAGGTAGCTACTAATAGTATAGTACCTCTATAGAGGGGACGTTATTAGTGGGATCAGAATAAGACTAAGGGGTAAGGAAAAAGAAAAAGAGAGGGATTGAACATAACACAGGTTATGTCAGACCCATAACACATTCAATAGAATTATGTTCACCCCAAGTATAATACTTGTGGGGGTTGCCGACCATGATATTCGCAGTAAGATGTTTTGCATAACAGACTGTGATATCAAACATTTTGGCTAATTAAATAGAAACATAGATATTAAGTATTATGGAAACTAAAGAAGCAACGCGTATATACAGGACCCCTGTATAGAGGGGTAATAATCTAGTTCCTATGGTGGCTGGGATAAGAGGAAAGGGAATGATAAGAAAGGGGGGTTCTGTACCTCCATGTATCATTATTGATTATATCAATGGGTTATTATATTCAGTCTGAGAAGCCAATGTCATATGCGACTGTGCGATTGGCTAGAAAAAGAGAGAGAAGGAGGTGGCTTAGATGAAGCCCTCTAACATGAGAGGGCGGGTTTCTATATTGTCCAAGCATAAAATAAATGCCCATTCCACTTCGACATATAGGTGAATTGTGTCATAGCATCTGTCATATCATGCCAGGTCTTTAGGTCTTGTCAGTCCATACCGTATAGGTGAAGTGTCAAAGTTAGGGACTGTATAGGTCCATTCGGAACCATAAGGTGTGTGTGTTAGGGCTGGAAGAAGGATAAAGTTCCAGTCAAAGGTGAAATAGTGTTAAGGAATATAGGGAGGCTGGCTTAATCATGAGCCCCTAGTGTCTAAAGTGACTAGTGTACCTACTTAATCAGCTGTGTGCTGAGTAGGAAACTGAGATTGAAAACAATGTGATAGTGCTAGAAAACAAAAACAAAAAAGTGAGAACGGGTGAAACTCAGTACAGTTTACGTGATATCCAGGTATCTAGTGGTGAAGAGGGCCCCATTATGAGAGGTCCAACATAGTCCTTTGTGTTGGTGGTGGGTGGAAGTGAACCGAATAGGGTACTGCTGACAATATGCAGGTTTGTTATAATGATGTTAAATATTGTTGAATGACAAGGTAATGTAATGTCTTAAAATGGGGGTTAATTCCCTATGGTAAGAAGCCTAGAAGGAAATTTTTAGGAAAAAAGAGAGGGACGAAAAAGAAAGAGGAGAGAGAAAGAGAAAAGAGGGGAAGACGCCACCTAGGGGGGGGAAGAGGGAAAAAAATATATATATATATATATTTGGGGTTGCATTGTGAAGAAGAAAGGGCTGATAGTTGGAAAGGCCTGGATAGTGTTTTACAGATAGGATCCAAAACTATTATTCTCGTTCAGGCCATTTGGATTGACAGAGTTAAGGTAGAAGATCCATTTGCTTTCTGCTCGTTGTAACTCTTTACTAATATCTCCTCCTCTGATCCCCAAGCGGATATTTTCTAGGCCAAAGGCCTTGAGTTCTTGGGGTAGTCCTCTCTGTCTCAGCAAAAAATGTCTGGCCACTGAGGTTAACTTTTTAAATTTCTTGGTGTCTGCCTCAGCATTGCGGATGTTGCTGGCGTGTTCTAGCAGGCGGAGTTTGAACTTCCGGCTCGTCATCCCCACGTATCGGAGTCCGCAGGGGCACTCCAAGCAGTATATTACTCCTGAAGTCTCACATGTAATGAATAAGTTTAACTCTTGTGTCTTGCCGAATCGGTTGGTTATTTTGTTGTTTTTAATGATGTATGTGCACGCCTTGCATTTTCCGCATGGAAAGGTACCCGTAACTCTGGGTTTAACTCTGGGTATTCTTTGAAAGTGACTTTGGGTGAGCTTATCCCTCAAGTTCTTGGCCCGTCTCCAACTATATTGAGGTCCGATGGATGTGATATCTTCAAGATCAGGGTCCATTTCAAGAATGTGCCAATTCTTGCGGATTATGCCCTGTAGATCTTGCCATTGGTCACAAAAATTTGTTATAAATCTTGTGACAGGTTTTTTTCGGTTGGCTCGTGTGTCGGGATCTGAGAACAAGAGATCTTCTCTGTGGCATTTCAAGGCCTTGTGTTTGGCATCCTTAATAGATCTTTTACTATATCCACGTATCTGCAATCTATTGCAGAGTTCCTGACTTTGGATTTCGTACATCTCTTTCGTCGAACAGTTGCGTCTTAGACGTAGAAATTCCCCTTTGGGGAGATTCTTTATGGTGGGCGGGAAATGTGCACTGCTGCTGACAAGTAGACTGTTGGTAGCAGTCTCCTTCCTGTATAGCTTGGTCTCCAGCTTGTTGTTATCTGACCGGTATATGGCTATGTCTAGGAAGGTAATTTCATCATGATGGATGTTATATGTCAGTCTTAGATTAAGGTTGTTACTATTCAGTGTATTGATGAAGTCAATGAGGCTTTTTTCATCTCCCTGCCAGATCACCATGATATCGTCTATGTATCGTAGCCACGATATGACTTTGTTGGTGTGTCTTTCATTCTGTTCGCAGAAGACATGCTCCCTCTCCCACCACCCGAGGAACATGTTGGCATACGTGGGCGCGCAGGCCGCGCCCATCGCTGTTCCCCGGGTCTGGAGGAAGAACTTATCGTCAAATGTGAAATAGTTCTTATTAAGTACGAATTCCAATAGTTTGAGTAGGAATTCTCCAAAGTCGGTCATCCCTTCCATGCTGATAAAATATCTTACTGCTGCTAGTCCCAGTTTATGATCAATACAAGTGTAGAGTGCTTCTACATCCAGCGTGGCCAGTATCTGATCCTCCTCTAAATGCACATCATGTATTCTCTTCAGGACATCTCGTGTGTCCTGGACATACGATGGTAATGTATGGACATGATGTCTAAGGTGCTTGTCCAGGAAAATGCTCGCCTGTTCGGACAAACTTCCTATCCCAGAGACAATAGGTCTTCCTGGGGGGTTAGTCAGATTTTTATGCACTTTAGGGAGCATATAAAATGTAGGAGTTTTGGGATGTTCACTGGAGAGGAAGGCATGTTCGCTCTTTAGGATGATGCCGTCTTTAAATGCTTGATTGACTAGCCTTTCATACAGGATTTTGAAGTTGTTTGTTGGATTTAGGACCATCTGCTGATAGCAGTTTTTATCATGGAGTTGTCTTTTTGCTTCTGCCATATAGAGCTCTTGGGGCCACAGGACTATATTCCCCCCTTTTGTCCGAGGGTTTAATGATCAGCTCCTCCCATGATTGTATTTCCTTGAGGGTACGCCTCTCATCTTCTGTCAAATTATGATTGAGATGGTGTCTCTGGTCTAGTTGGGTTGTCAGATGATTCATATCCCTAGACACCGAGTCGAGAAAGATCTTGATCTCTGGACTGAAGTTGTCTTGTGGCATAAAAGTGCTCTTTTTCTTCAGAATGAGGCGATTGGTTCTATTCTCCTGTTGGGTATCAGGATCTTGTAGTTCCTCAAGGATGTCAACCATCTGTAGATCTAACTCCGTGAGAGTCACTGCCACAGGGGTTTGGGTGTTCTCTGTATTTGTCCTGCCCAGGGAGATCATGTTTTCTTGGTTAGCGAAATATTTCTTCAGTAGAAGTTTTCTTCCGAACAAGCGGAGGTCCTTTTCCCAGGTAAACCGGTTCATTGGACTATTCGGTGAGAAGGACAGACCTTTTCCCAGAAGTGCATGATGTTCAGCAGTTAGCTCTCTTTGGGTCAGATTAATAATAGTTAACTGGTTGTCATCTCTTAATTCGGTTTCCGAGTTCTTGAGCTCTGGCGTTGAGGTTGGGGTGGGTCCCAGTTTCGCCAGTCCCGTCTTCTTCTTGCCTCTCCTGATGGTCCTCTTCCCTGTCTCCGTCGATGTCCCTGGCCGTCCGTGCCTTCCCCTAAAAAAGGAACCTGGGATCTGGATTGAGCTGGTCCAAATTCCTCCGTTTCAGATACATCTGTCTCCGAGGAGCTATAGTTGTGTTCATATCTCCGATTGGGGTTACGGTTTGGATAGCGCGTATTAGTGGACCATTTAAATATACTCCCAGTAGTAAAGTCCTTCTTGTCTCTGAGGAATTTGCTCTTTTTTCTTTCTATGATGGTATCTTCATACCTTTTGAGTTCTTCCCTGTGTTTTTCAAAGTTTTTTTGGAATTGTTGGTCCTTCTCATGGGCTTCCAATTTAGTTCCCAATTCGTCAATGAGTTTTTCACAGTTGCTTAAAGTAAGCATGCTGTGCTTCACAAGAATCCCCATCAGTTCTCCAGAGCACTTGAGTAAACTTGTTTCCCACTCAGTTCTCAGTGAGTCAGTGGCCAGTTCGAACGTAGGAAAGATCCTGGGTCGTAGTCCTCTGGGTATTATTTTTTGTTTGGTATAGTTATTTAATGTAGTAATTTCCCAGTTAAGTCTTATTTGTTTTTGTAGTAGATTCCTAAGTGATTTTAAATCCTCCTCCCATGTAATGCCATGGGACATGCCTGTACTTGTGGAGGGGAATATATCGTCCAAATCTTCGTTAGTATTCCATTTTGAGGTCAGTTCTTTTCGAAGGCTGAACGCCATAGTGGATTCCTGGACAAGCAGTATGTATGGTTCTCCACAGTAATGAAGTTTGAGTATAACTCAGTATGAGTTGTTAGAGTATGGTATAGGTACTGTGCTACCAGGTCAGTAGGAAACCTGGGATGACCCAGGTGAAAGTCTGTATATTTTGAGGGGAAAAGGGGATGGGATGGTGACCGGTGCACAAGTGATAACAATTTTAGTTAATTGGACAGTAAGATAAGAGGATCCACAGTCGAGAATAGTTATTGGAGGGAAATAATAAATCCCCCTGTTTCTAACAATTAATCAAGTGGAGGTGCACCCAGGAGAGTAAATGGGTTACTAAGAAAAGAAAGAAAAAAGACTCTCTCTTTGTTGGGGCACTCAGGTGCCGGTTCACCGACTAACACACTACGGATGACAAGCGTTATATGTTGACACGACAGCGGTCGGCAGAATAGAACCCACACGAGTGTGCGTTAGCCTAGACAAACCTATATATTGTCTGGACCTGTATATTTGCACCAATTGCAGTCTTTTGGAATAATCTTTATTGTCAACCCTTGTGTAAATGCCGACAGTGTCCAAAGAATGGATGTCGAAATGCCCTAAGAATTGACACAACAAATCCTTTAGTGCACAATTATAAGCTTCTATAGTACCTACCTACACTCAGGAAACAACCATTCCGTGGTAGCAACTGTGCTACAATTATTTCTGTACTTAGTTACAACATATGAGCCCCATTGTGCATGGTTATCTGTAGCGGCCCCAGACTGTGCTGCAACGCACTAACCTGCTGCACATGCTTGTGTATTTTATATGTTTTTGTTTTGTCTACATGTTTGTCTAGGATATTTTAACGAATTTACATTAAAAGCTATATTTTAATACTTGCAATACTTTCATAAACAGGCTTTGGAGACAGCCCCGCGCATAGGGACTGTAACTCTACTTTCCTGAACCTTGTTACCTAGTACTTTTCTACCAGTTATTTTCCTCATCTCTGGATTATAGACAGGCAAGTGGCCTGTAGGTTCTTCCCCACCTGATAATATATGATATTGCTTCATCACTGTCAAAATTCCAATAATTCAAGAGTGCCCCAACAAAGAGAGAGTCTTTTTTCTTTCTTTTCTTAGTAACCCATTTACTCTCCTGGGTGCACCTCCACTTGATTAATTGTTAGAAACAGGGGGATTTATTATTTCCCTCCAATAACTATTCTCGACTGTGGATCCTCTTATCTTACTGTCCAATTAACTAAAATTGTTATCACTTGTGCACCGGTCACCATCCCATCCCCTTTTCCCCTCAAAATATAAAGTATTTGCAAGGATCAGGTCAGTATCACGGCAGATAGGCACGGTGACCGCTCTGCACGCTATTCCAGACCGGAATGGCGTCTGCAGCGCAGTCACCGTTAGTTTAAATGTCGCGCCTTGGCTGTGATTGGCTGTCGGTCCGACGGACCAATCACAGCCTTGGGGGCAGGTGGGGTGAGGTGTCGTCATCACCGATGACCCCCTCATGCCCCCTGACGCCCGGCGGTGATTGACACCTGTGTTACCGAGCGTCTGATTCGCTGGTAACACAGGAAAACGCTGTGAATGGCTGTTCACACTGAACAGCCAATCACAGCGATCGCCGACGGGGGGGCGGCATCGCAGCCCCCCCTGGGCATGCAGGGACATGTCTGCTGTCAGGGACAGCAGACATCGTCCCTCTGTCACTGCGTCTCTAGACGCAGTGACACTTTAAAGTCATGACGTACATTTATGCCATGTGTCGGGAAGTACATCCCGACCATGACGTAAATGTACGTCAAATGTCGGGAAGGGGTTAAAAGCCCCCCCCCCCCCCCCTTGTACCGCTATTGCTACAATGCTCCTTAGGGGGGCAGAATAAGGGGAGTGAGACAAAGATGGTGTCAGGGACAGAGAGGTGAGAGGAGGGTTGTCTGGGAAAGAGAGGGAATGTGAAAAAGAGAGAGAGAGGATGTCAGATAGTGAGGGAGAGGAGCAAGAGAAAAATGGAGGGGTATGAGCAGGATAATGTCAGGGAGGGACAGTCTGGGAGAGACAGCACCAGGTAGACAGATGGGGGGAAAGAGAGAGTGGGGGGAAAGAGAGGTGAAAGCATGGGGAAAGAGGTGGAGAGGAGAAAGATAAGGAGGAGAAAGAGATTAGGTGCAGATCAATGGATACCTTGCCATAGTTTTACCATTCTATAATAGCAAAACTGTTGCAAGGCATGGTGGGACTTGTAGTTTCACAACAACTGGATGGCCATAGTTTGGACATGCCTGCCCTAGGAGTTCCAGAATCTACCTGCTCCAGGATTGTGGACTTCCTGACGGCATGGAAACAGGTGGTGAAAGCCGGAGCCTTCACATCCGCCATATGTACGTCCACACTGGTGCTCCCCAGGGATGTGTCCTTTCCCCCCTGCTCTTTTCCCTCTACGCTAACGACTGCATCTTGAGTGACCAGTCAGTAAAAATCATAAAATTTGCTGATGACACCACCATCATCGGCCTAATCAAAGAGGCAGATGAGTCTGCATACAGAAAGAAGTGGACAGGCTTTCAAAGTGGTGCAGCAGAAACAACCTGGACCTAAACCCAATCAAAACAGTTGAGATGGTAGTAGACTTCAGGAGAAAACCAAATGTCAAGGTCCCACTAGTAATATCCATGGGTAGAGACCTTCAAATTCCTTGGTACAAAAGTCTCTCGCAACCTCAGATGGGAGCCCAACATAACTTCCATTGTCAAAAAGGCCCAACAGCGGCTGTTCTTCCTGAGGCAACTGAAAAAATTCAACATTCCGCAGGAGCTGCTGTGGCTCTTTTACACTGCTATTGTGGAGTCCGTTCTATGCTCCTCTATTACAATCTGGTATGGAGGGGCCAATGAATCTGACAAACGGAGCCTGCAAAGAGTGGTGAGGACAGCAGCGAAGATTATTGGGATGGACCTCCCCTGTAAGGGAACAATACTTAAGCAGGGTCAAGATGTGAACTGGGAAGATCGTGGCTGACAAACTCCACCCTGGCCATAACTTGTTTGATATTCTCCCATCAGGTAGACGCTTCAGGTCCCTCCCTGCCAAGTCGTCAAGAACCGCAAAAAAGGTTCTTCCTGATAGCTATTCTACTATTGAACAATGTACTCTAAGATACTGTTAATCTAAACACCTAAACTGCTTTATCTAATCTTGCAAATTATAACATGTGAATTGTCATTTGAATGCGCAACCGATGCAATGTATGTACTGTATGTCCTATTTTCCCTCTTGTACCATGCTTGAAGCTGCAATGTATCCTCAAAAAATTCCTAGTATATGAGAGGGGTGCCGGATTCCGACAGTCATGCCTCCGACGTCGGAATCCCGACTGCTCCCTCGTGGGGGTCCACGACCCCCATAGAGGGAGAATAAAAGAGCCCGCAAGGGGCTTCTTTGCGCTCCCCATGATGTGCAGTCGGGATTCCGACGTCTGACTAATGACTGTCAGAATCCCGAGAGTATACTTTGCCAATAAAGTGATTCTGAATCTGATTCTAAACCACTTGTATTATAGTTATAGCCTAGGACACAATAGAGTGTAACCCACTTGTATAATGATAATTCAGCCCCAGAGTCTGCCCTGGATGCACTATAACAGACAGTGCCTGTAATAAAGCAACCTGACACCAGAGTTGCTCAGCCTATAGAATTATAATAATATCATCACCAGCAAATGCTGCTCTTTTTTTTTTTGCTGTTTTTGACTGATAGAAGGTGTATTAGAGGTGTTTTGCTGGGCAACTTCTCCCCTCCCCCAAACTTGCAGCTGTGCAATCAGGTCTGAATTACCCCCAGTGATGGATCAGTAGCATAATGTGCACATTTATACACAAGAACTCATAAACATGCACAGTAAATAGAAAGCAAGCTCTCCAGTAATGAAAGGGTTAATACATAACACAGGATAACAAAGTATTCATTTTCATTTCTCCAGTATAATCAACCTAAATAATCTTGATGCCATTGGCCCATTTCAGTGTTGCAAGGCATGCACACAAGTGCAGCAGTTATACTGCCTGCCAGGATCTTCCTTGACATTAATTATTGATTTCACTTTGTTGCCTAATGTTTATGGAAAATTGCGTTTCAAACAAACGTGGTGTTTTAAATACATGCTAGATCCTACAGTATTTACAGTAGTAGCAGCTTTATTGGAATTCAGAGATATTGGGTACTCTGATCAAATGATTCTTTGAAGGCACCATTATCTTATTGTGACAAGCTTCTTCACAAATACATAAGCTAGCTTAACACTAATGCTGCCCATACACTTGAGATATTGCATACAATCATCGATATTGACCAAATCTGGCCGATAAATGGAATGATTGTATGCATTTTTAAGGGACGTGGGCAGGCTGTTGAATGTTGCGTTTATAGATTGCACATAATATCTATCGAATTGCAGGAGCGATTGCATGTGGTTTTTAACCACATGCAATCTCTCAAATGCAATTCGTGGGTGGGGGGACGGAGGGAACGCTTTCAGCAGCGTAGGGTTTGGGGAGAGGGGGCCGGAGGGGGTGCTGGCAGCGTGGGAGAGGGCGGGAAGAGAGCTTGGCCAATCAGAGGGCTGCCCAGTGGTTTAAACACGTTTGCTTCCACCATTGAACCCCGCCGCTTGCTAGCACTACTTCTAGCGCTACTTCTGGTGCTACGCTACAATGCCGGCTTCTGCCTGTCCTCTTCAAGCACCCGATGTGCCATCTCAAGATGACATGTGAAACAGGGTGCTGTAAAAGGGCACTTTTTGCACCACACGATGCGATCGGGTTCGATGTACATTGCACTTCGATGTCGCATCGAATTCGATCACATAAGTGTATGGGCAGCATAAGAAATAAAGACACCGGGGGGAGATTTTCTAAACTATAAATGCGTTAAAAACCCTGTTATCTGGGTTTTTACCGCATTTTGGGATGCTCTAAGCATCCCCGCCGTGTTACCGCTACGGGGGGCATCGCCAGAAAAATCTGGCGATGCCCCTTAGAAGCCTATGGGCTTCTAACGTGACCCCCCACCGCCCCGCACCAACCCCCCTCACCTGTGTCCGGGCAGCACAGAGCTGTGCTGCCCGGACCTGTGATCTCCTCCTCCCTGCACTGTACATCCTTTTCCAGGTGCAGGGAGGAGGAGGAGAGCTAGCTCCCCCTGCAGCAGCATCCAGTCCGGGTAGGAGAGGGAGGGGGGAGCCGCCGGGACCCGCCTCTCATCGCCGTGTGTTTTGTCAAAATTATTGCATATGTTAGATCATATGCAATAATTATGTTTGCGGTAGCCGGCGATGGGTGCCGGCAAGGGGGCGCGGATGTTAGAGCATCCCCCCCTTGGACATTAACTAATCACACAGACAATATATAACCACACGGACACCAACTGCTAGATTTGAAAGATCAACAAGTATTTATTTGGTGACCTGTTTAAGCGTGGGAGGATGGCAAGAAAAGGGCACTACCAAACTCCAGCCCAGTCAAGTTGTTATTAGACCAAAACCGAGGAGCGGGTCACCACCGCCTCCTACAGCATAACCTGCATAGTGTGGGGCTCACCACCCTTTACTCTGCTCTTTGTCCACCCACAAGGGAAGGACACACCCGCCGTCCTTCCAAAATGGGGTGCTCCACAATTCACTGCTTTGACCGCTGGCTGGTAGCGACTTTCCACCTATCTGGCTTTAAATAGCCGACTATAAAATTGAATCAATTGAAACAATGAATGAACTTGAAGGGCGGGCGGGAGCGCTTCCACAAAATGGCAAGAGAAAGGGGGTCACCTGACCTGGGTTATTATACCCACAATCACATACTATGCACACATCACATAGCATTTCATCTCATTGTAAGCACCCATCACATCTCATTGTAAGCACCCATCACATCTCATTGTAAGCACTCATCACATCTAATGGCATGGGTGCTTGTACAATCAAATATCGCATCCTACTCTTCCTCCGTGCTTCTTCCTCCGGCGGCAGCAGCAGCTGGGAGGACACCTCTTCCCCTTCGTCCATGCTTTCTCCTCCCACCCAGCAGCGCCGCAGCAGCAGCACCCAGGAGAAAATCCGAGGCTGATGCTTCCACTAGTCACCAATTTTTTTTTTTTTTATTATAATGCCATCAGCCCACCACCCACAGCCCTGGGCTTCAGCCCACCACCCCTGGGCTTCAGCCCACCACCCACAGCCCTGGGCGGGGACAGCCCTGGGCTTCAGCCCGGGCTGGTTTTCCTTGGAGGTGGGGGACCCTTTATTGGGAGGTCCCCACTCCCCTAGGGACCCAGCCTGGGCTGACCAGTCAGGGTGATCATGCTTTGGTCGGGGGACCTTATGTAAAAAGTGTCCCCCGGTTGTGGCATGACACCACTTGCTGTTTGAGCCCGGTGCTGGATTCTAAAATACGGGGGACCACTACTACTTTTGTCCCCATATTTTGGGAACCAGCACTGGACCAAGAGCCTGGTGCTGGTTATAGAAATACAGGGAAACCCCAGCTCCCCCCCCCTGTATTTCTGTATCCAGGACCGACTCAATAAGCCCGGGGCTGGTTATACCCGGGGGTGGGACCCCACGCCATTTTTTTAAAATGGTTGGTACTTTTGTATTATCACGGCGCCCACTTTCTCTACGTACATTAACTTAGTGAAATTGCATCGCATCGCATAACGTTCTATTACCATGCGATGCGATGCGATTTTACCCTTCCCGCCCCGTGATATTCCCGCCCCCTGGCACACCTGGCAGAATTTCACTCTGAGGTAATTTTGTGAGGAGATTAGATGTGTGTTACAGAGCTAGAGAGATTTAGAGTAGTTTCAGTGCATTTTTCAGTGAATTTTGCTTCATTTCTACTGATTCCTGTGCAATGGCAGCATCTTCATCTGTGAGCCTGTTCACCCTGCCGCAGATTGAGGAGGACGCCATTCGTTTCTTACAGGAGCGTCACCTGCTGCTAGTGATGGCGATGTGCACTAATGGGCACCCAATGAGGTTGTCTGTTAAGGAGTGCATGTGGAGGTGCCACAACAAGACATGCCGTCAAAAGGTGAGCCTGAGAGCGTCCTATTCCTTCCCTGGGTGCTGCTTGCCTTTTGTGAAGCATGGTCAGACCTCTATTGACTTTTGCCAGCGTGAGCTGAACCTGTCTAATAACATACCCCCCAACATGACCCATTCCATTAGGTACAAAATTCTCTGTTTCTGGACTTCCCTGCCAGTGGCAGTTGCAGATGTGAGGCTGCAGCACAGTCCAATATTCAAAGAGGGGAGCCACACCTACTGCCACCCCAAACATCACTGTCCTGGACTCACTGACAGTTGATGTGACCCCCCTCTTTGAATTTTGGACTGTGCAGGAGCCCCACCTCTGTAACTGCCACTGGTAAGGAAGTCCTGGAACAGAGCATTTTGTACCTAATGGAATGGGTCATGTTGGAGGGTATGTAATAAGACAGTGGTCCACTACAATAACTGGATGCAGGAGGCATGCACAGAGGACTTGCTGGCACAGCCGCAGCGCCACATTAGGGGCCCTGGACAGATTGTAGAGGTAGATGAAAGCGTCTTTGTCAAAATGAAGAGTAATGTAGGCAGAGTTTTACCTCAGCAATGGGTGTTTGGGGGGATATCCTGCGAAACGGTACAGTGTTTTATAACCGCAGTGCCACAATGGGATGCCATGCCTCATGGCCGCTATTAACACACACATAGAGCCAAGGACCACTGTTTATAGTGATTGCTGTCATGCTTACAGCACGGCCGAATTGGAACTGGCAGGATAACACCATGCCCGTGTTAATCACAAGTACAATTTTGTGGATCCGGAAAGTGGTGTCCACACACAAACAATTGAAAGACTTTGGGGTTCAGCTAAATGGAGGAACAAGCGGCAACGTGGGACAGCTCGCCACCATTTAGACTCATATTTGCAAGAGTTTATCTGGAGAAAATGTTTGGCAGGAGATCACCCATTTGACAGAATCATGCATGCACTGACTCTGCTCCAAAAAGCTGATTGACTTTTCAATTAATCTTATTGTTACTATAATTGTTATTGAATCGTTGTCACTTTTATTTTTGATTAATGTTGCTATGAATTGTTATATGTTCTTGAATCATTATTTATTAACTAAATTCGACCAGTTACTCGTTAACACACATTGTCATTACTGTGTCAGATGAATGATATTGCTGGTGTGAATGTGTCCATAACACACCCCCATTATCCACGTCAGCCCGAAGCGTGGCGAGCACAGCGAGCGCAGCGAGCCCTGTGAGGGACGGTGGAATGCTTCCTCCAACCTTTTCATACTCCCACTATCCACATCGGCGTGGAGATGATTTTATATAGTGCGGCTAGAGGGTGGGGGGTGATGCAAACCAATGGCAGAGGTCATTGCATCACATGTCATACTAAGCACCCATCACATCTCATGCCATGGGTGCTCCATGGCTGCTTATATAATGAAATATCGCATTGCATCTCATCTCATTTAGTGACATCCTATGCAATATTTCATTGTATAAGCAGTCCTATGAAGTTAACATGGATATCGCAACGCATCGCACACCACTATACACGGTATGCTATGCGATGCGATTTCACTATGCAGAATAGCCCACTAAGCTATTTGCATACTGGGCCCCGTGATAATACACAAGTACCAAATGATTTATTTATTTTTAACTTTATTACACAGAGAAGCCTGCATGGATCTGACTGATCCGTGCACGCTTCAACCAAATACACCTGAAAATTAGTATTTTCCAGTTGTATTTTTTTGTTGAATTACCGTCTGAATTCAGCAGTACTATTTAGCCCCCCCCCCCCCCCCCAGCACCCAGTAGTACAGCCCATCAGACGTGGGTTGATAAATTGCATGCAATATAACTGATGCAAAATAAGCACTCAAGTACAGAATCTGACATTCAGGACTCCCACGGGAGTTCAAGGGAAATCTGATGCAATTTCAAGCCTCAGATAAATTGCCCTAGTGTAAGGGGCCCATTAAACATATTTGTTCTTAATTTATATAGAGGGGCTGATTCTCAGTTAAAGTCCAGCAGTGGTGTCCTGTGCTCTGCTGCCATATAAGTCCAGCAGTGGTGCCGTAGAGGGTCGGCGCTAGCTGCTCAGCAGATGATGCAGTGCAGGGAGGCACCAGGCAGGAGAGGCGCTCTCCCAGCCCTGCATACCCGCTGCTGTACTCTGTAGCTGCCAGCTGCCAGTGCGCCTGTCACACTGCATGACAGGTAGCTGCACCGGCAGCACAAAGCTCCCTACTGACTCCTAACCCCCTTTGACTTTATCAGTGGCAGTAGGGCCTGAAAAGGGGGCGGGGTTACATGGGATGGATTAGCGAAGCTACACAGAAGGAAGGGGGTGGATCTACATGGGAGCATGGTCAGGCTGATTAAAGGAAGGAGGAGAAGAAGCCAGGCAGATTTTAAGGTAAGTAAAGAGAGAGTGAGTTTTATACTGTCAGAAACTGGTGTGGGCGTTAAGCAGCGCTACTACTGTCAGCAACTGGTATGGGCATTAAGCAGCCCTCCTACTGTCAGCAACTGGTGGGCATTATGTATAGGCAGTGTTACTACTGTCTGCAACTGGTGCGGCCTCATGCAGCGCTACTACTGTCAGCAACTGATGTGGGTGTTATGCATCCCTACTATTGTCAGCAACTGGTGTGGGTGTTATGCAGCGCTACTATTATCAGTAACTAGTGCGTGCGTTATGCAGTGCTACTACTGTCAGCAACTGGTGTTGGCATTATGCAGTGCTACTACTGTAGGCAACTGGTGCGGGCATTATGTATAGGCAGTGATACTACTGTCGGCAACTGGTGCCGGCATCATGCAGCATTATTACTGTCAGCAACTGATGTTGGACTGGCATTATGCAGCGCTACTAATGTCGGCAACTGGTGCAGGCATTAAGTAGCGCTACTACTGTAAGCAACTGGTGCAGGAGTTATGCAGCACTACTACTGTCTGCAACTGGTGGGGGGTTTTGCAGCGCTACTACTGTCGGAAACTGGTGTTCGCATTATGCTGTGCTACTACTGTGTCAGCAACTGGTGTGGGGGTTTTACAGCGCTACTACTGTAGGCAACTGGTGGGGCATTACGTATAGGCAGTGCTACTACTGTTGTCCACAGGTGGGGGCATTACGTATAGGCAGCACTACTACTGTTGGCAACTGGTGTGGGCATTAGTTATAAGCAGCGCTACTACTGTCAGCAACTGATGTGGGCCTTACCTATAAGCAGCGCTAAGAGTGCGGCAACTGGTGTGCGCATACAACTGAGGGCAACAGTGGGCATTATGTGTAAACCCCACCACTACTGCATTATGTGTAAACCCCACCACTACATATACACAGTGCTACTACTGTAGATATTTTGGGTAATGGGCACTACTGTGAAGCATAATGTGAATAAGGGGCACTAGGTGCTGTGCAGGGCCATAACTAGATGTGTGCCAGTGGTGCCTTGCACATTTGCACTGTGGGTAAACCACCTGGCAACACCACCAGCACGACCACTCACTGCTGATAGCCAGCCACCACTGCTCTCAGAGCTTGTGGAACAGTAGCTGCAGTTATTGATTGGCTATCGGGCCGCAAACTCCAATTGGCTCACAAGCCGGCAACATATTTAAAAATCAATTCAACGCCATTGCAGACTCTACTCTCCTCCCCATCTTTAGTCACATCAGCAGCAGCAGTGGTGGCGGGATGCCAGATACTGGGCTCCGAGATGGCATTTTAAAATTTGAAGATTGGAAGACTTGGACACACAATATAAAGATCAGGAACCACTTCCTAGTGCTAAAACTTATGCCACTAGTCACGTCATTTGCTGCAAGTCCATCAACTTCGTCTGCTAAGGCAGATGCCTAAAAAGCCTGACAAACAAATAAAAAAAAAGAAAAGAAAACAAAGTCTGTTAATGAGAAACTTAAAGATTGCCAATTTGACATTTATGACACAAAGTCTCAACTGCTCAAAACAAAAAAAAATAAGAAAACTGGTTAAACCACAGTCCCAAAGGAGAGTCCAAGAGTGTCCACGGTTGCGATGTCTATGCCCGACCTCTCAACACTTTACGGGAAGAGGAGGCTCCTTCTTGTATTTGCTAGCCATCTGCAAATGCTGGGAGGAGCACTGCCAGTCCAGTTGCTGACATTGAGATTAAAGATATCACTGTAAAAGTACACCAGGACGAGGAGGATTTTGGTTTATTTGGCCCTGATGTTAAAGTTCACCTGGAGGTGTCCAACTGCTGATTGTCCTCATAAAGGGCCACAAGATCCTGTAGATGGCTCCCCAAATGAGCAGTGACAAACGTGGGTATAAGGCAGCTTTTGGTGACTGTCAATCAAATCCTGGAGTCCTGCTGAGGGCAAACAACTGACACATTTTACCACTGGCTGAAGCTTTTTCAAAGTTTGAAATTGTCAAGAAACATAAGATCCCTTGGCTCCTCCATCAATCCTGTGAGTGAGGTTTACTTTTATAATAGTTTATTTTAGTGTAATTTGTTATATGTATGTATATTAATGAATTAAAACCATTTTTATGTTATATATAAAAATATTAATTTACTAATTGGGTCCATTTAATTATTGTAGTCTCAGCGCTGCTTCTCTGCATTTTTTTCCTTTTGTATTCCCTAATAAGGATTGACTATCCCTATATCCAAGGCTATTTTTCTGCAGGCTCCAGCAGGAACTGTGGCCCTTATTCTAGTTCACTCTTTCTGACAAAATATTTCTTAGATGGACAAAACCATGTGCACTGCAGGTGAGGCAGGTGTTACTTGTGCAGAGATAATTAGATTTGGGTGGGGTTTTACACCTGCCTCACCTGCAGTGCACATGGTTTTGTCCATCTAAGAAATATTTTGTCAGAAAGAGTGAACTAGAATAAGGGCCACAGTTCCTGCTGGAGCCTGCAGAAAAATAGCCCTGCCTATATCCCAGCAGTTGCTTAGGGGAAATAGCTCATACCTATACCACATGGTTCAAAACAATAGCCCACTGGCACATCAGCTACAAGAGTTAGCCCGCCGTCAGCAGATGGATTTAGAGACTCACGGAACCTCTCAGCGCGGCACACCATTGTGTCCAGCAGTGTCGGTGCTTGCACGGGTCCCGGCGGCTTCTCCCTAGCCCGGTCAGTTGGGACCCCACGCCCTACTTATTCTCTAGAAGAATACCATTAAAGGAGCTCATACACGGTCCATTGTGAACCGGCTCCGTTCTGTGCTAAGCGCATCGCTTGCGCTCCTGCGCATCACATTAGTACGGTACAAAAAGTATGTGCTGCACATAGTTTTTGTACTAGCTACACATCTCATCGGATCGCATTGCATGCACACTGCATGCACAAGGCATCCGATGCAATATGATGTGTACTATTTAAGTCCCAAACGGATCCGTTAAACGGACCGTGTATGGGCAGCTTCAGTTTTATTTTAAACACTACAATTTAGATTTCAGCATGAACATACCCCATCCAAATCTAAATCTCTCTGCACAGTTAACTCTTCCCCACCTGCAGTGCAAATGGTTTTGCCCAGTTACACAATTACTCGCTTTTTTCTTTTGCTTTCAAATCAAAATCAGGCCCGGAGTGCACTATCAGCCTCACCCACAGCCAGTAACAATTTTCTAGTACTGTGTAAAATAATCTCAATCAACAGTCTCCAATTAATATGATGGCATGAGTCAACATATGTTTAAAGCTCTCTGGTGAGAAACTGTTATATAAATCATAATCTTCAACAGTCATATTCAATTAGTTATCCCAGTTGTTTTAGCAGGATTTCCCTTAACATAAAAGTTCACTGTTCACATTCAACAAAATACCTTAACGAGGTAAAATTCTGCCGTCTCTAATTATACTGTTATTTTAGCAAGATTCCCTGTTACATAAAAATTCTCTTGCTACAGTCATCAAATACTTTAGTGAAGGTGTAATCACACAACTGCTGGTAATAGTATTATATCACTGCAACCAACTGTTGCAGGGGGTCTTTATATCTGTACTAGTAAGCCTGATCGAAAAAGCTTCAAAAGCTAGTCTGCTACCTGTGCCTGTGCATGGGTCAGAGAGAAAGATATGTTGCTTCACTCACTGCCAACAGATGGCAGTGTTTTGGAGACACAAAAACAGACACTAGACACATATATATATATATCTGGGTGTATGGACCGGCACTCCTGTCCTCCAAATGCAGCTGCCTGGGTGCTTGCTCCAAAGGGTATGGTATAGACAAGAATGAGAAAGCACTCCCCCGGACTCCTTAGGTAAAGAAACAGGCCAAACACACTGGAATGTGCTAACGTTTCGGGGTGTAACCCCCTTTATCAAAGCACGTATTTTTTGCTTTGATAAAGGGGGTTACACCCCGAAACGTTAGCACATTCCAGTGTGTTTGGCCTGTTTCTTTACCTAAGGAGTCCGGGGGAGTGCTTTCTCATTCTTGTCTATATATATATATATATATATATATATATATATAGATGATCCTAATAGAAGGTTTGATAGGGTCAACTGTAGTATAGTAGACTTTGTTAAGTGCTGCGGAATATGTATGCGCTATATAAGCAACTGTTAATAAAAAATAAAAATATATATACCTCTCAACCTGTTCTCCAGAGAGGCAGCAGTCCCCCAGGGAACAGTTGAATGGTGAATCCCCCTGTCTAATAATATCACTGGTGACTTCATGGCAGCCAACATGTTCCTGCTTCTAAGCATCAGGGGAAGGAATGAGTGATTGGGGGCTGTTATGAGCTGCCTCTGGTGGGTCTATGTTACTGCACACTGACTTCTGTATGTGCAGTCTCACCTGCCATAATTAGGCCATTAGCACTCAGCCTGTGTGTCTGGCTGTGTCTGGCTGTCCAGCTGCGGACACGGGCAGGGTTGCCATACCCTGCCGCAAGAATTACTGAGGCACAAGTGTCTGAGACGCTCATGCGTCTCAGACAGATGGAGCGCCTCTCTGCTGGCGCCCGCATGATCCCCTCTCCATCAGCGAGGTAACTGCCAGCGCAGGGGATCTGGCGGTTACCAGCGCTGTGTGAGAGGCACTCACTAGCTTTGCCATGGACACCAGGAACAGAGCTGCAGGTCCCGGGGACAGTACGGTGACTATGCTGCCTGATGAGGACACTACACTGACTAGGCTAGGCAGCCACTGGGCTACGCTGACAACATAGATTAGCCTACGGTGAAAATGTAGCGTAGCCTGCCGCCGTGAAACTACACAAGTACCTCATCTTTTTAATGGAGTTATTGGAATTTATTCTGAGATGCACATAATCCACACGCAATACCTATGTTAATTAGTTGCAACTGCACCAACCCTTATGACACCTGCATTACACAGAGTGTAAGCACACTTGTGACCAGTGGTTTCAGAAAAATGTAAGAAAACGTTGGTCAGACAAATCATCTTCACCTCATGAGCAAATGTAAGGGGAGCCAGTTTATGATGCATCTATTGCACCTATAGTAGCATGGGGTGTTTCAAATGCCAATACTTCATGGCGGCTGCTCCTCCAGAGGCTAGACCAGTGGGCGGGAAAAACTTGAACTTGAGAATACCAGATTTGTGACTTGGTTTGGACGATTCAAGCATTAACATACAAAAGTAAATACAATGCTGTGACTACAGGTAAAGCGGCCACAGCAGCATGCAACAGAATAATGCTTCTAGTGAATGATCAGCATACATGTCCATTTTATATATGTTCACCCCATGGTATAATCATCTCTGTAATTCATTGCTTTAAAAAAATAAAAAAAAAAAACACTTCAGGTGTCATAAATACCAAGAAGTATTTAGATTTTTTTTTGTCCCACACCACATTACACGCTTCCAGCTTCTGCTAAGATTGACATATTACGCCCTGGATATATATGTAAACCGATACTTTACACAAAGTGTAATTGTGAGCACTCAAAATGTTTCCAATGTTCTGAGAAGCAAATAATACAAAGATGACTTTGCCTCTTTCTTGTGTATCAAACCGTCTCTTCTCTGCTTATATAGAGTAAGTGTATGTCCTATGGTAATTACTAGGAAGAAACCAGCTAGGTATAAATCTAGCAGGCTTTTTGGCCTTGTCAGATTAAAACTTACCTATCAACCCGCTCCAGTCCTTTACATCTTCCTAAATCCGCAGTGGTGGCAGAATTTACGACCAGGAATTGCATTTTGCAAAATGATTAAACTTCCCAAACATCCATAAAAAAGTTGCAAGCGGTTGTTCTATGGGTTTTATTTATTTTATTTTTTTCCCTCACAGGCTGCTTAATTTATAAGGTTGGGGGGAGGGGACGGCTTGAAGGAGGATGGCATTAATGGTTCACAGAGCAGAAATTCTGCATTTTCTTTTACCGGATTCACAGCATTGTATATGGTTGCGTTGTCATGTATAATAATAGATTAGCTATGATAGAATGCTATGAGAGACATGGCACAGAGGAAATTAACTATTTCATTGAATTGAATGAACTAAATATTCCTGATAAGGAGGATCCTGTTATAAAACGATTTTACAGTATATTCAAATGACACATATCTGCAGACAGGTGCAGAAAAATGAGTGAGAGTGAAAAATGCCTGAAAAATAGCATGAAACAAAACTAATATTAGAGACTCCAGATTATTAGCTATTATTTTCACACCTTTTTTGTCCTTTTGACTGAGTCTCTGGAACCGTTAGATAATTAGAGGTACACTTACAACATGCTGCTCCTGGACAGTGTCGTTGCCGTCTTTCTGCTTATACTGTATCCGCTCTTTGTATAATTTCAGATGTTATGCATGCAGAACCGATCCTCCTACTGCTCCCTTTGCAAATCAATTATAAATAGTTTGGGCAGAGTGCCAGATGTCTCGCTGTAGCACCTTCCTGGTTTCGACACATGGATTAAAGAACAAACCATCTACTCGTTTGCTTTAGCAGATGGTAATTGAAAAACCTTGCCCCGGCTCATGTGTTCTGGGATCTGCAGAGGAATATGAGCCAAAATGTACTGCACGCCACAATGGCCTATACACACTTGTGTTATGGGCCATATTAGCAGCTAAACATTTTCTAGGTGACATGCCAACATTCAACCCTCCGCTGAATTAGGCTCATGCCACAAACACTTGTTTGAAGCACGCTTTTATAAGGGGTCAGCAGCTATGACCTATTCTTAAACCACCAATACAAATGAACCTGTTCTATACTTACAAATATGAATTTTAGGCTTACTACAGAATGACAGAAACAGAACTGTGTGGCCCTGCATATTCTCATAGTCAAATTATTTTTTGGTTTTAATTACTATACAGTTGACTTGTAAGATGCCTTTTATCTAATGTGGGCAAACAATCATCGTATTGATTCACTGAATATCAACAGATCGGGCCGATACTCACATAGTTTGTAGTTGCAACATTGAACAAATTATTGATTTGTTGGACATGCCAAATCATCCAGCATATCTGACGGAACTGATCAATTGTGAACTGCAAGTCGGCCACATGTGGCAGTGTATATTAGGGCGGAGTGAAAAAACTGAAATTGAGAAATTCAAAATCGGCTAGTGTGGAAAAGTTGTGACTTGACTTGAATAAGAAACGTGCAAAAGCATTTTGATCTGAGTCAACATCTTCTGTTCTGGCAAGAGGCCTGAAGTTTCACTTTTTTGGTGAAAATGACGAAAACTATGAAGATGCTCCGATCTAGTTAAAATTATGTCAGGATGTCTTACAGTGGTTCATTAATATACTTTAGCATAGTAAAAAAACAGTACAAGATTGTCCTAGTGCAAAGTGAATGACTTTGGTGGGAGAAAAAATCCCTAATAATTGACCCATTTTCATGGTGAATATTGTGTGTTTTCTCCTGAACGTGTTTATAATAGAAGAAGCACAAATACTCTAAATGGAATTTCAGTGACACTGTGTGAAATATAACACTGCATAATGGCCCTTAATCAGACCTGATCGCAGTACAAATTAGTACAAATTTGTTCTCAAAATGGGCAAAACAAATGCTGCATTGCAGGTGGGGCAGATGTAACGTGCTGAGAGAGTTAAATTTGGGTGGGGTGTGTTGAAACTGAAATCTAAATGGCAGTGTAAAAATAATGCAGCCGGTATTTACTTTGCACAGAAACAAAATAACTCACACAAATCTAAAGGTGGCCATACATCTACAGATCGATTGTCAGATTGGGCCAGTTGGAACAAACACCTGGTAATATCTGAATGACAGTTTTTCAGCATTTCAAAGCCAACTGTCATTTGCTCTCATCTTTTACCAGGATTTTGTTCCAACCAGACAGATCGGACAATAAATCTGTAGATATATGGCCACCTTAACTCTCTCTGCACATGTTACATCTGCCCCACCTGCAGTCCAGCATTTTTTTGCCCATTTTGAGAACAAATTTGTACTTCGATCAGGCCACCATGCAGTGTTATATTTCACACAGTGTCACTGAAATACATGAAATTGGATTTATGCTGCTCTCTTTGCAGTGCATATACGAAGATAGACAATCCTGTATACATAAGTAAGAAATAACTGTTGCAGTTTGTTATTGAAAAACAGTAACAGTTACAATAAGTATTACAAGTAACAGTGTAAACTGTCTAATATATCATTTACATATCACTTCTGTTTATTGACAGAAAAACAGTTTTGCATCCCCTATACTGGGAACATGATTGGGCTGCATTACAGCATATAATTATGCCAAAATTAAGCCAATATATTAACAGTTAAATACGTTGAAGTGTATTATGATGTAATAAATTGTAAGCTTGCAGCAGGTCCCTCTAACCTCCAAGTCTGTCTGTTGTTACCCAGTTTGTTTTATCACTGTCTACTATTGTAAAGCACAACGGAATCTGCTGCGCTATATAAGAAACTGTAAATAAATAAATAAATAAATAAACAAATACATCTAATGTTTAGAAGAAAAAAAAACAAGAACATTGATTCAAAAAATAACAAGTTAATCATTCTATGAGTGGTGTCCAGCAGTACATATATGCCAATCACTTTGTTCATTTCCAGGCAGGATTGATCAGCAATACTTATTACACTTATTACAGCATAATGCACTTTAACGTATTTAACTGTTAATATATTGGCTTATCTTTGGCATAATTATATGCTGGAATGCAGCTGCAGGTGGGGCAGATGTAACATGTGCAGAGGGAGTTAAGGTGGCCATACATCTACAGATTTATTGTCCAATCTGTCTGGTTGGAACAAAATCCTGGTAATGGATGAGAGCAAATGACAGTTGACCATTTGCTTTGAAATGCTGAAAAACTCATTCAGATATTACCAGGTGTTTGTTCCAACCGGCCCAATCTGACAATCGATCTGTAGATGTATGGCCACCTTTAGATTTGTGTGAGTTATTTTGTTTCTGTGCAAGGTAAATACCGGCTGCATTATTTTTACACTGCAATTTAGATTTCAGTTTCAACACACCCCATCCAAATGTAACTCTCTCAGCACGTTACATCTGCCCCACCTGCAATGCAGCATTTGTTTTGCCCATTTTGAGAACAAATTTGTACTGGGATCAGGTCTGATTAAGGGCTATTATGCAGTGTTATATTTCACACAGTGTCACCGAAATTCTATTTAGAGTATTTGTGCTTCTTCTATTATAAACACGTTCAGGAGAAAACACACAATATTCACAATTGTGACCATGAAAATGGATCAATTATTAGGGATTTTTTTCTCCCGCCAAAGTCAGTCACTTTGCACTAGGACAAGCTCGTACTCTCTTTTACTATGCTAAAGTATATTAATGAACCACTCTAAGGCATCCTGACATAATTATAACTAGATCGGAGCTTCTTTATAGGTTTCATTATTTTCACCTAAAAAGTGAAACTTTAGGGGTGACATTCTATGCTCTGCGATTAGCGCGATTTTGCGGTAATTAGACCACAAAATGGCGCTATCGCATTTTCCCATTAAATCGCCGATTTAATGGGATGCGCACAGGGGCTGAAATCGCATATTTTGTGCGTAAAGGTCTGGTGAATAAAAATGCGAGATTAATTCGCATTTTTATCGCATCCAGATGTTTGCGCACAGAAAAGTATACAAGTCGCTTATTTAATGCTATGTACATTTGCACATCGCATTATTTAAGTGACTAATTATCGCACTTATTTCAGACCTGGGTCTGTTAGGCGAATTAGGCAGAACCCTGCACAGATCGCAATGTTCTGTGCAGGGTTCTGCTTTAAAAAGTAAAATAAATGGTTAAATAAAAAAAAAAACGAGCGCGGGGTCCCCCGCCCGAGTGTAACCAGCCCCGGGCTCACTGAGCCGGTGCTGGTGACATAAAATCAGGGTCCCCGACAAATAGGGGTCCCCTTTATTTTATGAAACCAGCACCAGACTCAAGGTCCGGCGCTGGTTCCCAAAATACGGGGGACAAAGTGACTAGGGGTCCCCCGTATTTTAAGAACCAGCACCGGACACAACCAGCCAGCAGGGTAATGCCACAGCCGGGGGGAGACTTTTTATACAAGTCCCCCTGGCCAAAGCATTAACCCCCTGGCTGGTCAGCATGGGCAGGGGTCCTGGGGAAGTGGGGACCCCCCCAATGAAGGGGTCCCCCCCCTCCAGGACTTACCAGCCCATGCTGATAGTCCGGGGCTGTCCTCCATGCCCCTGGGCTGTGGGCATGGAGCTGATGCTTTGTGTAAAAAAAAGAATGTAAACTATTGTTTTACACTGGCCAACTATCAGTCCCAGCAAGCCTACCCCACATGCTGGGACTTGGGGAACCACAAGTCCCAGCATGCGGGGCATTAAAGTGCCCGCTGGCACTTGTAGTTTCGCAGTGTAAAAAATAGTGCACAAAATCACACTGACACCCTGTGAAATAAAACTTTAATACACACAAAACACACTGATACTTACCTACCTTGAGCCCGTAGGTCGGTCCCTGGATCCTGGATTCGTCCTCCGGGGCTCCAGGGCAGAAGAGTCCGGTTCCGGGGCCTTGGTCCTGGTTCCGGGGCTGGTCCTGGGGTTCCGGGGCTCCTGGCGTGAAGAATCCGGGGTCCGGGATCCGTGGTAGTCCAGAGGGGTACCTAAGGAGGAAAATCCTACTCACCTGCTCCCCGGCGGCGACCTCCGGTGACAGCGCTGCTCCCGAATGGTACCCGGCTTCAAGGAGTTGGTCCGGCGCTGAGATGTTGCCTCCTCGACGTCTGTGAACAGAATGATTTCTCGGCCAATCAGGAGCCGAGAAAGTCGGCTCCTGATTGGGCAGAAATCATTCTGAATATAGACGCCGACGGAGTAACATCTCTGCTCTGGATGCGCTGAGATGTTACTCCGTCGGCGTCTATATTCAGAATGATTTCTGGCCAATCAGGAGCCGAGAAATCATTCTGTTCACAGACGTCGAGGAGGCAACATCTCAGCGCCGGACCAACTCCTTGAAGCCGGGTACCATTCGGGAGCAGCACTGTCACCGGAGGTCGCCGCCGGGGAGCAGGTGAGTAGGATTTTCCTCCTTAGGTACCCCTCTGGACTACCACGGATCCCGGACCCCGGATTCTTCACGCCAGGAGCCCCGGAACCCCAGGACCAGCCCCGGAACCAGGACCAAGGCCCCGGAACCGGACTCTTCTGCCCTGGAGCCCCGGAGGACGAATCCAGGATCCAGGGACCGACCTACGGGCTCAAGGTAGGTAAGTATCAGTGTGTTTTGTGTGTATTAAAGTTTTATTTCACAGGGTGTCAGTGTGATTTTGTGCACTATTTTTTACACTGCAGAACTACAAGTGCCAGCGGGCACTTTAATGCCCCGCATGCTGGGACTTGTGGTTCCCCAAGTCCCAGCATGCGGGGTAGGCTTGCTGGGACTGATAGTTCGCCAGTGTAAAACAATAGTTTACATTCTTTTTTTTACACAAAGCATCAGCTCCATGCCCACAGCCCAGGGGCATGGAGGACAGCCCCGGACTATCAGCATGGGCTGGTAAGTCCTGGAGGGGGGGGACCCCTTCATTGGGGGGGTCCCCACTTCCCCAGGACCCCTGCCCATGCTGACCAGCCAGGGGGTTAATGCTTTGGCCGGGGGGACTTGTATAAAAAGTCTCCCCCCGGCTGTGGCATTACCCTGCTGGCTGGTTGTGTCCGGTGCTGGTTCTTAAAATACGGGGGACCCCTAGTCACTTTGTCCCCCGTATTTTGGGAACCAGCGCCGGACCTTGAGTCTGGTGCTGGTTTCATAAAATCAAGGGGACCCCTATTTGTCGGGGACCCTGATTTTATGTCACCAGCACCGGCTCAGTGAGCCCGGGGCTGGTTACACTCGGGCGGGGGACCCCGCGCTCGGTTCTTTTTTTTACACCTTGCGCTGTCCTGCAAATGTGCGATTTTCACACATGAAAATCGCACATTTTCAGGACTAAAAACAGCGCACCACATCGCCGCAAATCGCCCCTATTCGCACTTTTCAGCCTCCAATGCGCATCACATTAAATATGCGCATTTAGGCTGAAAAATGCGATTTGAAAATAGGCGATTTGCGGCGATATGGTGTGCGAATTAAACATGCGCATTTAGCGCATAGCATAGAATGTCACCCATGGTCTCTTGCCAGAACAGAAGATGTTGACTCAGATCAAAATGCTTTTGCACATTTCTTATTCAGGTCAAGTCACAACTTTTTCACACTAGCCGATTTTGAATTTCTCCATTTCAGTTTTTTCACTCCACCCTAGTATATATGCCTACTTCCTTCACAGGGGAGGAATGGGGAAAAATGTCCTTCCCAGTGAAGGGCAGTAGAAATTGTGGCCATACGAAATGGCTCACAGCAGTGTATCTGCTGGGTGTCAGGCTGCCAGATAAAATGTCTGTCAGTCTCACAGTGTATACCCAGCATTACTCTTGAGACAGATATACAGGGTCATTTATGAAGACCATGGCTTGTATGGATCAGCACATTTTTGTTTTCCATATCCCACCAGTAAAATGTGCATGATCATTGTTCTTGTCTGCCGTCGAATTCTATGTTTCTATGTTAAACCATAACTAACTAAACATGTCCCCACATAACCAACATGCACATAACATAAACATTTTCTAATAACAGTCAGTGCAAAATTTTGATTAATGTTTCAAGGTATTCTCTATTCATGGAGATGTAGCCCATTTATCATGTGTGAGCAAATATATAGTTGAGTGGTATGGGTTTAGTATTCCGGCATTTGGGATGACAGCGTTTCTGGTATCCCAACTTCTGCCAGGAGGAAGATGGGGCTCAGGGTTAGTCTGTGGGGTGGACTTAGGGTTATACTGCAGGGAGGGAGGTTTAGGGTTGGGCACTAGCGGGGTGGGTCCGGTTATGGCTGGAGTGGTGGCTAGGCTGTAGGGAGCAAGAGTTAGGGTGGGGGCAGAGGGAGAGTAACTATACTTTCCTGACCCTGGTCAATATTCCCGACAATATTCTGAATTTCGGCGTCCCAAATTTCAGGATGCATCGATATACTGAGAGCCAGTCATCCATATGTATCCAGTTGAGTGGGGTGTTTGTATACTCCATTGCAAAGCATTGTTTTTCTCTTCACAGAGTAGTCCAGAGAAGGTTTGCTGTTACACATGTAACTAAAGAATAAAAAGAACAAATTAATGAAAAAAAGAGGAATTGCAGGGACATTTTTAGGAATTTAGTGTGCCTACTTTCTCACACTTTGGACTGTTCTGACTTTGGGCCAGATGCAAAAGTGATAAAATGGAGGGTGATAAACAGACAGCCAATCAGCTCCTACTTTCCATGTCACAGTTTGTGTTTGAAAAATGTCAGACAAGAGCTGATTTGTTGGGTAAGTGATTTCTCCTCTATAGCCCTACACATGGGCAAGGCCTGCGGGGGAGGGCATGCATAGCCGGCTCGCTAGGCACTGAATACATGCAACAAGCAGGTCTGAGTTGGGCCCAATGTGTCATACTTTATCATTCCATAAACACTGACTTTCTAAGTATGCAATATCACATAGGCTCTGTTTCTGAGTCAAAGTTAAATAAGTCACAATCCTGGGCATTCCAGTGATCAGTGTGGAACAGAAAAGGATGGATTGCAGCAGTTATCTACATCTACATAAGTATAATTGAATGATGTGTGTGTGTGTGTGTGTGTGTGTGTGTGTATGGATGTTCCACGATAACTCTCGAATGCTTTAACTAATTGTCTTCAAACTTTGCACACTACTGTATTATATTACAGGACGATCTAAGTTTGAATATGGGTTTAATCGGACAAGCCCTTAAGGGTGTTGTCATAAGGGTCCATGTCTGTTGTTTCCATGCACTGTGATGTTGTTGGAAAGCTTATCACTTTCTGAATACAACACAATAAACAGACTCCCTTAAGTGGACCCCTAAATGCCTGTTCATTAAATGAAAAACATTTTCGCTTTACAAAACTTTTGAAAAACTGAAATTAATAAGCGACTCATCGGCAGAGTGGTCTGTAAATCGAGCACTGCAGATATCATTGTGAACTCCATAGTAGATTGATCCCCAGTCAGTTCTGTTTTCTCTTGGTTGTTTGCTTATTCATTGAGGATTTTCGGGATCATTTGTACCTGCTGCAGCAGCTCTTTATCTGCTGTGGTTGGGAAGGATAGGTGGACAGTTGGAGACTTGCTCTGCCTGCTGCAGCAGCTTCTGCCCTGCTGTGGTTAGGAAGGGTAGGTGGGCAGTTGGAGACTTGCTGTGGCTGCTGCAGCAGCTTCTGCCTTGCTGTGGTTGGGAAGGTGAATAGTTAGAGACTTGCTCTGCCTGCTGCAGCAGCTTCTGCCCTGCTGTGGTTGGGAAGGGTAGGTGGACAGTTGGAGACTTGCTGTGGCTGCTGCAGCAGCTTCTGCCTTGCTGTGGTTGGGAAGGTGAATAGTTGGAGACTTGCTATGCCTGCTGCAGCAGCATTTGCCCTGCTAAGGTTGGGTAGGGTACAGTAGCTGGATAGCTGCAGACCTGCTCTGGCTGCTGCAGCAGCTTTTGTCCTGCTGTGGTTGGGAAGGGAAGGTGGATAGTTGGAAACTTGCTCTGGCTGCTGCAACAGCTTCTGCCCTGCTGTAGTTTGGAAGGGAAGGTGGAACAAGAATTACATAAGAACAACCTTTTGTCCTTTCATCGGATGGGCCTTAAGACTAATCCAGTATAAGTCATGGCAAATGCATACCTCACAACAGTCCTTTTCCCAGGACCACCCTGTATTTCTGATATGGTCCCGCATCACACCCGGGGCCGTCAGTGTTGCATGTTGTGGAGTGGGGGGCAGTTGAGTGTCCACCCAGAGCAGCTGTAAATGGACACTGAGTACATTCGCACAGCGTCTATTCATATAAAGCAAAGGGGCTGGGGCCATTGCCAGAAGCTCACACAGCCATGCCCTCACAGCAGCAAAATTGGGTTTACACACGACTGCTGACACAACACAAATGCATTTCCGCTTTTACCAAAGCCACGCCCCCTTTTCAGACATGCACAGAGCGGGTCACCTGGAAGCAGTAGCGGCTCTTACTGTTCGGGAGGAGGGGGGCTGCCGCAATGTCCCCCCCCCCCCCTCCGCAATGTCCCCCCCTGCACGGGGCCAGCGCATGTGCAGTAACTTCATACATACTGCGCATGCCCTGGCCGAAGCCTCCGGGGGCTGCCTTTGCAGCAGCCCTCAGAGGCTTGATCGGGTTCCCGGGGTCTGGTGCATGCACAGTATGGTCCGCGATACTGCGCATGCGCAGAACCCATTAGGAAGTCACTGCCAGTCACAGTGAAGCCAGAGCAGTCTCAAAGACTGAATCTGGCTTCACTTTAGGCAGAGACAGTGGCGGATTTTACCTGGGGGGGCTGCAGCCCTGCAGCCCATAGGTAAAAACTGCCACTGCCCGGGAGTCCCGACTAGTGTTTGGAGGTATACAAACGGCCAAAACTGCTAGTGCCCATCAATTTAGTGGTACAGTTCAGTAGAGGTGTTTCATGCATCTTACTGTACATCACTGAATATTGCTAGTGTTTCCACTTACAGGTTTTCTACAATTTACAAGAAGATTTGATTCTAAACAGGGTAAAATTGTGTAAAAAATAATTCAGCTCTTTTCTTTCTTTTCAGCAACAGGACAAGTGAGAAAAGACATTGACATTTTTTTCAGAAAAGTTTAGAATTGTAGATCATTCAGATCTATATGTAACTCAGTAAATTATGTATCAAAGAGCTAAAAACCCTCCTGCAAACAGCAACTAAGGTTTCCTCTGGCTATAAAAGAAGGTGTTGATTGTAATTTCACCATTTTTGTTATTACTACAATTTTTTTTTTATATTATTATTCAAATACATATGTCTAATATGCAATTTTCTTTTCTTAATTCTATAAAAAAAAAGTAGTTCTGTAAAAGTGAAACTGGGCACCCTAGCTTACACATGTGATATAGGGACTCTATAGAAGTGCATAAATCACAAAAAATGTGTCGCTGCTGTAGCGCAAATGCATGAAGCTCAAAGTGTGATCACATCTCAGAACGATGCACTTTGATGGACAGCACAGGCAGCCAACTGGGTTTTCTGGGAGTTGTCCGGATAACATGGTAATGTCCGGACCATTTTCAAGGCATCTGCGTTATGTCACTTGCAATAAATTGGAATGATGCGGAATATTTAACTTCTGCAATTAAATAATTTGTTTTATTGCTGAAAACGTAATCCTACTGCAAAATAGGCCTCACAAAGCCAAGAGGCGGTATCCCTGATCAATATGAAGGCAAAAGGCAGCATTTGTGAAAAATCAAAGGTTTGGAAGCAAAGGAGTGGGCTAGCGCATATGTCTGAAGGAGTTTTTAAGGAATGCTGTACAGAATTATGCATGAGCTGTATATGCCCATCACTTATTGGGTTATGGTGAAGCCGATCAATGCTGTGTAGATTAACCATGTTATGTTTGACCACCCTTAGAGGAACCCATCTAGTTAGATGCCTAAACATAGTCGACCTCGTCTAGATCAACAATAATAGAAACGTTAGAGCAACGGGAGCATGGTCAATGATCACATGGTCGACATGAGTTTTTTTGCTTTTTTTGGTGATGAATGAGTGCCTCCTTGGACACGGTATATGTGCCCAGTGTTTTGCACTGCGCTCACCACGCTTTGGGCACGGTGCCTCGCAACACTTAGCAAACCATTACACTCTCACGCTATGTCCACTTGGATAGTAAAGTATGAACCAAGTTGACCTGTGACAGTCGGCACAAAAAAATGTGAAAAACTCATGTTGACCATGTGACCATCGACCACACTCCTGTTGCTCTAACAAACTTGATTCTAATTTCCGTTATTGGCAATCTAGATGTGGTCGATTATCTTTAGGCGTCAAACTAGATGGGTTCGACTAAGCTTGGTAGACCAAAACATGATCGATCTAGACCTCGTGGAGCCATCTACTGGATGCCATCTTATTGCGCTTCTGCTCCAGTAATGTGCTTTGGTTGAAGGTTGCCCTTTGTTGATTATGTTTTGTTGGAGTGGCATGATAACATTACGTGTGTGGTATGCTACTCCGACAGTCGGGATCCCGACTGTCATTATCCCGACGTCTGGATCCTGACTGCCCGGAGTCAGACAGCATGGCGAGCGCAAAAAAGCCCCTTGCGGGCATGGTGGCTCGCTCGCTACGCGAGCCACCTATTCTATTCTCCCTCTATGGGGTCGTGGATCCCCACAAGGAAAAATAGCGGGTGGCTGTCGGGCACCCAGCTGTCGGCGTTTTGACAGTCGGGATGTCGGGTAAATGACTGTTGGGATCCCGACTGTCGGGACCCCGTCCGGCACCCAACATTACATTATATATTAGATATGGTAAGTTGAGCTGTCTTGGCTATTAAACCTCCTGTGAAATGTGCCCAAACAATAACTATCCTTTCAAAATCACTGAGTTCTGCCCCTCCAGCCAAAAATGTATTAATTGCAAGCAACTAGAATAGTCCAACATTTTTACGCATGATCCTGGCACTGCTAGAATTGTATTTGCTTAATTAAAGTCTGAAACATACCAGTGCGGACACTCTTTTTTTCAATATACTTGGGGCATCTCATTTACTCAGTTGTTTCCATGTTTTTGTACATTCTTATCTTCCCTCGTGATCCCTGATTAATTGCATATAATATATATTTTGTTACACAGCATTCCTGAAAAATATACATTTTCATGAATGTTTTCCAGGAGTAATCATGGAAAAAAAAGTTAAAGTCTGATTCTAATTAAATAAAGAGATGTGTGCAACTCTGTTAAAGATCTGGCTTACCTTAAATATGCTACATTTGTTTAATTAAACATTTATTTAACTGTGCAGAAAGAAATGTCAACATGCTGTTAATTTAGTCTCCTCTCCTGCTGCCGCAGACACAAACTGTAATATATTCACCAAAAATGTTATTTCAGAGAGTATTTCTATACAATGAGTAAATTTTTCTTAATTAATGTTACAGTTCTCTAATTTCTAATCATATTTCATACCCCTTTTAGCGTACAATACTTCTATAGAACAACACCTTAACCCTTTGAGTGACAAGGGATTTTGTCAAAATAGGTGTGAAAATTGGCAAGCAAACATTTTTATTCATCATAATGAGCTGTATTGTTAACCTTATATAGGAAATGTAATCATTTTAAACACAACATTTTTTATTTGAATTTGTATAACAAATGTGGGCGACGCTGGCATTTTTAGCGGATATTTTGCACATCTCTCACATAGATGTTGGTACTCAAAGGGTTAATAAATGTGATTATATACACTTAAACATTCTCCTGATATTCCCTTGCTGTCATGAAATATTTAATATAAAATAATATAAAATGGTGGTCGATGCATTATTGAAGGTCAGGCGGCTCCCGATATTTAAGTATCCAAATCGATGAGCAGCGGTGTATATAAAATCATGTGAGCAACTCAATGTTGTTGTTGCAGAGACATCTAAAATGAGCTGTACCCACGATCCCTATCATTGCTATTGTACATCAGTAGTGGTGCAAGTCAGCACTGCAAAGTCTTGTAGTGCAGTGTTAGTGCATATGCTTGAACTTAGGCTTATGCATGTGCAACTTGTTATCCAGATGATAGGACAGTCAAAAAGTAGACAGCCAAAAGAGCGACACCATATAATCGACATGGACAAAAGGTCAGCATGTTCAAATGTTGACATGACAATCATTGGCGCCAGTGGCTGATTTTACCTATGGGCTGCAGGACTGCAACTCCCACCCAGCAAAATCCGCCATCACAAACAGTGTCAGTGAAACAGATGCAGTCCATGAGACTGGCAGTGACTCCCTATTGAAAGTACTGCCTGCCAGTCACAGACACACCAAGCAGTCCCACTGTTTCCCTCCAGGGCTGCCAATCCAGGCTGTGATAAACAGGGAACTGGCAGGGTAGGAAGCCACTACCCTGCCTTATTGTGCAGCACTAGCCGGCTTCTATGGGTATCCTATGGGCATCCTCTACCATCCACGTGGACAATAATTGGAAATGGAAAACTGCCTTGCCCAAAGCATGGCAAGTAAAGAGCACCATGTGAGGGGACACAGTACACTCACTGGGGAATCATGTATTTAAATCTACAATTTGACATACCAATAAAAAACATTAAAAACTTGTGTTGACCTTTTCATGTTGACATTTCATTGTGTCATCCCTTTTCCCATGCTGATGTTTTCTTGTCGATTGAGACAAAGTCAACCTTTATACTATCAACCTATTGAACTACTGTATAACTGTGCAACTTATAGTGGAAACATGGGTAGAGGGTTCTGAAAGGATATCTTATCACAGTCCGGGACTTGGGTTCAGAAATCAGCACAATGTAAAGAATACGGTACTTGTGTAGTTTCACGGCGCCACTTCCGGGTGTACGCTCGCCACTAAATATGTCAAATAAACCAACTTAACTCCATGCCAACATGGATGGTTCATGCCTCCACTATCCATGTTGGCATGGAGTTGACTTTAAATAGTGTGGCGAGCGTAGCGAGCCACCGAGCCCGCAGCGTGGGCGAGCAAAGCGAGCCCCGCTAGGGGACTCAGACGCACGGCGCCATGCTGGCGCCGTGAAACTACACAAGTACCAAGAATACTAGTGAATATGAAAAATGGGACAGCTCGGGACTAAAAGGTAAACAGAAGATAACGTGATATATAATGCATTTCCTTTATAATGCATAGCAATTTCTACAATAGAAATATGAGAATGTTAATCCACGTCTACTTTGTGTTCCACGTGTTCATTTGTGCCCCATGCAGACAAATACGATTATATTAATGTAAAATCTTCATAACATATTTGAATTATTTTAGGCTTCTGAACTATTCAATTAAAATTTTTATTGATACAAAAATATTATTTGTCCTTGTTGTTTTTCATAATGGCCTTATTCAGATCTGATTGCAGTACAAATTTGTTTGGAAAATGTGCAAAACTATGTGCACTGCAGGTGGGGCAGATGTAACATGTGCAGAGAGAGTTAAATTTGGGTGGGGTGTGTTGAATCTGAAAGAAAAATGATGGTTCAGCTGTAAGCGTATTCAAATGTATTAATCTCTGAAACGTAACTTTCCCACAAAAACTATCCACCAAAAAATCTACAATATTTAGAATTTATGGATACGCGAGAGTCTACAATGCTGACTGCCTTAGCAAATGACGAATTCCCTGTCAATCATTATCTGCCCATTTAAAGTTGAGCTTAATATTATGAATTGATAATGTAACAATCATTTGCAACCCTCAACAAGTTTCAAAATCTTAATTCTCTGTAAATTGTTGTCATTAACCTAATAACCACAGTGTTTTGTTGTTTCTTTTTTCCCTACATTTTTAAGACACAAAGCTGACGTTTTTTTCCCACTCCTGGACTAATTAAAGCCATGCTGATTTATCCTTGAATGAAATCCAACATTTTCTCCCTGGAGCATAATATTTTTGCTTCTAGTTAATTGAATTCAATGTGCTGTTTATGATGTATTTTTAAGAACCTCTTAAATACAAACTTGGATTGCTCTGTTCATTAATTTTGAATTTCATCTAGTTGGAAACACAGTTTTATCTGTGGGGAAGAATGGAGGATATCAATTGGTAATTTTAATAAAAATCCAACTGCTTTTTAATAACTGAAGCTAAAAGGCTGCAGTTATTATCACTGGCTAATTAAAACAATACGTTGTTAAACTGGTGTCTGTATAGCTATTGCCAGAAAACAACATTTTTCTGTTCTAGTCGCTCTCGTTCATTTTTTTTCTTAGCTGTAGAAAGCAATATCTAATAAGAAGGTCATTCTACTGTATGGTGAGCACGATGTTACTGATATAAAATAACGTTGTGGTTTAACCCTTTATTATCCTTTAAGGCATTGGTTTTAATGACTGGATCTGTTCTTTTTTTGTGAGATTAGATTTTCATTTTATGGATATGGTCATTAGGTGGACCCTATTTAGGTCGACATGTATTGGGTCGATCACTGAAGTTCGGCAGGTCTTAGATTGACACCAGAAATGGGTCGACAGGGTTGGAAGGTCGACATAAGCATTAGGTTCACAATGGCAAGGCCGACATACATTTTTTCACATTTTTGTCCCAAATGTTAACATCCTTTTTCACAGTTTTTTGAGCCGACGTGTCGACTAGGAGGGAGATTCCCTAAGAATCTCCGCCCCCCTTCGCTGCCCATCGCAATTATAATTATCGCATATGTTCTAACATATGCGATAATTATAGCAAAGGACAGCACTTGCATTAAGAGCTGTCCTTTGCGGTGAGAGTCGCCGGGTCCCAGCAGGTCCCGGCGGCTCTCCCCTCCCTCCCACACCCGGCACTGCTGCTGCTGCGCCGGGCTCTCCTCCTCCCTGCACCCGGAAGAGGATCAGTGCAGGGAGGAGGACACAGGTCCGGGCAGCACAGCTCTGTGCTGCCCGGACACAGGTGAGGGGGGAGGGGTCGTTGCTGCGTGGCGGGGGTCGTTGCGGGGCGGCGGTGGGATGCGGTAGAAGCCCATAGGCTTCTATGGGGCATCGCCAGATTTTTTGGCGATGCCCCCCACCGTGGTAACCCGGCGGGGGATGCTTAGTGCATCCCTAAATGCGGTAAAACCCCCGATAACGGGTTTTTACCGCATTTTTAGCTTAGAGAATCTCCCCCTAGGTCATAAATGGAAAGTAGAATAGTGCAGCGAGCCATGCGAGGGGACGCGGTATACTTTCACAGTGTACATATCGACTATGTCAACATTCAGGACAAAAAGCATGAAAAACGCATGTGAACCTTTTGACTGTCGACCTTGCCATCCTCAACCTAATGCTTACAACCCGACGAATCTAGCCGAGAAATCAGGTGAAAAGTGTCCAAATCGGATGTGTTTGACATCCGTGCGGTCCCTTGCGCATCGGATGGAATCCAGACAATAAGGGGACTGCATCCACAGGGTGCTGTTCTAGCAGCTGTTTATGAGGGGTGTGTCAAACCCGCCATAAATAGATTATGAACAAGAAACAGCGCTGGGTTTCACTAAATAATAGTGCTACTTAACATGGATTTTTCCACTATAGGTATTTATTGCATATAACAAAAGAAAGGAATTATTCAATTCACAGATAAAACATTGTGTACACATATAAAATGCAATAGGTTATAATAATATTGGGGAATAGCACAGCTCCTTGGGAAAATTGGAAGGAACAGGGAGAGTATATACCCTAGTAGTTGCATATAATGTTCCAGTATAATTCCCAGGAAAAAAAGGAAATGGTATTCACCTAATTGGGAGATCAGGTCCATCTAGTAAGGTCCATACGATGGCTTCTGAGAAAGGTGTAAGCATACACACCGAAACGTGTTGAGCCACCACACTTTGTTGTTCTCGACCAGCTCTACTTCTATCCAGGCGTCTATTTCCTACCATCTCCATTCACCAGCTGATGCAAAAACCACTTGGTAATTTACGGACTATACTAGATAGACCTGACCAATTGGGTAAATACCATCTCTTTATTTTTTGCTGGGAATTATACCGGAATTTTATATGCAACTGGGCCGTGCTATTCCCCAATATTATTTTTACTTTTTGTATTTTAAATGTGTGCATAAATATTTTATCTGTGAATTTAATAATGATATTCTTTTTTATGTGCAATAAATACCTATTGCCGAAAAATACACTATTATTCAGTGAAACCCAGCGCTTGTTCATTTAGATCGAATCAGGAAATTTAACCTGTAGCACATAAGACAAATCGCAGTCACAGCAGTCAGCGCACATCGCGGCTGCTTTTCAGCAGCTGCAATAAGTCAGATCCGATTTTCCCTTAAACTCCCCCGGCAATCCTTCAGTTCTATTAATACATGTAGTAAATCGCAAGTAAGACGGGCTCATCAAGTGGCAAATCGGATGGAATGACTCCTGGGAAACTGCTGGGGGAGTTCAAGGGAAATCGGATCCAACTTGTGCCTCCGATAAGTCGTACTAATGTATGGGGGCCTTTACTGTATCTTTCTTACAATCCCAGGATGTAACTCTATCCACTTATTGCAGTACACATGTTTATGAGGAGGTTGCTTCACGAATACATCAGGTGTCACTGTGCCATAACTGGGGGTATGAGAACTAGAACAGAGAGCCCTGTTGGTGGCACCAGCACTACTCCTAAACCCCTGCGATTGGCTAGCAGGCTGCCTGGAACAGCACCTGCATCTAGATACACTTGTACAGTGCCAGTGGAAAATCATATGGACAGTCAAGACTTGCGCGCCAGAGCTTCTACGGCTCTCCTGGAGAATCCTGTAATTTCTGGTGCTGCTCATCTTATTAAGGTGGACTGTGCTAACCTCTGAACCATTCTTAAGTAGCTGGGCACAGCATATATCTTGTTTTATAATATTCATTTGAAACGCAATAAGTAGCTAGGTATGGTAAGATGATAATATTTAGACTTACGTAGGATAATTTATAATGAATCTTTATAAACATTTAGAAGTGTTCAATAGAAAATGGGTCTATATTATTATTATTTGTTTAATGTCACAAGTTATTGCAATTGCTTCTTTCTTTGTTAACAAATAAACAGGAAAAATATGAAACAAACCTGTAACTGATCACAATGCTAGATAACTTAGGTAGTCAATCAGCAATAAGCTGTCTTATATAAATATACTAGCGACCCTCCCCGACTTCGCATGGGAAGCACTTATTATCTATAGCCAGATGACTTCTGGTGGATGGATGGGGGCGGTCATGTGACAAAGTTTTAGCAGATATCTTAAGGTACAGTGCCGATGTTCAATCTGGTTCCATTGCACAACTTTGGTGCATTTAAGTTGCGACTAAGCATCACTGGTGATCCAACCTACAATGTTGATACATGCAGTGGCATTCAGGGTGGTTCCAATGAATTAAAAAATTCAATTGGATAATTAACGGCTTGTTCTTCGTGCGATTGATTTGTATTTGACTGTTTTCCCGGGCAGTTTCAATTGAATTTGCTTATTGAGCTTGTTGACATCATAATTTTTTGGTGCCAAAATTGCACGTTCGCACAGCCAATCCAGGATTTTTGTAGCTGGTTGTTAGATTGGGAATACGTTGTCGACAACGGCTTGAATATTGAGTTGCATTTGACGGTGGGAACGAAATCTCATTCGTGGCGCGATCAATTAACTGACAAACCCCCCCCCCCCCAAAAAAAAAAATTCTGTTGATCCTATCACTACCAAACTTCACAGGATCACCTGTTGGGCTAATCTGAAGATTGCCTGAAAATTTCATCAAAATCGGTCAGGCCGTTTTGGAGTCCATAGGGAACATACACATATATACACATACACACATCAATTTTTATATATATAGATGTTATTTTCTAGATAAAACAATGTTCATATACCCAAATAATGAGCTTATGTGATTTTTATTTTAGTCTCCTCCTTTAATAATCTGTCTAGTGTATGTCTGCTACAAGCTCAGTCATGACAAATCTAATCATTTTGGTAGAAAACAAAACATGCATTTAGGGGGAAATTTACTAATATGAAAAACCTAGTTTTTTGTATTAGTATTTTCCCTACGACTGCATACGACTGTTTCAGTCATATGCAAAGTCGTGTTCCGGAGGGGAATGTACAAAGCAGTCAGATACGACTGCTTTGTAACCCTCCGATGGTGTAACCATTCGTATTAGCTGGCCATATATACGGCCGCTAATACGAATTAGTAGAGGCAGTCTGGGTGAGTTGGATTTCCTTCCACAGGTCCACCATGGATTTCTTCGGACCCGGGCCTGGCGCCGACGCCGACATGAAGATCGACATGATGAAGAATGACGACATGATCCGGAACCAGGACAAGGCACAGGATCAAGACTCTGGGACCTACCTACGGGATCAAGATAGGTAAGTATCAGTGTGTGTGTAATGTATGTATTAAACTTTTATTTTTAAGGTGTCAGTGTGTATTTATTTAACTATTTTTTTTACTGTGGAACTACAAGTGCCAGCGGGCCCTTTAATGCCCTGCAGGCTGGGACTTGTGGTTCTCCAAGTCCCAGCTTGCAGGGGAGGCTTGCTGGGACTCATAGTTCCACAGTTTAAAACAATAGTTTATTAATCTTTTTTTTTACACCAAGATCAGCCCGGTGGCCACCGCCCAGGGCCACCGGGGACAGCACCAGGCTTCAGCCTGGTCAGATAAGTCCTGGAGGGGGGGGACCCCTTTATTGGGGGGGTCCCCACTCCCCCAGGGCCCCTGGCCAGGCTGACTGGTCAGAGGGTTAATACTTTGGCCGGGGGGACTTGTATAAAAAATCTCCCTCCGGCTGTGGCATTACCCTGCTGGCTGGTTTGGCCTGGGGCTGGTTCTTAAAATACGGGGGACCCCTAGTCATTTTGTCCCCCGTATATTGGGAACCAGCCCCGGACCTGGAGCCTGGGGCTGGTTGTTAAAAATCGGGGAACCCCTATTTGTCGGGTTCCCTGATTTTTAATTACCGGCCCTGGCTCCTTCAGCCTGGTGCTGGTTACAGCTGTGGGGGGGACCCCACGCTGGTTTTTTTTTTATTTAATTTTCTATTTTTTTTACACCTTGCAGCCTGCACGGATCTAACTGATCCGTGCAGGCTAAAGCCAAATACGACAGGAACATCAAGGTGTATTTTCCTGTCGTATTTTGGTGCCTGTTTTACACCAATTAGCAGCCGTATTATCAGTACGGCTGCTTAGTAAATCAGGAACCACCATTCTTTTGAATGGTGATTTCTGTCGTATTCTATTGATGGTGTAGACATTCGTATTTGTAAATACAAATACGAATGTCCCATCATTAGGACTACGAATTGTTGTATTTTCGGGATTGTAAATCCCGAAAATACAAATGTGTAAAAAATAGGTGTATTTCTGCCTACAAATACACCTATTTTTTAAGAATCCATTTTGGTAAATTTCCCCCTTAGTATCTTTGACATAAACATCAGTATCTTAACGAAGCAGCCTATATAATTTCCCTGTCCATGGTACTGAAGTCTTTTTGCTCTACCCAAGGTTAGCCAATAGTTCCTTTATGAAAACAATTTGGGAGCCCACCTAGAGTATAGGGGGGTTCTCAAGGGGGCGCTTGGCAGGAGTGGTCTCTCAGCAGCTGCTGAAAACAGGGTAGTTACTCCTGTATATATAATAGAGGAAAAAAAGAGGAAGATAGCAGCGCTAAAAAAAATTGGATGATCTTTTCAAAAAATTATAAAGATCATCCAATATCCTCATTAATTGTTTTTTTGCGCTGCTATCTTTCTCTTTTTTCCCCAATAATACCTTTATGCCTTCTAATACTGTATATCCCTAAGTTACCCATTTATCAAACTTGTTAAATGATTTGTGAATAAGTAGCGTTAATTTCTATTGAATTCACATTGCGATAAATGTTTACTTCTTGCCCTGTCCCGGCGAATTCATTTTTCGGATTTTTCGGCTGCTTTATTATAATATTCGATAAATTGTTTTATACTGTGCATGTGCAGTTTTTTTGATCTACTATGCGCCTCCTCACAATGCTCAGAGGAGAGTGCGTTGACATTTTTCTGACCTGACATACCCTGATGCATGTGCAGAAGGGAGCCAGGGATGGCCATCGTTGCCATTGCCATTGATGGTTGGCTTCGATGGCAATAGGGCAACTGGCCATCGATAGTGTTAAACTATGCAATGGATGACAATCAATATTTTTACCTATTGATGGTCATCCATTCTTTTTGACTGATTAGCCTGTGGACCAATCAAAACATGGAGACAGGGCTTCACGGGTGTCAGAGCTACGCTCCGTGTCTGGGCACTTTAAAAAACAAACAAAAGCAAAACATCGGTTTTGCTGTGCCATCGATGGAGGGAAATCATCTGGTTCTCCCCATCCATTACAAAAGTATTCAACATCGGCCATAAACCATCGATGATTTCAAATCATAGATGGTAGATGGCCATCCCTACTGCAGCTGTGAGACTGGTGCTGGAGAGCCTGGGATAGCGTCGCTGGTATATATGTGTTCTGATGGCTGTCACCTTGGGTGTGGTATAGGGGTCCGACAGTCATTATCCCGACATTGGGATCCCAAATGGCCAGACCCAGACAGCATGGCGAGCACAACAAATACCCTTGCGGGCTCGCTGCACTCGCTGCACTCGCCACCTATTCTATTCTCCCTCTATGAGGGGTCGTGGGCCCCCACGAGGGAAAATAGCTGACGCCCATCGGGAACCTGGCTGTCGGTGTTTTGACAGTTGGAATCCCGACACCAGGTGAATGCCTGTTGGGATCCCGACTGTCGAGAAGCATGGACATGGCTGCCGACAGGGAGTGGGACAGCTGCCAGTGCTCCCACAATCTCTGCCGATACAGCCTAAAGTTAGTTCATCTTTGCTGCACTACCAGCGGCCACCCCACTGGGAGAAAAAAGCTTATTGCTGCTCATTGCCACTAATAAACATGTCGCTCTGAGCAGGGAGGCTAACGGCAGTGTGGCTGTGAGAGGGGCCATCCGCCCGGCATGTCTAAGTTGTTGTTTAAATGTGCAGCGGCCCTTATGCTGCCCTGTGCTGCTGCTGCGCGGTGAGCGCGGCTGTGACTGAGAGGAGAAGGTGACACCTGGCCACTGCTGGCAAGGAGAAGGGAGCCGGGAAAGGCTCAGCTCAGCCCAGGACACGCTTTATCACTGCCGGCTGCTGCACTTGTCACAGAGTGTATGACAGGCAGCTCCACAGCGCTGGAAGCATGAAATCAACCCAGAAGCTGATCTGTCCCTCCCTGGGGATACGGTCATATTGTCGACAACACTTAGGTCGACAGTCATTAGGTCGACACCGTATGGGTGGAAAGGTCGACAGGGTTCTAGGTCAACATGGGTGAAGGTCGACGGGAGTCTAGGTCGACATGGGACAAGGTCAACATGGGTTTAGGTCGACACATGCCTTAGGTCCACATGGGTTAGGTTGACAGGTCGTTAGGTCAACATGGGTTTTTTCACTGTTTTTTTGAGCCGACATGTGCCGACAGGCGGTATTTCATGCCCTAACATCAACTAGGGCGCGGTGTGAGAATAAAATAGTGTGTGTCTGAAGCATTGCGAGTGAAGCGAGCGATGCGAGGGGCTGCGGTTCACTTCCAACTGTGTCAACATTCGGGGAAAAAAACAGTGAAAAAAATCAATGTCGACCTAACGACCTGTTGACCTAACCCATCTCGACCTAATGCATGTGTCGACATAAACTCATATCGACCTTGTCCCATGGCGACCTAGACACCTGTCGACCTAAAACCCTGACGACCTTGCCACCTGTCGACCCAACGGCATCGACCTAATGACTGTTGACCTAAATGGTGTCGACAATACGATCCACACCCCCTCCCAGCAGTGCTTTCCATGTCCATCCGCACTGGCTGAGAGTAACGTGTAGACTAGAGCATCTCCCTGCTGCTATCTGATCCAGCTATTAAGCACGGAACTCTTCCACTTGCACTCTGATTATTAGCCCTCCCCCTCTACATGCTGATGCTGCACGGAGAGACAAAAATAACAACAGTTTGTGTCTTTTTAATTCATATAGCGTATGTAAGCAAACTTAAAGAGTTTTCATACAGGTAAAATAATGTTAGGCATTACAAAAATCTAACTAATATATTTTGCAAAAAAAAAGGTATAAGCAAAACGATATACTATAAAACAGTAATGATATGGTTTTTATCTAACCTTTAGATAAGATACACAAAGTAGTCTCAGCACAGAGGAAGATACTGTGGGGATTATTCTGGTTCACTCCTTCTGGAAAATTCCTTCTTAGATGGACAAAACCAAGTGTACTGCAGGTGGGGCAGATGTAAAATATGCAGAGAGAATTAGATTTGGGTGAGTTATTTTATTTCTGTGCAGGGTAAATACTGGCTGCTTTATTTTTACACTGCAATATAGATCTCACTTTGAAGTAAAACCCCACCCAAATTGAATTCTCTCTGCACATGTTACATCTGCCCCACCTGCAGGGCACATGGTTTTGTCCATCTAAGAAGGAGTTTGCCAGAAGGAGTGAAGCAGAATAACCCCCTGTATGTGCTGATTTGCCTTTGTAAACACAGGGGGAGAGAGGAGACGGTAACTTGCTTTTTAGACTGCCCGATCTCAAATTCAGACGGAAGAACAGCTTAGATATGACAAATTTAATACGCGTCACAGTCAGGGGCGGATTTAGGGATGAGGGCGCCCCTAGGCACAACAATAATGTTTACTAAGTAGGTCAGTTTATAGGGGCAGTATCTGCATGTCCTATCCATTTACACTCTATTTAAGATGGAATATAGTACAGTACAGTGTATATTTTGCAGTTATTGGTACATTTTGGGCTGACAGTACTATCACAGGCATCCAAGTGCCGCCCCCAAACATGTGCCGCCCCTAGGCCGGTGCCTCACGTGCCTAATGGGAAATTCGGCTCTGGTCACAGTTCCGAATTAATTTTACAATTGAAATGTGATAAATATGAGTAGTTCACATTTCCTGTTACAACTATGTGAAATGCAAACTCTTTACTAAAACATTGCAATAATAAGCTTTAAGGGTAAACATTTGCAAAAACGCTGACAATTCAAAGTTAATACATTTTAGGGGAATCTCAATAATATATTATTTTAGTCAAAAAAATGTTAAGAAATGGGCCCCTAAAACCAGAGGTGGAACTACATTGGTGAAGCAGGTGCAATGCACTGGGGCCCCTGAGGACTTAGGGGCTCACTGCTGCCCCTGTCACCCTCTTCCTGTCACCCACTGTTTTTTCTCGTCACACTGGGCCTTATTCTGGTTATTGCGGTCCGTTCCAATTCTTGCGGAAATGACCAAATGCTACGCACGGCCGACATTCTAAGAACACACGCCCACATCCAAACGTGTGTGTGCGGGGGAACACAAAGATTCTGCACGGTCTTACTTCGTCCGAACAGACGGGAAGCTGGCCGTACGCACCGAGTTGGTGTATTTCCGCAAGCCTCACTAACCTATTCAGAACTCATGCTTCTGCAACATGACACACTTATCCAATTAGCCAACCTCATAACACATAGATTATTTTTAAATGTAATCAATTAATTCCTAATTGATAATTAAACACATTACTTGCACTTTACATTAACCCTTGCATCATGTTAAGTGTTATTACTTCATTGTTGTCCCTTTACCTGTCTTAGTGGTTCCAATTGAACCTGTGAAAAGAGTGTAATTAATCACTAATGACTAGAGGAGTGGATTGTATTGTGGTCAGCTGCAAGTGTTTAAGGTGCGGGCGTACTAATTGGGCGATCCGAATGCCTAGCGCATGAACCAGTGCTCTCCGAGAACTGAAACTTGCTTATGGACTCCGCAGATTTCTGGCGTGTTGGTTCGCTTGCACTCGGTGTCCGGTCCGAATGCATGCCTAAAACTGTTCATGCACTCCCACGTGTACGCTCAGATTTATGCCCAGTTTTGCCCACTTGGAAACCGCGCCCTTGTGTACGCCCACATGACGCCCATGTTACGCCCATATTTCCCACGGGAGTTCGGTGCACATTTGTAGACGGTATTGGTAAGAACGAGTGCGCAGACACTACGTTGCACATGCGCATTGCGTTGCCTACGCATGCGCAGATAGCTAAAAAGTGCCCTCCGAAAGAATTCAGAACGGACCGCACCAAGCAGAATAAGGCCCACTGTGCCTTCCCCTGCCTCTCCCTGTCACCCTCTGCCTCGTCATGTTGTATATTGTGAACTTGTTTTCAAAGGTTGATGTGTACAAGACACATCTGTTGCATTCCAAGGACCTTCCTGCGAACTTAAAAGTAGGCGGATAGAAAGTAACGTTCCTATATTGGGAGAAACGCTCCTCTTCTCCGCCTCAAGGTCTATCAGCAAGTTTCTCAAGGCTGGATATACGGATAAAAAGTAGCGTCCCTGTATCACCAAGAAAGCTCCTCTTCTCCGCCTCAGGGGAAATGGGATAGACTTCACCAGTGTGAATACCTGTCTCACAAATATCGGACAAAGTGTGCACCCTGCACCAACCCTTTAGAGTAGTCAAAGAGGTACCCTACGTCCCTTATCAGGGATAGGCGTCTCCTCTTCTCCGAGTTGGTCTTATATCGTCATTTACTGGGTTATATCACAATCCCTCTTCCTTCCATATAACATAGCCGAGGGTCGGGGTACCATATGGGAATGAAATATAATCGTATATAGTGTAATAAAATCTCATTTATTTAAACACACAGTAATAGGACAAAAATATAAAAACATGTAGAAATACTATCATAGAATAGTAAAAACGGCCGTGTGAGGGGATTCAAAGAATTACCAGAAAAGGTGGAGAACTTTGGTGGAAAAAAAGTTCTCAAACAAGCATGGAGGGTCGGAGTCCCGGAAACTCCTTTACTTCAGGTGAGTCAAACACCCTGGGTAGTTCTGGCAGTCAGGTCCCCAAAACGGTAGTAGAAATCCGACGCGTTTCAACCGCCTGCTGCGGTCTTTATCAAGGATATAATAATAAGTTGTCCTTTTCCCTATTTATGAGCGTAAGTGTCCAATCAAAGAGGTGTATGCACTCGCGCCAAAAGCTCCGTTCCGAGTGGCGGAAGTTGTCATTACCAATGCCGCCCCACTTCCGTCCTCTCCTGCGTGCAGCGCAGTTGCCACACTTCCGGTTATTTCTTCTGATGTTACGCTAGTGTCGGAGGTGCCGGAGGTGTTGTTGATGGTTCGGCCCCACTTCCGTCCTGTATCGAGTGTTACCTCTTTGCCACACTTCCGCTAAGACATTATGCCGATGTCTGGAGATATTCTGTCTGTTCCACATTGCGTCTATGGCAGAATTTTTAACGGCATCTGTGTAGGCGAGCTGAAAGTGCCGTTTATATAGAGTACTCTATATAAACGGCACTTTCAGCTCGCCTACACAGATGCCGTTAAAAATTCTGCCATAGACGCAATGTGGAACAGACAGAATATCTCCAGACATCGGCATAATGTCTTAGCGGAAGTGTGGCAAAGAGGTAACACTCGATACAGGACGGAAGTGGGGCCGAACCATCAACAACACCTCCGGCACCTCCGACACTAGCGTAACATCAGAAGAAATAACCGGAAGTGTGGCAACTGCGCTGCACGCAGGAGAGGACGGAAGTGGGGCGGCATTGGTAATGACAACTTCCGCCACTCGGAACGGAGCTTTTGGCGCGAGTGCATACACCTCTTTGATTGGACACTTACGCTCATAAATAGGGAAAAGGACAACTTATTATTATATCCTTGATAAAGACCGCAGCAGGCGGTTGAAACGCGTCGGATTTCTACTACCGTTTTGGGGACCTGACTGCCAGAACTACCCAGGGTGTTTGACTCGCCTGAAGTAAAGGAGTTTCCGGGACTCCGACCCTCCATGCTTGTTTGAGAACTTTTTTTCCACCAAAGTTCTCCACCTTTTCTGGTAATTCTTTGAATCCCCTCACACGGCCGTTTTTACTATTCTATGATAGTATTTCTACATGTTTTTATATTTTTGTCCTATTACTGTGTGTTTAAATAAATGAGATTTTATTACACTATATACGATTATATTTCATTCCCATATGGTACCCCGACCCTCGGCTATGTTATATGGAAGGAAGAGGGATTGTGATATAACCCAGTAAATGACGATATAAGACCAACTCGGAGAAGAGGAGACGCCTATCCCTGATAAGGGACGTAGGGTACCTCTTTGACTACTCTAAAGGGTTGGTGCAGGGTGCACACTTTGTCCGATATTTGTGAGACAGGTATTCACACTGGTGAAGTCTATCCCATTTCCCCTGAGGCGGAGAAGAGGAGCTTTCTTGGTGATACAGGGACGCTACTTTTTATCCGTATATCCAGCCTTGAGAAACTTGCTGATAGACCTTGAGGCGGAGAAGAGGAGCGTTTCTCCCAATATAGGAACGTTACTTTCTATCCGCCTACTTTTAAGTTCGCAGGAAGGTCCTTGGAATGCAACAGATGTGTCTTGTACACATCAACCTTTGAAAATATTGTCTTGGTGGTACGGGGTTACCACACGCATTCCATACCTACCTGCAGAACTCCAGCGCTCAGATTTCGGTTCACCGCTTTTTGTCCAGTGTCCATATTGTGAACTTGGGTTGGGGTGGAGGAGAGGGGCTCAAATTATATTTTTGTGTCTGGGCTCATCACCCACAAGTTCTACCACTGCCTATAAATACTTATATAATATACAGTATGAATTGAAATAAAGAGTTGGACTATAATATTATTAAAATATTTAACTTTACATATACAGTATGTCCAGTACAATTCACAGACATTAACCAGACGTATCTATAACTACAGTACTCGTTTGCGATGCATTGACCCAGTGCACAGTTATCTGGTTTTGGTCATATTTGGCATGGACAGTAGTAACCATATCTGCACATCTGTACTCAATGCACAGTTTGGTTTTTAGGGGCCCTGCACTACAGCACACATGGATGAATATACTGTCACATCATTTGCCAGGATGTTATCTTCTACTGCCCCCCCCCCCCCCCTCAACTGAATGGATATCTCCTCTACCGCCATAATGTCAGCATGGCGTCCTAGTCTTTACTGTATTTCACAGCAGAGAGAGCCATCGGAAGCTCCCACTGTGCACAACAGAGATGGCACAGACATGGCTGATTATTATATAAATGGTGTTAGCACTATTGATGATCCAGTTTAATCTTAGGGCCTTTCTTGCTTAATTATGCTGATTTCTGTCAAGTATCAATTGCAAATGAGCTGTGGATATGTCTTTTGCAAGATCCTTGTGTTTATGAACGGACACCTTCTAGAAGCATTGTGCTTCTGAATTCATAGTATAAGAGTAGGCTTCCTGGGGCACAAAGGTGTGCCATTCATTTGTGGTGTCATAAAAAAATCAATGCTATCTAAGCTAAGTGGCCAGTATTTATTTGGCGTTAGTGTTGTTTAAGTCCAAGCATCAATTAAAGATGTTGTAATGCGGACAATGGTCCCCAGATTCCTTTTCTCCTTACCTCATCAGTTTTATATTTGTGATCTTTTGCCTGCTGATGTAATTCAAGGACATTCAACATAAAAGCCAAAGGTTTAAAGCAACACTGCCATACACTGGGAGAGGCTCATTGCATAGTACCTGTTTCATGCATCAAGCTAACCTGCAGTCCCCCGATTAACATACAGTAAGCTTCTTCTTTTCCTTTCCTCATCCCTCCCTGTTCTCCAGGGCCTGATTAAAGGTCCAGGTGCCCTAGGCTAATACACATGTATCTCCTCTTGTAATGCTGAAAAACACATGTGTATGGGTGCTCAGGGACTCGCCATTCATTCTGCCCATGTGAATATTACGAACGTTATACAACAGGCATGTAGGTTCTAATGCTTGTAGTATGTGATGGAGACTTTGGGCTGCCTGGCTTGAGTTGTAGCACAATGTACATAAAGTAATGGTTCTTTCAGTAACTGCCACAGTTATCTGGCAGGCAACTTAAGAACATTTTTTACCCCCACAGTACATCGGGACAGGTGTTAGTTAACAAGCATGGAATAAATTAGGCCCTAATATTTCTCTTTCAATGGTCCTGGTGACACAGCTCAACATTGGGATGTAGGAGGGTCCGTAGGAGCCAGGCACCTATCCTAAAGCTTTTGGAGGGTAGGCTCCTCCCTTCTGCATCCCAGACTCCCCAGTTCGTGTTAGGTGCCCACTGGAGTGGGTGCTATTCTAAAGGGCTGCCGGAGCAGCCGAAGGATTAGAGTTAGTTAGGAGTTTTTTATTTTATTAACTTTTACACTAGCTAGGTAGGCACAGTGTGAGGATTCTCACTGAATCCTCACACTGGCAGCGCAGCAGGAGCTGACAGAAGCACGTCCTGTCAGCTCGCTGTGCACAGGGGAGACGCTGTCTGGGCTCCCTGTGCAGCGCTTACAGCTTCTATTAAGAAGCTGCCTGGGCTCCGGAGCGCTCTGAAACCGGCTTCACGCTAGGTGGGGATCATGGGGGACAGGCGCTCCGTGATGTCGGCGGCCATTTTCTGCGGAGATTACACACTGAGCTCCTATATGAGAGGACAGCAGTGTGTTACAGGCATGTTCCAAGTGGTCCCCAGCTGAGGGGGAGACACTGGAACTTGGAGATCCTGCAATGGGAGTGGCTGTCTGGGGGTGGTTGGCGCCAGAAGTCACGGACCCCGCAGCAGCAGGGACTTTGTCTCTTCTCTCACTCTGTTTTGGCGCCATTCGGAACGCTTGCAGCGGAGCTGAGCTGGCTGACAGATCCTGGCAGAGTGATTGGATTTTCTGGGCATCGTTTCCCCACATCTGAAGCCTTCAGACAGATAAGTGACTGAGTACATTGGCTCTGTATTAAACGCCTGTACAGTGTGCGCTGTGACTGTGTTACTTTTACATCATGTCTGAGCAACAGTCTGTGGCTTTGGGGGAGGGAGCCATTAATACATTGAGCGCTTGCAGTGTTTGTACACTGAAATTTGTCCCTGAGCAGATGGCCAAGGGGGGCTTGTGTATTACTTGCGCTGCTGTGAGACCCATGGGGAGTGAACCCCAGAGGGTAGAGCAATCGGAGCCTGCGTGGGCCAGTGCCCTGGGCAGGTCTGTGAATGCCTTAGTGCAATTGCTGGACAGGCAGAGTGATGTGTTGGTAGCTTCCCCGAGACCTATGTCATCATCTCAGCAGTCCTCTGGCTCCTTGCCTCTGACCCAGGCAGATCCTGGCTTCTTACAGGTCATGCAGGATACTGCTAAGGGGATCAGCAGGTTTAATGATTTGTTAGACAGATTTGATGGTGACACTGTGGGGACCCCTAAAAGGTCTTATTCAGTGCCATTGCTTGTTGCTGAAGAGGAGGGAGAGTATACAGACATTCCCTGGGATCAGGGTGATGATTCTGAGGATTCCTTGGCCTCAGGGGTGGAGGATTTGATTACTACTGTTAAACAGGCTTTGAATTTGTCTGTGGAGGATAAAACTCCTGCAAAAGGTGTTTTTAAACGGCAGCGTAAGGAAACTGTTACCTTCCCTGCGGATGAAGGTTTACAGGATTTATTGGAAGGGGCTTGGAAAACGCCCGATAAAAGGCTGCAGATGCCTAAGAGATTTTTAAGTCTATACCCCATGCCTGAGGCTCATACAGACCTCTGGGAAAAAGTTACAGTGGTAGATGCTTCTGTGGCACGGCTATCAAAAGCCACTGTGCTACCGGTCCAGGGGGGGGGGGGGGCAGCCTTTAAGGACCCCGTAGACAAAAAGCTGGAAGGTAACCTCAAGGCAATATTTGAAGGGGTGGGCTACTCTTTATGCCCTCTTATAGCATCAGCCTGGGTCTCTAAGGCCATGATTGTGTGGGCCAATGACCTGTGTACTATTTTACATGCTGATCCATGTGTGTTGTTGCTTGCTGAGAAGCTTAAAGCAGCTGCGGAGTATGTGCTTGAGGCTGAGGAGGAAGCTCTCAAAATGGCTTCCAGAGTCTCCACAGTGTCCGTCAATGCCAGGAGAGTGCTTTGGCTTAAAGCCTGGGAGGCGGATAACGAATCAAAGAAGGCCTTAGAGGCATTAGCTTTTAAAGGAAAGCTGTTGTTTGGTTCAGAACTGGAAGAGATTATTAAGCAGGCCACGGGAGGCAAAAGTACCTTCCTGCCGGCTCCTGCAGCTAAGCAGACCTCAAGGTTTTCTGCTTTTAGGCCATCCTTTTGGCCATCCCCTAGAGGGGGTGCGTCCTTTCGAGGACAGTCTTTTAGGGGAAAGTTTCAGTCCTCCAGGGGCAAGGCCCCAAAGTCTAAATTAGGTTCCTTTTATAAGAAACCGAGCACCAAAGGAGAGGACAAGCCCTCCGCATGACTACCTGGGGAATCTCCCAGCGGTGGTCAAGGTGGGGGGGCGTCTGAGATGGTTCAGGGACGCGTGGGCATTGTTGGACCGGGATTCTTGGGTGCTAGACATTGTATCCCAGGGTTACAAAATTCCCTTCAAAGGTCTTCCCCCGAGACGATTCATTCCTACACCACTGCCAAAGGAGTCTCGGCTCCGTGCTGCTCTTTTGGGGGCGGCTCAATCTCTCTTAGAGAAAGGTGTGGTTATCCCGGTCCCTCGAGCGGAGTGGAAGAAAGGTTTTTATTCCACTCTGTTTTTGGTGCCCAAGCCAGACGGGTCTTTCAGACCAATCCTAAATCTAAAATCCTTGAATCTCCATCTGTGGGTAGACCATTTCAAAATGGAATCTCTACGGTCTGTGCTGCTAAGCCTGGACCAGGGAGAATTTTTGGCGTCCATGGATGTCCAGGACGGATATCTTCATGTGCCAATCCATCCAGAACATCAGGCTCTATTGAGGTTTGCGATAGGAGACCTGCATTTGCAATTCCAGGCGTTGCCCTTCGGTCTATTCTAGACAAGCAGGATAGGTGTGTACCCAGCGCTGAATAAACAGGTGCAGCTGGTAGTTTGTAAGGGGTTAACGCCCTAACCCAATTGAAATATACAAGAAAAACAGTTTTACAAATAACCAGCGCTAGGTAGATAATAAATGAGAATTATCTTCAATGTGGTATCTCTATTTTCTGCGAGTAATTCTTCTTAGTATGATATAGAAGTGAACTTACAATGCACTTCAATCAGGTGTGCCCGTAATGGTTTCTTTAAGGTAGACTTCACAATGCAGGAAATTTCAACATGAACTTAACTTACATGGGAATTCAATCTTGCATGCACATCAGGGTTTCTTTGTCAATTGATGGTCGTAGGCATCAGGGGACAGGTAAGAAGAATTTATTATACAGTGATCCACGGATCCACACGACAAACAATGGTACAGGTAAAAGCAGTGCTGATGAGCGGGTGCCGGCGGCTTCTCCCTCCGTGCTGGGCGTGCTGCAGACGCCGGGTAACGAGGGTGATAGTGACGCTGCCGAGATCCGTCCCGCTGCTTCTGCTCCTGCTGATAGATATTGCAGTCCAATCAACGCGTTTCGGATATTAAGTATATCCTTTTTCAAGATGTCATCTTGAAAAAGGATATACTTAATATCCGAAACGCGTTGATTGGACTGCAATATCTATCAACAGGAGCAGAAGCAGCGGGACGGATCTCGGCAGAGTCACTATCACCATCGTTACCCGGCGTTGTCTGCAGCACGCCCAGCACGGAGGGAGAAGCCGCCGGCACCCGCTCATCAGCACTGCTTTCACTTGGACACTTTTACCTGTACCATTGTTTGTCGTGTGGATCCGTGGATCACTGTATAATAAATTCTTCTTACCTGTCCCCTGATGCCTACGACCATCAATTGACAAAGAAACCCTGATGTGCATGCGAGATTGAATTCCCATGTAAGTTGAGTTCATGTTGATATTTCCTGCATTGTGAAGTCTACCTTAAAGAAACCATTACGGGCACACCTGATTGAAGTGCATTGTAAGTTCACTTCTATATCATACTAAGAAGAATCACTCGCAGAAAATAGAGATACCACGTTGCCCTTCGGTCTGGCTACAGCGCCAAGGGTATTCACCAAAATAATGTCAATAATGGCGGAGGTGCTCCGACTGAGGGGAATCACTGTGATCCCGTATTTAGACGATCTGCTGTTCAAAGCAGAGTCGGAGGAAAGGTTACAGAGTCACTTTGCAGAAGCCATCAAGTTTTTGCAGGCTCACGGTTGGCTTTTAAATTTACAAAAGTCTCAGTTGGTGCCGTCACAGAGACTCCAGTTCCTGGGAGTCGTCCTGGATACCCATCTACATCAGGTATTCCTACCAGAGACGAAGGCCAGGGACCTGGCCTCCTTGGTCTGGGAGATCCTCGGGTCTCAGAGCCCATCGGTTTGGAGGTGTCTCAAACTGTTGGGGAAGATGGTGGCGTCTTTCGAGATGTAACAGTTTGCCAGGTTCCACTCTCGAGTGTTCCAGTGGAACATCCTGACGTCTTGGTCAGGGAATACTCAGATCATGAAGTTAGAGCACATAGTGTTGTCTCCAGAAACATGGTCTTCCCTGCAATGGTGGATGGAGGTGGATTCCCTTCAGTGGGGTCAGTCTCTGCAGTCCTGGGACTGGCTGGTATTCACTAACGACGCCAGTCTCAGGGGCTGGGGGGCAGTGGTTTTGGACCTGCGCCTGCAGGGATTATGGACCTCGGAGGAGTCTGCCTTGCCGATCAATATCCTGGAACTGTGGGCTGTGTGGAAGGTGATATCTCTGGCCGGAGAAAGATTGCAGGGTCTTCCTTTGAGGATTCAGACCGACAACGCCACGGCTGTGGCGTACTTGAATCATCAGGGAGGTACACGCAGCAAGCTGGCCATGTGGGAGGTTTCCCGGATTTTTCTGTGGGCGGAGCTGAATGTTCCAGCGTTGTCAGCGATATTTATCCCAGGGGTGGAGAATATCGAGGCCGATTTCCTGAGCAATGAGGAGCTGCTGGAAGGGGAATGGAGCCTGAACCCACAGGTATTTCTTCAAATTACATTGAAGTGGGGAACTCCGGATGTGGACCTGATGGCATCAATGTTCAATCATCAGGTGCCCAGGTTCTATGCCAGGACGAGAGATCCACGAGCCGAAGCAGTGGATGCTATGACCATCCCCTGGGAGGGGAATCTGCTTTATGTCTTTCCGCCGTTTCCAATGCTGGTGAGAGTATTGAAAAGAATCCAGTCCCAAGCAATTCCGGTGATTCTAGTGGCCCCAGATTGGCCAAGGAGGTCCTGGTACTCGAGACTTCAGAGATTGTCTGTGGACTCGTGGCGTCTACCTCTGAGGTCAGACCTGTTAAACCAAGGGCCGTTCAATCACCTGAATTCAGCTCGGCTAAATTTGACGGCTTGGCTGTTGAGACCGCCATCTTGAAGAACAAGGGGTTCTCGGAGGCTGTGGTTAACACCATGGTGAAAGCTAGGAAGTCAGTGTCTTCTGCAAACTATTATAGGGTCTGGAAGACCTATATTAGGTGGTGTGAAAGGCAGAAGTCGCACACATCGCGATTTCGATTGTCTAAATTGCTGGAGTTTTTGCAGGATGGCTTCTCATCTGGGTTAAGCCTTCAGTCACTCAAGGTACAGATCTCGGCCTTGTCAATTTATTTCCAGAAAAGGATAGCACTGTTACCGGAGGTGCAGACCTTCCTGCAGGGGGTTTCTCGATTGAAACCTTCCTACAAACAACCAGTGGCTCCATGGGATTTATCGCTGGTTCTGGAGTGTCTTCAAAAGGCGCCTTTTGAGCTGTTGAGGTCGGCTGACCTTAAGTTCCTTACATGGAAGCTTGCATTTTTGTTGGCGGTTGCGTCAGCAAAGAGAGTATCGGAGTTGGGAGCATTGTCCTGCAAGTCTCCCTTCCTTATATTTCATGATGACAGGGCTGTTCTTCGAACAGTACCCCAATTTTTGCCAAAAGTAGTTTCTGCTTTTCATTTAAATCAGGAGATAGTTCTACCTGTGTTTCAACCCCCAGAGGGTTCAAGGAAAAGGGACAAATTGAGGAATTTGGATGTTGTGCACGCCTTGCGCATTTATGTGGACAGGGTGAAGGGTGTCAGGAAGACTGACACTTTGCTAGTCTTGTATGATGTGCACAAGATTGGTTGGCCTGCTTCTAAGCAGACCATTGCTAGGTGGTTGCGTTCTGTCATTGCCTTTGCATATACTAAGGTTGGTAGGCCTGTGCCGGCCAGGATTAATGGGGCCGCCACTTGGTCATCTGTTCACACTTTTGCCAAATTCTATAGGTTTCATGAGTTCGCGTTGGAGGACGCATCATTCGGGCGAGCAGTGATGAGAGCTGCAGACCTGAGCGTACCCACCCAAAGGACCGGCTCTGGAATGTCCCAATGTTGAGCTGTGTCACCAGGACCATTGAAAGAGAAAAAGGGATTTTTGTAAGAAATTTCCGTTCGAATCCCTTTCTCTGATATGGTCCTGGTGACACAGCGATCCCTCCCTTAAGCTCAGTAAGTATGCCAGGTTCATGATGTTTCATGTTATATATGGTTGGAAAGTTATTTTTTGAAATTGTGCATATAATATGTGCAGGCGTTTGTACTGAGTTAATGTATTCCAGTGGCTTTGAAAGATTGAACTGAGGAGTCTGGGATGCAGAAGGGAGGAGCCTACCCTCCAAAAGCTTTAGGATAGGTGCCTGGCTCCTACAGACCCTCCTACATCCCAATGTTGAGCTGTGTCACCAGGACCATATCAGAGAAAGGGATTCGTACGGTAAGTTCTTACAAAAATCCCTTTTTTGCTTGGCTGTCACCAGCAATGCGCCCCCCAGTCCTAGCGCCCTAGGCAGCAGCCTAATCATCCTATTGGTTAATCAGGCACTGCTGTTCTCCCTCAACCTCTGTCTGTCTTTATTTATCTATGAGTTGTCAATAAAACTGGACCATTTTACATCCCTCTAGTGCACTGACTTTTTGCTTTTTAAGTTTATGTTTCTTATAAGCTCGCTCTGTGATTATTACATTATGTATGTTTGCTATGTTATTTCATTTTCAGTAAACACAAATTGCACATTTTGAGCTGTTTAATAATCACGGGCATATGATGTAAATTAATAGTCAAGCATCAAAAATACTAAATCCCCCTATTCTACAACTCTGGTATGTGGTTGTTAAAATTATGTAGCTAAAAAAAATAAAAATAATAAAGAATATTACCAGGTAAAGGTAAAAACAATTAAAAGTTTGCACTGGCATGTACTTACTTAATGTGCTAACATGATAAATAATGCTGTTGTTGTTCAGCTCAGGGCTATAGCTTGGGCTCTGCGAGAAGGGTGCGAAGCTGAAGGGGATGCATGATAATGAAAATTTTAGGTTAGTTCACTTACAGTTGAGGGCTGTTGGGCATATGTTTTTATTCTTGCCCCAGGAGCTGAAATGTTTAGTTACAGCTCTGGTTTTAACCTACACATAAGTTAACAAGATATAAATTTAAAGGATATATTTTGTCTAAAAAATAAGGTGCATTTATCAAAAACCACAGAAACATGACTTTGTCTAATAAGTAACTAATAAGTAAATTTAAAGTAATAAGTAAAATACAGGTTTAGTATCCCTTATCCAAAATGCTCAGGACCAGGAGAATTTTGGATAATGGATTATTCCATATTTTGGAATATTTTAATATTTCAATTATGTATTTTGAAGTATCTTGCATTTATGCTGTACAGGTTGAGTATCCCGTATCCAAAATGCGGGATCAGCAGAATTTTTGATAACGGATTTTTTCCGTATTTCGAAATATTTTAATATTTCAATTATGTATTTTTAAGTATCTTGCATTTATGCTGTATAAACACATCAAACACATGAAATGCACACAAATATATTTTATTTGTTTAAAAAACAAGGTTTCAAAACATGAAACAAAATTTGTGTACTATCTCAGATATTGAATTTGAATGCCAAGCAATAATTTTCTTGTACATATATAGTGCCAGTTACATATCATGTCCTCAGTAGTGCTGTTACAGTTGTCCCCAGTGAGTTTTTAGCAAAAAAAAAAAAAAATTAGTTTTCACTTTCTGGAATGTTTTCGGATTAATTTGGATAACGGATATTCGGATACGGGATACTCAACCTGTATGTATGAATGGCAAGCAATCAATGTCTTGAACATATTTTGTGCCAGTAACATCATATCATGTCCCCAGTAGTTCTGTAACAAATGTCCCCAGTAAGTTTATAGCAAAAAAAACAATTTTTTTTCACTTTCTGGAATGTATGGTTTTCGGAATAATTTGGATAGCGGATATTCGGATAAGGGATACTCAACCAGTACAACCTAAAAAATTTATAAAATATTCCCAAATACATTGATAGTAAATCATGGTTTCCCTCATCATCATTATATTAATATAAATATGAATTATTATAAAAGATAAGGGATGGGATGAATGTGAAAATGCAGCGACAAGCAAATTTTTAGGGTTTGGACACATTTTCAATATATATGCAAAGGTAACTGGTGTTACCCTATATATGCCTTCATTCTGCATCCCTTCCAGCATCCCCTGTGGCCATTGCAGCCTTCTGTATGTGCACCGATTGAATCACAGGTCATTGCAAAGGGCAGCTCTTATCAGGAGAGCTGCCCTTTGTGTTACTAATAATGGAAATCAGTAGCAGACTAACTGACTGTACACATGAAAATTATGTTATTATATAAAGTATTTTATTCAACCCCTTCTTCTCTCTTCACTAGCTGCCAAATGTGTTGACTGTCAAGACCTTAATCAATGCTAGAAATAATGAGGGTGAAAGGGTGGATCACAACCAAAAAACTACAAGAATTAAGGGAGGGTAATTAATAAAATCTACTTTAAGATGAAAAAAAACTTTTTAATCTGCAATTATGCAGGATTTCAAGGTACAATTTGATTAATGCTGGGTACATATATGATATGTGTATCCGGCGACCTCATTTGCAATGGGAGCCAGGAAGTTTTGCCGGTATAGGCTAGTGCATACGTACTTGCCGATGCCTGGTGTAACAATGAGCAATGGTGGCAGTGGGGGAGCTAGCGATATTCTCTGTCGCCCTGCATGTACAGATGATGGAAAACATCGGTTACAACCCACGCATCAGTAATGATATACTGCGTAGACAATATGCATACAAATATCTATATCGATCACAGTGGCGTAACTATGAATTGGGTGCCCCCCGCCGTTAATAGGGGGGGGGGCCCCCCCGTCGCACCCCCCTCCCCCATCGCACCCCCCTCCCCCATCCGCAGCCTTACCTGTCTTGCTGGTCGCGGCTCCTTTGCTGGTTTTATTCTTCAGCTATGGAGACGGACCAACACAAAATGTCCGCCCCCATACAGCAGACAGTTTCAGAGAACAGTCTGTTATATGGGGCGGACGATTTATTGTGGTCCGTCTCACTAGCAGAAGAATGACCGTCCACCACTGAAGACAGGTAATTATGCGGGTGGCAGATGGGCGGGCGATGGACGGGCGGCGGGCGGTCATGCGGTGGATGGGAGGGGGCTAACTATAGCACCTCAGCCCCCCAGCGCCCCCACATGCACAGTGCCTCCCCGCGACAGCGGGGGCTGCGGTGCTATAGTTACACCACTGATCGATCACTTTTATCATGCATATTATCTACTAATATGTTGTCTAGTGTGTATGCACCTCCTTAACCTTCTTGAAAGGTTGATGTGATATTTAAGTCATTTGATTCTTTGTTTGCACATTTTATTATACAGTATATAGGGCCAGACTGTAAGCTTCAAAAGTGATAAAACGGAGAGTGATAAACAGCCAACCTATCAGCTCCTGTCTGACATTTTTTTTTAAAAACAGTCTGTGACATGACAGGTAGGAGCTGATTGGCTGGCTATTTATCACTCTCCATTTTATCACTTTTGAAGCTTAGAGAATCTGGCCCATAGTCTTCATCACTTGCTTGCCTGTGATATCCTAAGTTTAGGAGAAGGTATAATAGAACACCTTGAAGCTAGTAAGATTCTAATAAGTGAGCTGACCTCAGGAGCGTAACAAGGGTTGTTCCACTGCCCAGAGCACAAAGCTGAGAGGACTGCACCGGTTTGCACTGTTAACACCTGGCTTGTGGGGTGTCAGTACATTCGTCTTTCTACTGGGAGAGGATCCATTGCATCCTTAGGATTAGGACACACTTGCCCCTAGTTCCTGCTCATGGCCTCATTTTAATGTCACAGGCTTAGGGTGAGGGAAAGTAGTTATTGGCCCTAGGTACAGACGTACCCTGTAACAGAGTTGGCTTAGCTTCTCAGTTGAGGTTCTCTACCTGTTGTGTGACTAAAAACATATCTATACAATAATTATTGAGAGCTCATGTGAACCAGTAAAAAATTTAACATTCATTAACACAACAATATTAGACACTTAAAATTATATGCACAGTAATTATATTATAAATACGGGCACTATTCCCTTATAATGGTGGGCAAGGTCCTTTGGACCAAAGTCCTCGGACTAATTAAGTCTCCAATTGAGTCTCCAATTGAGCAGGGAATAAACAATAAAAGTTCCAGAAACATTGGTCTCACCACTCGTTGTATTTAGGCATGAATGTTCTTGTAGTTCCACAAAGGTGGTCCGGAGCTTACCGGGTCTGTTTGGTTCGCAGCTGGGTTGGATAGGCTCCAAGGGGGGATCTGCAATCTGCGGTCCTCAGACGGTGCGGTAGATGTTGTTGGCGCTGTGTCGGGAGGAGATGATTAGCCGCCTGCAGCTCGGAAGCCCTCGGCGCCGCACGTCAGTTGCCTGACGGGCGCTGGATATCACAACCCGCAGCTCTACTCCTTGGCCGGAGATATTTCAATGCAGGGTGGTTTTCTCCTTTTGTGTAGTGGCGTGGGAGAATAATAGCGTGGGAGAATAATAATCTGGATGGCCCAATTTGATAAAAGCTCAATTTACTTGACGCGTTTCTCCGTCAAATGTATCGGACTACACTTTGCATTCTTGTCAGCATGAACGCTGCAGTCTGAGTGCCAGACTTCTGATTAGTCACCTGTGTAACCTTCCAGGGTATTGCAGGGAAACTGGACTCTCTGCTCACAGAGGTGAGTAAGCCTGGGCATGCTGCCTTTGCATTCTCAGTTGCATTCTGCATGTGATGTGACCAAAGCTGTGATTTAAAGCTTATATTATAATGGTTTTATAGATGACAATCACATGTCTATATGAAATTAAGCTCTTACATCCCACTTATTTTATCAGGTTGTTATCTGGAAGACTAAATCAATAACTAGGGAATGAACAAAGCAATTTGGTTTATAAAGTTGGATAAGAAGAGGCAGGTATAACACACACATCTCTACTACAGAAAAATGGCCATTCTTCTACATAATAATTACCATACCTGGTTTATCAGCATGCACAACTGCCTTTTAGATTGTTCCCATCAAACCTAAGACAATAGACACTAGCTGGCCAATCAATAAGAGCTACAATCTGCACCTTTGTGACAGGTATATAATAACACTAACCCTAATGATTTAACACCAACTGGTAGCATATAAAATCTAGTTACTGTGTACAAAAATAACTATGTATTTTAATAAACTTATCTTTAACAAAGACAGAATATTTGCAATATGCACAGAAGTATATTTACTGAGAAAATGCACGTGCACTAATGTAACACCCGGGCTATGAATCATGCCGAAGGTTACAATTTACAGGGAAATATTAGGGAGTCTACAGCTGATGGTGTTAATCTTTTTTCTTTTCCAGTTGGTGTATACCATGCACAAATATTAAAAGTATATTCAATTAATTAAGTAAGGCACAGAAGTAAATCTTGTAAATATTCTCAGCAAATACAATCAAAACAAAACATACAATAAGAACATAGAATTACAATGTCAATTTGAATTAATCGTACACAAAAAACAATTTTATACCAAAATACGACATTACTAATAAAATGCATGTAGCTTTCTATGGTACCCAACTACTTAAGAGTGCGTGCACATTTAGCTTAGTAAGTGCACATTTAGCTTAGTACAAATAAGAGCTCTCTGACACTTCGTTGCCCGGGTTTTCAATGATACACATCCGGTAACACAGTCTGACTTGTGCAATAGTGCTGACTTCTGATAAGAATGGGCTGCTCTTAAATACTTGGGTACTCTCCATCATACTTTGTAACAGAATTTGTAACTGCGGGGTAAGTTTGTCACTCTCCTTCAGGACTCCATTTATGTAGTTCAGTGTAAATTGCTAGCTCAGTCATTTACCAGTCTGCTGCAGATATCACTGTTCTATATCCCTGGCTGTCTCAATGTGGCTGTGACTGATGCTCACAGAGGACTGTATTTATACCTTAGCATAGGCGAATCTGGAATTATGGTAATGGGTGGTCCCAAAACCAGACATAACAGTAGGGGAACCTTAGCGCGGCGAAGCCGCGCGTCAAAAAGGGGCATGGCCTCATGGGAAGGAGGCGTGGCATCACAAAAAGGGTGTGGTGTTACACTTTAGACCATACACAATGCCATACATACAGTAATGCCTATAACACATTTTAGCAAACTGTAATACTCATTACACATAAAGTCACACGCCGTAATGCCACTTACACATAAGGCCACACACCATAATGCCCATTACACATTGTGCCACACATCATGATGCCCATTACATACTATATAACAAACCGTTATGCCCATTACATATTTGCCACATAAGTGCTGCTTACCTACGTGATCATTGCTAGGGGGTTCTTGCTTGATGGAACCATAGTACCCATTACACATGATGCCGCACACCATAGTACCCATTACACATGATGCCGCACACCATAGTACACATTACACATGATGCCACACACCATAGTACCCATTACACATGATGCCGCACACCATAGTACCCATTACACATGATGCCACACACCATAGTACCCATTACACATGATGCCGCGCACCATAGTATCCATTACACATGATGCTGCACACATAATGTCCCTTACACATGATGCAGCACACATAATGCCGCTTACACATGATGCTGCACACCATAATGCCCCTTACACATTAAGCCACACATTATGCATAATGCCCCCACATACCGCTACTTGTAGCGTCCCTTAAGCAATGCCCCCAAAAGTGCCACTTACTGTAAATTTTTATATGAGCCTTCACTGCTGCTGCAGGGAGAGATGGAGAGCAGTGCAGCTGCTTCTATGGGGAGAGGAGCAGAGCGCAGCGCAGAGCACGCTGACACTCCCCTCCTGGTGTCCCCTCTATCCGAGTGGACATTTGAAATATTGTGCACGCTGTTGTTGTGCGTGATGTCGGGGGAGCACGCCGGGCGCCGGCACCACATGATTAAAAGGGGGGGGGGGAGGCTGAGGTGAAAGCGGGAAGAAGAATTGGAGTGGAAGCTGCAGGGGTGACAGTCATTGACAGCTGGGCAGAGAGCAGGGGGCTGCCCGGCTGTATTCAGAGCACTGCAGGTCATGGCTGTTTGAAATAATACCCCTTTCACAACAGAAAATTCAGGGATTTACCCGGGAATATGGTCCCAGGATCATGCAGGGACATTCCCAGGCTGACACCTTATACACCAGCCTAGTTAGTCCCTGCATTTTCTGGTGTGAGGGGGAGAGACAACCACTCCCCTCTCCCTACCCCCCTTTAACCAACCAGCTATATCTTCAGAACCAACTGACCCATTTACATGAGACCAGTATCATATTGAAGAACTTTTGAGTTGGCTTCGAATGATTTTGGTCCCATGAAACTGGGCTGTTTGGTTACAGAGAAATCTACCCTCAAAGAACATAAACAGTCATGAAATTACATTTAAGAAATGAAAAAAAAAAAAAAAAACGTTTAACCTCAATATCCCTGGAACCAATTAACCCATATGGATCCACCCTGGTATCAGATTGAAGGCCCAGCAATTTGGTTTTGACTGAGATCAACCTCGAGCTTCAGTGATGCCGAAGGGGGAACTGGCAACCGTTGAACTGGGTGGGGGTCGGAATTAGCGGGTCCCATGTTATCCTATAGGGAAAATGTTCCAACTTTGCCTGGTCGTATCTCCGGTTCCCAGGGGGCTAGAGACACGGGGCTGGGCTCGTTGGAAAGCTCCATCCCTCAGCTACAAAATTGGCTAATGGGTGGTCCTGTGCACCCCCGGACCACCCCCTAGATTCGCCTATGTACCTTAGAGGTGTGGCCTGTCAGGTGTCCATCACAGCAGTGGACCTGCCCTTGTTCTGCCTGTATAGCAATTCTGTGTCTATCCACTCTGCCTCTGTCCCGCTTCTGCTCCAACATCTTTGTACCTTATTTGGGCCTCCACTCTGCCTCTTGTGTGTGTGGCAGCTTCAATGGGGTGCCACACTAATACATAGCCAAACTGAAATATTTACTTTTGTTATTGTTTGCTAATTGATGATTGGTTGCTATGGGTTATGAATAGTTCCTTCTATGCAGTGTTCATCTCTTTGGTCTAAAGACAGCTTCAAAACCTAAGTACAACAGAAGCGCAGAAAGTATAATCTGATACCGGCTTTGAAGATTAAAAGTTGATTAGGTTGTAACTAAATAAGAAACTGTAACTACATAAATTATGTTATTCTAACTCACCTTTAGACATGCTTTCATATTACAAAAGCAAATGTGACTAATATTACCAGCAGGTTCGTTAAATTATGGTATTTCTACCTTTGTAGTGATTGGCTCTGACAAAACAATACTTTTGAAACTTACAAAATAAATTATAGGCTTGGCAACTACTCAGATGTCCTCAGAACATTGGAAGGCAGCCAGGCTTATATAAAATAATCTGCTTTTGATATCAACAAAAGGATAATTAAGTCCAGAATTATTTCCACACACTTCATAAAAAAACTCCTCCTGGCCAATGGGAGCACCGTGTCATTTTAGTAATAGCACCCATCGAAATCTCATAAAGGAAAGTGATTTCCATTGAAAATTATAACTATGCTTCTTTCAACTTAAATGTGTAGTCTGCCTTTTAGAAGGAAGCAGGATCTGTGGTTTAGGCTTTTCTTACACACACTGATGACATTGAAGGAGACCTGGGCTGGGTATACTAAACATTATTCTTTGAAAATATGACCCCATATTAAAGATTCCTTGCAATCCACGGACTGAATTTTTGTAAGATGCTTTACAGCACCGTAGGGAGTCTTGTGTCAGGAAGCTGCTTGGATAAGCATTAAATCATATTCCCTTTCACTCTAGCACCATGTACAGTGTAAGGGTTATTAAAGTGTACAGTGCATTCATTTATTTCAATAAGTCTAATCATCCTTAAACATTCTTCTTCCACCTGTGAAAAATGACTGCTTTTCTATTCAAACACAGCAATGTTATTGTCGCTCTTATTAGCTGCATACTGTTCTCTGATAATAATAATATTACATTACGGGACACAGTGAGACGCATAGTTTGTGCACTTATAAGATGTGATTCACATCTCTTTAGACATTTTTTTTTCACTTTTAAAATAGATTTAAATATTTAGAAAGATTGCGCTACCACTATTATGATCTTTTCTTTCCGCAAAGGCCAAGGGCATGATTGGCTATTCGGCAAATGGCTTTATTTATTGTTGCTGTTGTTGTTGTTTTATATAGTGCACACATGGAATGTTAAACCACACATTTCCTGTTCAGTTGAGCTCAGAATCTCGGCGATTCATACTGAATAAAGTCAGGTGTAGAACACAGATGGTGAAGAAAGGGTCTCACGTAAGTCACAAAGTGTGACATTATGGGACTGACAGAGTTGTCAGTTTTGAATTGTGGATACTCTGAAGAAAGCAAACTCGAGCATTGCTGATATGTCACACAAATCTTCACTTGTGGGTGAATGTGTCTAAATGAGTTATATCAAAGTATATGCAGATGTAGGCTAAGTTTCGTAAAGTTGTGTCATGGGCTTATTCACAGAATTAGGCTATTCAGAATTGTGTATAGACATGCAGGTTATACACTAGGACCACTTCTCTCCTTGGAGAAGTCGCCTGCGATCCTCCCTTGAGCCACGTGGGAACTTCCCAAGCGCCAGGATCACATGCGATATACTGTATTGCATGCTTTCCTTTTGAATGTGATATATCTCATGTGATCTCAGCCAAGCCTGCCCAGCTAGGAAGCAATCCAACAGATCGCTTCTGCAGCCAGTGCGACTCACAGGTTCTGGTGCGATGCTGCAAAGCTGTGTTGTAGATGTGGTATTTAAGTAGTGTACCCCACTCACAGGAGGAACCCTCTCTTCATGTGAGTGGGGTACGCTACTTAAATACCACATCTGCAACACAGCATTGCACGTTTTTCAGCCCCTGCTATAGAGGTGGATGAGAGACATACAGGAATATTTGATTAATTCAAAAATCATTTTACTAGGACACAGGGTTATTTACACAACTGTTTTATTTGTATTTTTCTACATACTTTGAGCACCGATTACCCGTTACCATAAGGATCACTTACCCTGAAATCTATGATACCACAGGATTCTCTGTGATCACCAGGATTGAAAACACTCAGAGACACTTACAAAAGAACGTTTATTTGGAAAGAAGTAGCAATTTTTTTCATTTATGCATTTTAATATGATTTATGTTGATGCTTTTAGAGTGTGTATACCACTTACACTATTTATATAATCTTTGCGCCACTAGACAACATTGATTCCACCCTCTTTCTGTATTTAGTCATAGATCTAGTGAGATCTATTTAGGTATCAACTCATGTTAAGGTAGCACTGCGCCCAGAACTACCCACAATAACCCCCCCCCCCCCCTCTTTTCTGCTACCTTAGTTGAGCAGAACAACCTTTACTGTTTCTGGATGTGAGTGCGGACTACTCCATATCTCCATATATATATTGGATATGATCCTTCAAAGCGGCACCATACATAAATATCCAGAAAAGAAAATTGCACTCACCAGGATTTCTCTTTATTGTTCGAGTAACTTTATTATACCTTTGTAGGAAGTGACACACAGAGTACAATCTAAATATATATATATATATATATATGTATATATATATATACACACACACACACACACACACACACTCACACACACCACAACAGCTCTCCAAAGCAGGGGCGTCACTCGGAGACAATCAGTGCAATCAGTGTTCTTTATTCAGCAAAGTATGAACAATCCAACAATTGTTTCGAGCCTACAAGCTCGTCCTCAGGATATTTAGTTTGGATATATATATGTACAATATATATACAATATATATATGTGTGGATAGATAGATAGATAGATAGATAGATAGATAGATAGATAGATAGATAGATAGAAATAATACTTGCATGCGTGAGGCTCATAAAAATCGGGTTGATTTTCCGGCCTCCCGGGAAAGGTGGACAAGTCTCCACAATCCCCCCCTAGGTTCCCAGAGTGGAGTAAACAAAAGTAAGTAAGTATGAGAGTGTATTAGTATACACCGAAATAAATATATTCCCAGCCTAGGTTGGGAATTAAACAGGTGCCTAAAAGGGGTGTGTGGTCAAGCAGCTCACACTTAGGGATGTCTAGTCCCCAATATATACAAGAGAAGAATCAAAAGGGGTGGTGGAGCGCTGGATTAATCTATCTTGAATCAATTGGGCAGTACAATATTACGTACCTTTAATTAATATCACATGAATTTAAAACACATAAAGAATATGAACATGAATTAATATAGCAATAAGTGACTGTCACAGTAAAAATATATAATATTATATAATATATAATATAGATAATAGCTTTTTGTCAGACTATTGAGGTATTATGATTGTTGTATAGAGTTCCAGTGAAACAGGGATAATGGCTTACTGAATGTATATTGGTACGGTCCCTGGTGTAGATCCCAAATTCAGATGATGGTTTAGAGGGAGTCCATATAACCTGCAGGAATAGGTTCCGCTGGAGGGAAGGTTGTTATCCTCACCATAGAGGCATCCTCATAATTATGCGATCCGTACATCCTGAATGTTGAGCAGGTGGTGGTATTCCAATTGCAGCAGTTGTAAGAATATCTTTATGTGGGAGTAGCCAGAAACCAAGGTGTATAACTGGCTTGAATGTAAGCTTGGGAACTCTGATATCTCCTCAAAAAGTCCAGCAATTGCAGTTAAAATCAACAGGTGCTTCCCAACATATTTCGCTGCTGGCTAGCAGCTTTATCAAGTGTATGAGTATACACGAATAATGAATAAGATTGAAATTTATCCATGCTCCAGCCAGACACAAGCTGTTTTGATTGGCTGATCTTGTAACAGTCCATTGATACATTCTTGTGTGTTGCTTCTCTTGGAAATAAGTAGTGTTATTTTGTCTTGAGTTTTCTGTCTAACTGTTTTGGAGGACTAGAAAGATTTTCAATGGATTTAGGAGGTGCATACAAATGTTAACAAGGGAGAAGTATTATTGAAATACAGTAGTATAAAACTTTGCGCTTTTTCAGCCCATAGGTATTATTGTAGAACTTTGTTCCACCTAGCCTCGTCAGCCAGCGAATGCTGAAGAAGTATGTATCTAGTTCCACAAAAAAATAATCCCAAATCCCTTGTTTACTTTTCTGTCCGACTGCTAAATATAAAGGATGTCTTCTGGAGCAGTCCTGGAGCAGTCCAAATGCATACAAGAAATTAATAGATAAAAAAAATCCCAAACAATGTAACTTGCTGTGCTGTGATGAGAATGATCAGGGTCAAACTGGCCCACAGTGGGCACTACTGTCTGCGGGCCCACCTCCTCCTATAGGGATCGGGTTCCAGACTGTGTACATCAGTTAAACATTATACATATGTAATATTATACTGCACTGGAATATGGTGTATTTTCTACAGTTATTAATCTAGTACACTATCATGCATGTACCAGTAGTTTTTATGGTTTACATTTAACAAGAGCCCAGATCTTGCACTCTTTAATGGTAAGCCAAACCTATGTGGTGGCTAGCCACGCCTCTAAGCGTGGGTCCTATCACTGCATTTCACCGGAGTGCCCTTCATGCCCCAGTCTGACACTGAATGATTGAACACCAGTGTCGGCTACGTGCAAACAGCAATCATAGTGAAAGTAACACTAGTGTGCACAGTGCACCAGAAAACCTGAGTTTTTTAAAGAGATGGGTGTAGAGGAAACATTTAAGTACATTTCCATGTCTACAATGCATCTGCACATTGTGTAAATCCTGGAGCTAATCCCACTCTGAGGGGAATAGTCATCCATTGTGCAGCAAGCGAGGTGCGGTGGTGGATACTTAATTACCTGAGAAATTCAGCATTGCTCCGGTGTTGGGACAGCTACAGTACTCCAAAAAAAGCAGCTGCCCCTCTGATCAATTACATCATTACATCAGTAGCAGCGACACATACTGGTGAAGAATAGCCCTGTGTGCATGTGTAACCTGAGTTCATGAATGTACACGGCTGCATGCGACTCACCACGGACGAAGTGGCAGGATTGTCACAGCCCTGCACCTGTGTGCCATGGGAAGGTAGAGGGCTTTGTTTATCAGCAGCATCTCAACATTACAATGATTCTCACAACCAAAGTCAGAAAGCTTTCCTGGGTAAATGTATGAAGCTTGGAAAAGTTATGTGAAAGGTGCTAATACTCCAGCCAATCAGCTTCTAACTTTCAATTTACATATTGGAGCTGATTGGCTGCTGCCGTATCTCCTTGCACATAACGTTCTTCATGGGGATAGATACCCCTTCTGCAAGCTTCATACATTTACCCCTCAGTTACTACTGTTTCCGCATGTGGAGTGGGCCCTTTAGTGATGATCAATGGGCCCCTGAGTGTGAAATCTTACAGCACTGCTATTCCCACTCTTGCCTATGACTGCCTTAGGTAAATGAATATGTTTATTACAAGAAACCAGGACTTGTATAAATCCGCCCTTCCCATCCCTGCTGTCACAGCTTTTATTGTCACTATTGCAGATTGATAGTCCCTGTCTTAATAAAGGGGTTAACAATGTACAACCTATTTGTGTAAAAGGAGCTGTTAAAATGATTGTACAGTTAACATATTTTTAGCTGACGCTCCCCTATGCATTCCAGATCTGGCATGATGTAACGTAGATCATTGCCATACACTGCGTCTTGACTAGATAACAACACTAACAACCACAGAACAATAGCAAACCTATAAATCCTTTAATATTCAAAAGCTCCCTTTTTGTTTTCCCTTTTCCCCTTGACGTGAATGGGCACATGCTTTAATTACAATAATCTTTTCTGATATACTGGACGTTCCATCATGTTGAAAGGATTTACATGTCTCTCGTATTAAATATTTACATACAAAAGGTTCTGGAAGGTGTGTGGAAATGATAAATTATGTAGAACGGCGTTGGTCTAGGCTACAGCTAAGAGACCCAAATTGTATCATTATAATACATTATTCACATATAATGCATCTATGCTTTGCCATTAATGTTGCCCACATGGAATTTGAGAGAGTGGAGGAAAGGATGCGAGATATAAACAAACAGGGATGGCGTTGTGCAGCTGGAGAAGTGTCAATTAAATCTCAGCTGCTACCTGGGCTTAACAAGACATGACAAAGTGAGCAGGCTGTAGAACAGGCCATGCTAGGGACAGACTGCCTTTGTCCGGGGTGAAAAAAAATTGTAAAGGGCTGCTGGCAATACATAGGACATTCTTGTTTTGTCTGAGTGAATTTAAAACATACAGTATCCTAGATAGAGCATTAAGCTGAAGCGCTTGCAGCACTGTGTATAATGGTTATAACAGAAAGGTAAAAACAGTTGTAAGCGCTATCAATCCAGCTAATTCCTAATTTAGGATGTACTTACAGATGGGGCCGGGCTCATCTTTGCAGGGGATGGCGATGGCGACGCCATTCGCCATTCCCTGCTCCCGCGCCATCTGTGTGTCGGAAGGGGACGCGCGCGCACGAGGTGCGCGCGCGTCCCCTTCCGACGGTGCTGCCGTCCCCTTCCGACGGTCGCCCGGTGCCCACACCGGGCGCCCGCACCCCCCCACAGCCTCCTCGGGTCCCCCCAGCCCCCCTCGAGCGGGAGGTGGACAGTATTGCGTCCGCCTCGCCCGCCGGCCGCCCGGATACTGAGACGCACGTGCGTGGGGGACGCACGCGCGTCTCAGTCAGATGGCACGCCGTGTTGCTGGCGGATCGCCAGCAGCATGCTGCTGGCGATTCGCCAGCAAGCATAAGGCCTGCCCTATCTGTATGGAGCGAAGGCAGAGCGTGCTGTATTAATTTATTATTAACAGTTATTTTATAGCACCAATAGAATCCAATGGGCTTTACAGTTTCTATAATAGCTATTGAATTAAGCACCCCCTGCCCTTACAAGAGGTGGTAGTTTTTCTTTAATGGAAAGTCAGATCGTACCTACATGGCTTTGCCATTAGTGGAGCAGAAGGAGGACCATGATACAGGATGAGTCTCCCTTATCTGAAATGACCAAATAATCCAAAATCTGTAAATGTTATGAGTGCCGACTGAGACAGTGACACCTTGGCTTTCTGATGGTTTAGGGTGCATAAACTTTGTTTCATGCACAAAATGATTCAAATCATTGTATAAATTAACTTCAGGCTGTGTGTATAAAGGTGTTTAGACTTGGGTTCCATTATTTATTATTATTTCCAGCTACTTGTAGCACAGCAGATTCCATTGCTCTTTACAACTGAGGACAACACTGAAAGAAAAAACTGGGTAAAACAGACAGACATAGAGGCTGGAGGGCCCTGCTGCAAGCTTACAATTTATAGACAAATAGGAAGGAAGATATCCCCAAGATATCTCATTATGGTATGCAAAATATTCAAAAGAGTCTTTGAAAAAGCTCCAATACCAGCGAAACGCGTTAGTGAGGAAAATTGCCTGGTGTTTCTTATCCCAGGAGGGACCTCTAACAGCCACCTGCCACCGCTTACCATCACCCTGAAATCTGCACGGTTCAGAGAAAACAGACTAACATCCACGTCTTACAGAGAGCGGGTGAGAGACGCTACTCTGCAGCTTCACGGGCCAGCCTGACGCCTGATGGGAGACCCCAGCCGTGTGTGAGAGACACGGCGTCTGGACTGAGTACAACTGCCAGCTTTGGGTCAGCGCCATGGCGGCGGGCATCTGCGTGTGTAGAACGGAGGGCTACGGACTGAGTAACATTATACAAGCTCTCCTGCCTCCCTGCTAATTCAAATTACGGCCCAACATCTACTAATTTATGCGGAGTCTGTGAGTATGACATCTATATAAAAGTGCAGTGGACAACTATCTTTTAAAATCATAAGCGGAGACTGGAGATCACTAAATTGGCTGTTATCATTGTCCCCCCCATTGGGAAAAGCAAAGAAAGCTTCCTTTTGAGAAGCAATACTATTTTATTTTTTAGATGACCACCGATTTTCAATTCTGTGTAGAGTCTACGGGTGACATTCTATGGGCTGAGAGAAAAGCGCATATATTTTTCGCACTCCACATCGCCGCTCTTCGCACCTTCAGAAATCGCATTTTTTAGTCATAATTCGCATGAAACGGCATGAAAATGTGCGATTTTTAGGCATGAAAATGTGTGAATTTGAGCTTATGTGTGATTTTGGGTTTGTATTAAAAAAAAAAATTGCGTGGGGTCCCCCCTCCTGAGCATAACCAGCCCAGGGCTCATTGAGCCGAACCTGGTTCTAAAAATACGGGGGACAAAAAGTGTAGGGGTCCCCCGTATTTCTGAAACCAGCCCCGGACTCTTGGACCGGTTCTGGTTCCAAAAATACGGGGGACAAAAAATCTGGGGGTCCCCTGTATTTTGAAACCAGCACCGGGCTCCAACAGCCCGCAGTGTCATGCCACAGCCGGGGAACACTTTTTACATAAGGTCCCCCGGCCGTACCATGAGCACCGTGGCTGGTAAGCCTTGGACGGGGTACCTGGAGGAGTGGGGACCCCCCAATAAAGGGGTCCCCCCCAAGGCTTCGCCCGTCCAGGGCTGAAGCCCGGGGCTGTCACCGGCGTCCCTGGCCATTGACGCCAGCCTGATGGGTGTAAAATCTTTCAATCCTAACATTGCTTTATACAGGAGAACTACAAGTCCCAGCAGACCTCCCCCGCAGGCTGGGACTTGGAGAACCACAAGTCCCAGCATGCGGGGCATTAATGGGCTGGGACTTGTAGTCCACCTGTAAAAAGAATGTTAAAAGAAAACACACACACAGAAAAGTAAAACTTTATTACACACACACATCTCACTTTTACAACCACATACTCACCAATCCAGGATCCTGGGCTGGTCTCCTTTCTGCTGCAGAGCCGGCTACCCCCACACTGACAGCAGGGACAACCGGCTGTCTCCGATGCAGCAAACAGCTTCTGTCGCGTTGTCCCAGCGCGACACAGGCTGAGAGCGTCTTCGTCTTATGCGTTCCATGGAGACGCAGAGCTCAGCCAATCACCCAATCACGCTCTCAACCTGTGTCGCGCTGGGACAACGCGACAGAAGCTGTTAGCTGCATCGGAGACAGCCGGTTGTGTGTGTTTTCTTTTAACATTCTTTTTACAGGTGGACTACAAGTCCCAGTGGGCCCATTAATGCCCCGCATGCTGGGACTTGTGGTTCTCCTGTATAAAGCAATGTTAGGATTGAAAGATTTTACACCATCAGGCCGGCGTCCAATGGCCAGGGATGCCGGTGACAGCCCCGGGCTTCAGCCCTGGACGGGTGAAGCCTTGGGGGGGGGATCCCTTTATTGGGGGGGGGTCTCCATTCCTCCAGGTACCCCGTCCAAGGCTGACCAGCCACGGTGCTCATGGTACGGCCGGGGGACCTTATGTAAAAAGTGTTCCCCAGCTGTGGTATGACACTGCGGGCTGTTGGAGCCCGGTGCTGGTTTCAAAATACGGGGGACCCCCCGATTTTTTGTCCCCCGTATTTTTGGAACCAGGACCGGTCCAAGAGTCCGGGGCTAGTTTCAGAAATACGGAGGACCCCTACACTTTTTGTCCCTCGTATTTTTTGGAACCAGGTGCGGCTCAATAAGCCCGGGGCTGGTTATGCTTAGGAGGGGGGACCCCACGCAATTTTTTTCTAAAAAAAAACACATTTTTTACCGCAGAACCATGCACAGATCTCAATGATCTGTGCAGGGTTCTGGCCAACTCGCATATCAGAACCTGGTCTGAAAAAATGGCGATTATTAGACACCTTAAAAGTGCGATTTGCGAAATCCCATTCCATTAAATAAGCAAATTGTATACTTTTCTATTGGAAAACATCTGGATGCGATAAAAGTGTGAATTTTTACCGCACTTTCAGTACGCATGACTTATCGCAAAAAATATGCGATTTAGGGACCTTTTCGAATCACATTAAATATGTGAATTCACGGAAAAATGCAAATTAGCCGTTTTTTGGAGTAAAAATCGCCAAAAAACACAACTCTCATTCCAAAGAATGTCACCCAAGATGTGTTTATTTTATTGTTATGTATAAAAAGCGTTTTTTTAATTTCTAATTTGATATATTCTTATTAATAAATATATTTATGTACAATTAAGTGGTGAGCGTTGATTCAGCCATACATGCACCTGGTTTTTACAGTCTTTCTGTACAAAAATTTTTGGGAGTACAGGTGGGGTACACGTAAGTGCACCCAATACCTGAATAGGTGTGAGATCACAATCACACCATTTAGCCTGCTGCTAAATAGATTGTGTTTTGTTGTAATATTAAATTAGGATATTGGAAAGTGAGTTGAAATAAAACATTTTTAATTAGCGCCTATCACAGGGGGAGATCTCTTCCCAAAAGTGGACTATGCAATACATGCCATTATTGCACTCTTTGGCTCCAGGGAATTTATATCGTCTGATGCTCTTAGTGCTGGCGATACATGGTCGGCACTGCAGCTCAAAGTCTGCAGCTGCAGCTGGAAGGTAAGTATATCTGCAGCTTCTATTTTCCCTCTTTTCTGTGCCAGGCCCTTGCATATGCCAACCTCTTTGCCATTTTCCACCCTATACTAAACCCTTTGCATTTTCCCTGCCTTTTCCAGGCCTATATAATTAGTTGAAAGTATTTACACAAATAGAGACACACCCATGAGCAGACCACCCAACTAGAACACTGGTCACGCCACCCACATTATTAAGTGCTGGCCACTACCCCTATTAATAAGCCCTTGATCATTTTCAAATCCAGGCCCATTTAGACCATAATCTGGCACTGATGACTTCTCATTAATAAAAAAAATTATGCAAGTAGAATAATATTTCTATATTGTATTTCAGAGGTTCTTAGTGTGATAGCCATTATTATGGGCCTGCGTACTGCGTCCAGGTGAACTCTATCAGGGTCAGATCTATCAAGCTTCAAAAAGTGATAAAATGGAGATTGATAAACAGCCAGCCAATCAGGTCCTAACTGCTATGTCATAGTCTGGGTTTAAAAAATGACAGGTAGGAGCTGATTGGCTGGTTGTTTATCACTCTTTAGGTTATCACTCTTCGAAGCCTGATACATGTAGCCTTAGAGAGGGAGTGAGCTGCATGGGAAAGTGGTAGGGACCCAGTCTGAGGCTGATGAGGAGGGTGATGAGTAGGAAGAGGAAGAGCCTGCTGTGTGCTCCTGGGAACACAAAAACTGTGCAAAAAGTCCATTTATGTATGGAGAGAACTAGCGCCCACAATTGTGCCAGTGCATGGTAAACTCCCTGGACCATAGGCAGATCGCACATCCCTTGCCCACAAGAAGGCATTATGGGTGTCAATATGGCCAGCTCTTGCAAGTGCTCACTGGAAAATTACAAGAAGCATTTCAATGATGTGAATGTGAAGCACATCCTCAAGGCTCAGAGCTGCAGAATTCTCACAGTACAGTAGGTGGTCTAGCACCCCAGATACTCTGTATAGCCTATAGAGAGGAGCTCAAACAAGTCTTACCACATTAAATCCTGCCTGGCACCTACATAGAGGACACAGACCAGTCACCACCAGAAGCACCCCCTGGGGAGCACCCACAGAAATGTTTACCTTTTAACCAAACTATTCTTAACTTTTTTATTTAGAAAAACTGTTTATATATATTATATTACCACCACTACCATCCTGATCACCATCCTGACATGTATTCATATATCCATTTATTAATGTAGTGAGGCCAAAACAGATCAGAAATTCAACCTTGTAAAATATAGAATAATGCTTAGAAATTACTAATAGCTGCAATTTAAGGATTGGGGTTTACTAAAGTTCCATACACACTGGACGATTATGCCCAGTGTGTATGAACAGCGATGATCGCTGTCATCGATGGGTTTGAAAACCGCTCAGTGCATACACACTGAGTGGCTTTTACTACTTCCCTGCGCTGTCTGTGGGGGGCGGACGGCTTTGCATAGCGCTGCGCTATGGAAAGCCCTCTACAAAGCCGCTTATTTGCTGGTAATACAAGCAGATGAGCGCTTACCGCCGGGCCGTACACACTGGGCGGCTTTGAGCTGAAACTTGGTGGGGCTTTCATCTCAAAATCACCCGGTGTGTATGGGCCTTTACACTTTCAGCTCTGTTTAATGCATGTCATGTATATGAGGACCATGATTAAACTGTGTATGGCAAAGTGCATAGCCAAATATCCCAGGCTCCAGGTTAGTATTAGCCACCCCAAGCATAAACTCTTCAGATACTGTTATAATAAACAGTAAAAGCCACTACACCAACAAAAGTAATATGCTCAATCAGTGGTGTAGTGCCAAATTTGGCGCCCCCCCGCCACAAAATGTTGGCGCCCCCCTCATCCGTCCCGTCCCCTCCTCCATACCCACTTTCCCGCACCCCCCCTTTACTGTCCGCATTCGTGGCCGGGAGTAGGGACCACAGATATACTTTTCACCAGGCTCCGAGTCCTTATGACAAGATTTCTCTCAAAAAATGTCCGTCCCCTTACAGCAGACCATTTGAAGGGTGCTAGAGGAGACCGCTGCTGCCCCCTCTAGCATCCTAAATACTGTCTGCTGTAAGGGGGCGGACATTTTTTGAGGGACATTTTGTCATACGGAGCTAGGAGGAGGCTAGGAGCGCTGGGACGCAGACAAAGTAGGTCCCGACTCCCGGCCACGAACGCGGCGGCAGTATAAGGCAGGTCAGGTCCCCGCCACCCACATTACTCAGCACCTCCCTGCCACCGCACGGTTTGACGCACGGTGGCTATGCCACTGTGCTCAATAATATTACAGATATGTGATTATGTGGCTAATTATGAGTTAGCAATTAGTTATATAGTAATTTAAATGCCCAGAGCTACTAAGACCAGTATCAGTGCTATGTGTTGTAAAGCTTGGAAAGCTAATATACAGCAAGCAGCAATAACTAATAATATGTCAAACAGTATTAATATGATTTATAGTAAGCACGGCAGTAGCAATTATGCTTGATAGTGAGCCAGGAATAGTGCCACCTTAAAATAAGTAGGAACACAGAGAAATATGCTCAGCAGTTGCATGCGTGCTTGTGAAGTATGTGTCTATCATACGCAGTGTCAGAGTGCGGAGTATGCAAAGTCCGGATACATACAAGATGCTGTGCATTGGGCCTTCATCAGAATTGTGTGCACAGCTTTGAGGCAGCGACTGCGCAATACCGTACAGATGTATGCTAATGCAGCAGGAGGCGTCTGGTGTACATTGACATCTCTTGACTGCTTCCGTGCATCCCTAGACAAATCAGATAATTCTGTGTGACCATTGGTCCTCTGAGCATCCTTCATGCTACTCAGATTTCTGTCTCAGGTCATTTTGTAGAATGGACCTGGTTGTTGCTACTTTCCCACCCCCAAAAACCCTTAGCCTATCAGTCAGGGGTGCACTGCATACGACAAGGAGGACCCATTCTGCACATGTGCTCTGTCCTCACCATAAGCCTTGTATGCTAACCATCAGTTTTGAATTAGGCCCAATCTAACATGGGAGTTCTATGGAAGATGGGATGTTGCCTTTAGCATCCAATCAGATTCAATTTCTTATTTATTTAGCACCTTCAAGAATATAATAGATATAATCTGATTGGGCAACATCCCATTTTTAACAGAGCTCCCAACTTAGTGAAAATGTACCTCTTTATGTTTTTGGTGTGTCTATGAAAGCTATGGTGTCATCATGGCTGTATTTGCAAGACAAGGCACATGTGACTGGCATTTCAATGTAGAGTGTGCAAGATGTCTCTTCCAAGTGTAGGGACCTGTTCAAAGTATGGGGTTGTCTGTACAGTGTGTGTGTGTGTGTGTGTGTGTGTTTGTGTGTTAGTGTGTGTGTGTATGTGTTGTGTGTGCGCGCAAGATTCTGGAATGTCATGTCCTTACTAAGTATCAGCATCCATGCAAATAGCGAGTGCATGTGCATGACATCATGGTTGTAAAAAATGAAAGATACAAATTAATTTTTTTATTACAAAAGTGGTTTTAATGTCGGACAAATATTTATTTATACAATGAGTAGATCTATTCTGAAAGTACTCACTAGGTTGCCTAACCAACACAATAGCCTTCTGTATGTACAGTAGATAAACCATATATTGTTGTGGCTCTGCAAACAAAGCATATTTAATAATACCATTTACACCATCATAATTTGATCAATGGAAAATATGTGTGTTGCTGTTATTCCTAGATTTCTGCGCTGGGTCTTCCCACTGGAGCGAGCTCTTGCTTTTCAATGAGGGGTAGTGGTAGCCAGGCTGTCTTGGCACATAGAGAACAGAAGCCATCTGTTTGTCTGGCACCTTGTGTCCTCTGGTGTGATGTAAGTCATGAATGTGCTTAAGAACAAGCTATAGGGGCCATGACCTTGCACCTTACTGGGCTTAAGCAGGCAGCCCCACTGCAGCCAGACGTATTCACAGCATATTCACGAAAGGGGAGAGAAGTGGATTTGCATTCATGCACAAATAAGCAGGGCAACTACTGTGCCTGCAAAGTTTTACATCTTGCACTGATGGAAGTCCCATATACAGTAGCTGATACATGATAGTCTCTAAGATTAATAAATAAAGATACTTTTGTGAAAGACATTAATTAGTAAAGTGACTTTGTGAAATAAGATGCAGATTCATTGACATAGTAATGCTGAATTTACTTTTATTATACTCCTGAAAATAAAGACGATGCTTCGATAAATGTCCCATGTTGTGTTTTTGCAATATTTGGTTAGAATATTTCTTATTTCACATTACTTAAGTGTTTTTGTGTAATTAAAATCATGGATAATAAGACTTTTTTAATGCACAAGGTTTTAATGTTGCCTCAAAGCTGCACTAAAAATAAATCAAACAAATATAACTCATAAACATAAAGCATAAGGGAACAAAATCATTGCTGAATGTACTTTAATTTTGCGTATGAATTTGGTATCATATTATTTTCGTCCTAGTTTTACAAGCTGGAGGGCTAGAGTGCTTTGAAAAAAACAGTTGCAAACTGCCACAGAAATAACATTTTGCTTGGCGCGTTCTCCTGCTTTCATAACACTACCAATAATCCCCTTGGCTATCCCATCCAGGTGTCTTACAACGCCCTCGGCCATCTTTAAAAGTGCTGACTCATCCATTTTTCTCACACCCCCCTTTTGCTTTGCTAACCTGAATAACATCTCTGTAAACAACCTCTCCATGTCCGTGCTTGTTATATCATTTCTCTTCCAAAGTACAGCAAATACTTTTTTATGTGGTTTTACACTCTATTACAAACAATAATAACAGGTTTTAAAATGTAACTATTGTATTTATAATTAATATTGCTTCATGCTAAATATTTTTATTGCTACTGCTATTACTATCATTTCTTTGTATAGCTTTAACATATTTATCACATTATTGCTTAATCTACCATTACCTAAAAAAGTAGATTTGTTGTACTTTCTGCGCACCTATCGTATGTCAGACTGTACTGTACCTCTCACGTCTGGTTCCCCAGGCTATCTTGGGGGGGTTATTCAGACCTGATTGCACAGCTGCTAAGTTGGAGAGCCCTGCGATCAGGAATACGCACCCCAGCTGCATGAAATCCCACCCGATACAAGCTTGCGAAAATATTGCAGCCCTGTGATTCCATTCGCAATCGCTCACCATCAACTTATGTTTCCAGAGTGTGCAGTCTTTGTGTAACCCCCCACAGTCAATTATCACCCGACCTGCGAATTCTCAGTCATGCCATCAATTATGACTAACCCCCTTACTCTCTCTTGTATCACCCACGTGTGTGTGTGTGTGTGTGTGTGTGTGTGTGTGTAAAGCTGGATACACGCTAGATGAGATTTTAAAGAAATTTGCAGATAACAACCATTTGTTACAAAAAATGAGTACAATTATTCAGTGTGTACACACTTTATCGCTAGTGATGAGCTCTTCCACTGCTCGCTAGTGATGTCATCTGTCTTCTGTACATGCAGCTCAATCATAGGATATTGTCAATGACAGCTATACTCCTGGTTGTGGCCACTGACAATGGGGGTTATTCAGACCTGATCTGGCTGGGAATGGGCAATAATAGACTGCGCATGCGTACAGCTTGCAGTACACATGTGCAAGGCCTTCCCATGATAAAATCCTGTTACTGTTTTTGTCGCTGGCCATATGCATGTTGATTGGCAGAAAGAGAGCGGAACATTTTTAGATGGTGAGATTGCGTATGGATTTGCTGCTAATCGCAGGGCTGCAACATATTGCTTTTCCCAGCTATGTACATCGATTGCAGGCTTGCACATGGTGGGATTTCACTCTGGTGCGACGATGCCCTGATTGCAGCATGCGGTTCTGAATAACCCCAATATCTTTTGCAAGATTGCAGAGTGTGTATGCATTATATCATTTGTACAGGAGTCCTGGGGAAATTGTTCACAGAATTGCATTGTTTGCCTATAGTCTGGGTGTACCCAGATTAAAAGTGTAGAAAAGGCGTGACTGATTGTAACCACAAGTGCAGTAGCACAGTACACATTGAAGTTATAATAAATGGATGCTAAATCTTTTATCCAACATTTCTCTCCTTTATTGAACAGTCCATAACGCACACTAAGCAGTTGCAATAAATAATTTGCCCTGTACATAAGTCTTGCACAAGAGCTAATACTCTCAGCACCCCTAACTCCTCAACATTAGGAGTGAAATGTCATAGGGTGCGATTTTTTTGGTCAAAAAATGACAAAATTGCTCAGATACATATGTTTTCTCATTGAAAATATCAAAATTGCAAATGTAATATAGGCCCTTATTCTGGTTCGTGCGGTAACGGCCGCATGCGGCCGTTCCGCCGATGTTTTCGGTCTGCGCATGTGCAGAGGGCACTCTGCGCATGTGCAGGGGAAATCGCCGCACACTTTTTTTGAACGCCGCAAAGGGGGCGGATAGGGGCGTGAGGGGCTACTTAGCCTCATTTCCCTATGCATACGCCCCGCGTTTCATGGGCGTTCCCATGCAAACGCGGGGCGTATGCATGGTAATGAGGCCGTGACGCTCGTGTAGGGGGCGGGCAGCTGACATCGCCGGATGTCAGCTGCCCGCCCCAATACAAGATTTCACACGGACAAGTGTCCGTGAGGTCTTGTGTTGCGGGACCTGGTGGAGCGTGCGGCCCTGCCTTCGATGGTCTGCGACCATCGAATGCAGGGGCTGCTCCCAAGGTGGAGGAGGCGTATCCCCGTCCACTTTCATACGGATCGCCACATATCCGCGTACGGACGGAGGTGGCGATCCGTATGCAAGGCGGGGATTCGTCTGTGCGGTCGGAGCCGCATATGCGGCTCCGGCCGCACCGATCAGAATAAGGGCCATAGTGTGATGTTTCAAATTGCACCTTAAACATTGCCAAACATCATAAGAAAAATGCACCTGCTTCTGGCAGGGGATTGATCAGTGAGATCTGTGCATGGTTCTTTTCACAAAAAGTGTATAACAGTACATTTATATAAAAAGATGGCATATGGGTACCCCCCTCCCCCACCCAAGCATAATCAGCCCTGTGCTCTTTGAGCTTGTCCTTGTTTCCCAAATACAGCAGATAAATGAACTGGGGTCCCCCCATATTTAAGAAACCAGCACTGGGCTCTTGGGCTGGTCCTGGTTCCCAAAAATTTTGGGAAAAAACAAAGTAGGGGTCCCCCATATGTGGTTTAGGGGTCCCTTCCCAGGCTTCACCTGTCCAGGGGTGCTGGGCTGATTGTTTTCTGTACAAATTAGACACATTGGGATGTGCTGTGGAACAACAAGTCTTTGCCTCCCCCGCATGCAGATGGTGCTAAAAATGCAGGTTTCATTCATTGCAGGGCTGCAAGACCTTTTCCTTGTAGACTTTGGGATTCCACAGTGTCTTGATAATTCCAGTTTCTATTTACAGTCTACACTAGTTTCCCAATAAATGCACTTGCTTCTGCCACTGACCAGTACTTCATGTTCTCTCTGATAATAGCCCCACCTGCATTGCACATGGTTTTGTCCATTAGAGAGTGATTGTGCCTTTCCGAGTGAATCAGAATAACCCCCAATGTAAGTAAGTTTTATTTATATAGCGCACTTTCTCCAACAGGACTCAAGGCGCTTTACTGGACTTGACTTATTCCTGCAAATATTCAACAGATTCCCCAGAGCTTCTGTCTTTTAAATAACACAGAACTCAGTTATGTATGTAGAGCAATCAGGAAAATGTAATGTTACATTGTACAACCCATTATAATATACTTTCATTGGTAACTTATAGTACAGTACAGTAATAGTACAGTTATTAATATTCAGTTTTAAGTGTCCACTTAAATCTGCCTTATTTACCTACAGAATAATCTACTGTAATAAAGCAGGAATGATGCAGAGAATGCATGTCATTCACTTTCACCAATAAGCTAAGCTCTACAATAGTTGAAAAATTCATCATGCACCAAATATCTAGGACATTATTAACAAGTAATTGACTTTGGTTAAGTAAGGTACAGTAGCTATAGTAAATATCTAAGATGCTTGCCAGTAAGATGAAAGGCTTTCTTCAACAGTCCACCTTGAGAACTTACTATGTATTCAAAATATGGAGAAAGTGGTAGTATACAATAGGTTCTACAAGTTAATATACTAATGCAAATGACACATCATGTACAATACATGTATCTATACCACAATAAAAATGCATTGAATGTGTAAATGGAAATAAACCATTAAATCCTTATTTCAGCACACTAAAGGGCATACTGTAGTTATCATACAATGTTATAGTGTTCAAGGCAATAAGAGATAAAATGGTCAATTTGTAGAAAAAAATAGCCCAGAAAGCGTAAGCAGCTATAACAGAGCAACCAATAAGATGCTGTCCTTATAGGCAAACGCAAGAGAGGGAGGGGGTCCGGTTGCCTGGAAACCCCATCCTCTTGGCAAGTTGCTCAAATTATTACAACAGTATAAATGGTATATATAATACATCATACAGTTTAATGGACAGAGCAAAGCTTCTGCACACATGCCCAGTGGCAGCAGTGTTTTTTTTTAAATCAAGTTTGCTGTGTGTGTGTGAAGTTTGCTGAGTGTGTGTCTGTGGATTTGAGTCCTCATTCAGTGCACTGGACCTGAGAGTAGCTACCAGGAAGAAGAGACATGCTCCTTTTCCATGAGGTGGGAGAATGTGTGCTTAGAAAGTGCAATACTGGTTCTTCTATTATGTTTATGTATTTATTATGGTAGGTTTAACCTTTTCCTGACCATGTATTTATAGTTTTAAAATGTTTAAGACAGCCTATACTATAGACCAACTGTAGTGTTAGATATTATTATTATTTCCATACAGCATCTAGTGTATTAAAAGGCTAATATGTACATTAATGTCCAGTGTTGGTACTAGGTTCTTCGTCTCCCCAGACTCCCGCACTCCCAGATTATGGACTGCATTTAGTAACCCCACTCTAGAAATCCTGCATTTACCACTGGTCCTCATGAATATACTATATACCAGTATGACATATTACTCCTGGTTTAGACCTGGCCATGTCACTGTTCATATGTAGAAGTCAATAGTTGCAAAAGGGAATGGGAGGGAAGAAGTGTTTAATTAAAGAGGTATTATCTGAAGATTCATCTTCAACTTTCCATTCCCCATTGAAGAAAATTGTTACGACCATCTTAAAATGATGTTAATAGCAAAGATAATATCTGGAAAGCTAAGCTTTACAAAGCTTGTAAAATAGACCCACATCACTTTCTCCATAATGAATTAAGGATGACAGTAGTAGTTAGCACTATATCCAGCACTATTACCATAATACATAACAAACTTACTTAGTTTGACCATAATACTGCAAAAACCTGTTGTCACATGGCTTCTAGCTTGAATTGTAAATAAGCCCCTAAAACAGATTTTAAAACAGTAAGAAGCTATTAAATACTTTCTATAACTTTTTAAGCAATTTTCAAATTGTTTTTATTCCGTTGTTCTTTTTTTTTAAATCTTTTTCTCATCTCATACTTTTGAAAGTAAATCACCTCACTATAGTTACACCTCACCCCTTCTAAGGACAAGGATGATACTATTTGTGGCAAGTTCCCGAACTGGATTGTTAATTAACAGCTCCAGCACACTTCTACCTCTAAGCAAATTAATTATTGGCTTTTTTCCCTGGATCAGGTACCTAGAAATATCAAGCCAGAACCTGCTTGTTAGCTTGGATTGACTTTAATCGAGTCATATTTCCAATCTGACATCAATGGAACACTTTCTTTTTTTAAATCCATTATCAACCTATGTCATTCAAAACTGAATCACAAAGGAAATATGCTTTAATAAGCTATCTATATTGATTAAAATATATATATAACTTTTTCTTATCAAAAATAGAAACAGAAAACGTATTGGTTACCTATTGTGTAACAACCCATTATATATTGCAATAAGATGTATGTTAGAAGAATGTGTCAGTCTCATGGTCAGATGTGACCCATTTACCACTGTTTGAACAAAAATGGTCAACTGTTCCACAAAATGGTGTGTTCGGTTAGTTGTGCCTGGGGACTAGAGATGAGTGGAACTGCAGTGAATGTTTCATCAGCACAACTTTTATGGCATGATATAATGTAGACTACTAAATTCCTGTCACATAAACTTCAAGTGCCATTTCCCTTTCTTTTTTCTGTTATCCTAATTTGTGTCTGTAGGTTCTATTTAGAAAAAATATTAGTCTATGAATAGAGCTGGGATATTATTTATGCTTTTTCATGTCTATTGGGACTTGTTGGTTTAAGTCCCTGTCATAAAATTTAGATACTAGATATTGGGGTACTTGTTTCCTAGCACGGCGCCCAGAATTCCTACGTACGGCACCGTAGGGAACTCGCATCAATGTTATTTTTGTATGTAATTTTTTTCTATGCTCATTGTACCCCACTATATCGCTTTGCATTGCATCGCATGTCCTGCAAAATCGCATGCGATTGTATGCGATGTTATAGGGTGTGTGATGCCATGACATTAGGTATACAATAATATGATTGTATGTCCCAAAAATAGGTTTAACGCACCCCCCCCACACACTATCCACGCCAGCCCGAAGCATGTCGAGCGCAGCGAGCCCCTTGAGGGGCGGCGGAACGCGTCCACCGACCTTTTCATTCCTCCACTATCCACGTCGGCGTGTAGTTGATTTTTTTATAGTGTTGCGAGCGCAGTGAGCCACCGAGCCCGAAGCGTGGCGAGTGCAGCGAGCCCCGCGAGGGGATGCGGATTACTTCACAGCTGCGCTCACCACACTATATTAAATCAATTTAAAATTAATAGTGGTGTAATGAAAAAGTCGGAGGACGCATTACGCCGCCGCTCGCCATGCTTCAGGGTGTTAATGGTTAATGTGTTAATGGTTAATGTGTAGTCTGCACCATCCCACTCCCTCCAGATGAGAATATCAGGACCAGATGTAAATAAAACCAATGCTATCCTCTCTGGCTAAGAACACCGGAACTGCCCCTCCAGGTGAACAAGGCTGAGGAGGAAGCCAGCTCTTGTCTCCACCATTATACCTGAACTGCCTCACTGAATTTACTGTTCACTACTTATTATGTGAGGCCTTTCATTCACTGCCACACTTCCTGCATTACTAGCAGTGGTGGTTTTTACCTATGGGCTGCAGGGCTGCAGACCCCAAGGTAAAATCACCACTGTAGTGAACCCAAATGCAGTCTGTGAGACTGGCAGTGACTTCCTATTGGAAATCCTACCTGCCAGTCACCAAGGCAGTCCCATTGGGAGGTGTTCCCTCCCTAAGGGCTGCTGGGCAGCAGCCCATAAAATCCAGGGTCTGTGCATGCATGTCGGTACTGCTCATGCACTGTTACTGGTGCCTGTCATCTGTATTGTACAGGCACCAGGACCGTGATTTCCCTTCTATGGGCTGTTGCCGAAGCAGCCCATAGAAGCTGGCCGCATGTGCAATACTGAGGTCGGTGCTGCGCATGTGCCAGTCCCAGTGCCTGTCATCATAGTACAGGCATCAGGAACATGAAGCCTGCGGCGGGTCCAGGAGGAGTGGCGGCAGGGGGTGGTGCCTGCATCGTGGCCAGCGGCTGCCCCCCTCATACAATAAGATACGAGCCGCCACTGATTACTAGCCAAGTGCATTTGTAGATGGAATAAAAAATACATGTACATAAGCGTTATGTTGGGACCTTACTCTGAGCAATCACCCATTTTGTATCAACTATTCTAGGCATGACTTGTCCCACCCAGAGTAATCCTACATAGTGCACCGGCATTGGCTGCCACCATCATGTCTGGTACCTTTTATTGGTGGAATACATAGCCCATGGAATTTATTACTTAAAATGTCTGCACCAAGTCTGCATTATGCTTATTGTGAACTCTTTATTGTTTTTTTAATTATTTCTGTGCAGTTTTCTACTAGCTGTAATACCAAAAATATACACTGAATGCTATATACAGGTATACTGAATGCCCTGCAGGACAAAATGGTTATATAAATAGAAGGTACTTGTTTCCTAGTAGGGCGCCCCCTAAGCTATTTGCTAAGTGGGCTATTCTGCGTAGTGAAATCGCATCGCACGTCGCATCGCATGGCTTTTTGTGCCTTGCGATGTGTGCGATGCGATCTCAGTAGTTAATTTAGTTAATTTATTCACTGCACCCTGAGTGAAATTGCATCGCAGATAAGATGAGATGAGATCAGATGAGATGAGATCTCAGTAGTTCATATGGTAAAACACCTAAAACAGCACCACTTTCCACGTCACCCCGAAGCGTGGCGAGCGTAGCGGAATGCATCCGCCGACCTTTTCATACCCCCACTATCCACGTCGGCGTGGAGTTGACTTCATATAGTGTGGCGAGTGCAGCGAGCTACCGAGCCCGAAGCGTGCCGAGCGTAGCGAGCCCCGCGAGGGTTACACGGATTACTTTACATGTATTCCGTGGCTGAGCTCGCTGCGCTCGCCACACTTTCTAGAGTCAACTCCACGTCGACGTGGATAGTGGGGGTATAAAAAGGTCGGAGGATGCATTCTGCCGCCCCTCACGGGGGCTCGCCACGCTTCGGGGTGACGTGGAGAGTGGTGCTTTTTTAGGTGTTTTACCATATAAACTACTGAGATCTCATCTCATCTCACATCTCAAGCCACAAAAAAGGGCCATGCAATGCGATTTCACTCAGGGTTTAACGAAATTAACTACTGAGCATACGTAGGATATCTGGGAGCCACATGGGCTTTGAATGTGCTTATAATTTCATTAAGGATGTTTAAGCTTTTTCCCAATGTGATGTTAAATTAACAACTCCCATACCCCGTTCACACAAAAATTGGGTTATTGCCTTTTTAACACAGGTTGTGACTTGGGGTGAAAGGGATATCCTGGGTTCATTGACCTGGGTATCCAACCTGAGTTGGTCCGGGAAGGACCCGTGTTACACGGCAGACTTAATGGGTCCCATTTGGTATGATGTCATCACCAAGTGATGGCAGGTGTAAAGAGATTTCAAGGCGCTGCAACACGGCTTGAATCCCATGTTCAATGACCCGAGCTGGACCTGGGATAGCAATGTAAAAGAGGTATCAGTTGGTGGAGTGGTGCATTTTGGACTTGGTGGCTCCGGGGTTTCTTTTTTTCACCCGTACTATTATCCCATTTATATCACTGCAATAACCAAGGTCATGGCATGGTACAAAAGGGTCACTGAAAATTGGAGCTGGGTCCAGTGGCCAACGAAACAAACTCAAGTAGCAACCAGATTTGGACCCGTGAAGAACCTGGGTAATGGGGGAATGTAAATGGGTGAACTGTGTCATCAAACCTGGGTCCTATTACAAGCATAAAAAGAGCTGGGTAAACTGCATGTAGATATTATGCCTCCAAACTCTGGTAAAAACAGATACACTGTGCCCGTGTGTTGTGTAAATGGAATGACATGGGTTATTCGAGGGGGTTTTGTAATTTGGTACTAACCCTGGTTGTAACAAACAAACAGCGGTGTAGCTAGGTGCCATGGTGCCCGGAGCAAGGGCATATTTTGCACCCCCCTACCCCGGTAATAAATTGGGGGCGTGGCTAACATGTTACATTTGAAAAGAAAACTTAAAAAATAAGACACTATATAAGACGCTGTAACGGAATCTGCTGCGCTATATAAGACGCTGTAACTGAATCTGCTGCGCTATATAAGACGTTGTAACGGAATCTGCTGCGCTATATAAAACGCTGTAACGGAATCTGCTGCGCTATATAAGACGCTGTAACGGAATCTGCTGCGCTATATAAGACGCTGTAATGGAATCTGCTGCGCTATATAAGACGCTGTAACGGAATCTGCTGCGCTATATAAGACGCTGTAACGGAATCTGCTGCGCTATATAAGACGCTGTAACGGAATCTGCTGCGTTATATAAGACGCTGTAACGGAATCTGCTGCGCTATATAAGACGCTATAATGGAATCTGCTGCCCTATATAAGAAACTGTAAGGGAATCTGCTGTGCTATAGAAGACGCTGTAACGCAATCTACTGCCCTATATAAGACACTGCAACGGAATCTGCTGCGCTATATAAGATGCTGTAACGGAATCTGCTCCGATATACAAGTCACTGTAACGGAATCTGCTGCGCTATATAAGGTGCCATAACGGAATCTGCTGCGCTATATAAGACACTGTAACGGAATCTGCTGCGCTATATAAGACGCTGTAATGGAATCTGTTGCGCTATATAAGACGCTGTAACAGACTCTGCTGCGCTATATAAGACAGTGTAACGGAATCTGCTGCGCTATATAAGATGCTGGGTACTTGTGAGTTATCCGGGCTGCCGATTTTGTCCTTAAGTTTGGTTAACTTAAGGACACCCGACCGACGCGATGCCCACGATTTAGCTCCAAATCGGGGGCATCGCGTCGGTCGTGGCCGTTATAAGGGGCCGCGACGCGATGCCCCCGATTTCCCATAGACAGTAATGTTAAAAGACACGATATCGGGGGCATCGCGTCGGTCGTGGCCGTTATAAGGGGCCGCGACGCGATGCCCACGATTTCCCATAGACAGTAATGTTTAAAGACGCGATGGACCCGATTTCCCATAGACAGCAATGTTAAAATAAAATTACAATGTGAAATTGGCCAATATGTTTTTAAAATAAATGTTTCATGGCCCCCCACCACCGTTAACGCCACCCCGCTATTGACGCCAACCCGAAGCGTGGCGAGCGCAGCGAGCCCGCGAGGGGCGGCGGTACGCGTCCTCCGACCTTTTCATGCCCTACTATCCACTAGGGCGTGGAGTGAGAATAGAATAGTGTGGCGAGCGCAGCGAGCCACCGAGCCCGAAGCGTGGCGAGCGCAGCGAGCCCCGCGAGGGGACGCGGACACCTGTGAAGCCCGCAAGGGCACGCGGATACCTGTGAAGGTGTCCGCGTCCCCTCGCGGGGCTCGCTGCGCTCGCCACGCTTCGGGCTCGGTGGCTCGCTGCGCTCGCCACACTATTCTATTCTCACTCCACGCCCTAGTGGATAGTAGGGCATGAAAAGGTCGGAGGACGCGTACCGCCGCCCCTCGCGGGCTCGCTGCGCTCGCCACGCTTCGGGTTGGAGTCAATAGCGGGGTGGCGTTAACGGTGGTGGGGGGCCATGAAACATTTATTTTAAAAACATATTGGCCAATTTCACATTGTAATTTTATTTTAACATTGCTGTCTATGGGAAATCGGGTCCATCGCGTCTTTTAACATTACTGTCTATGGGAAATCGTGTCGGAAATCGGGTCCATCGCGTCTTTTAACATTACTGTCTATGGGAAATCGTGGGCATCGCGTCGCGGCTCCTTATAACGGCCACGACCGACGCGATGCCCCCGATTTCGGGCGCGATGAAAAAATCGGCAGCCCGGATAACTCACAAGTACCAGATGCTGTAACGGAATCTGCTGCGCTATATAAGACACTGTAACGGATTGTGCTGCACTATATAAGACACTGTAACGGATTCTACTGCGCTATATAAGACACTGTAACGGATTCTGCTGCACTATATAAGACACTGTAACGGAATCTGCTGCGCTATATAAGACACTGTAACAGAATCTGCTGCGCTATATAAGACGCTGTAACGGAATCTGCTGCGCTATATAAGATGCTGACAGCTGTAAATAAATAATTATATATACAGCACAGCAGGTTAGCAGCAGATGCCAGAGAGATTCACTTTGCACCCCCCCCTCCTCCCCTCCCCCAGGACCCACGAATCACCCAAACCCCAAGTTAAACCCCATCATTAATTAGCTGTAAAAAATAAATAAAAATGAATCCACCTTGAATAATGATAGCAGGGCGGCAGCAGAGACTTTCTCCTCACCAGCGCTTGGGGTGGCTGTGGCTGATGACGGAGGAGGGAGTGAAAGTCTGAGTGCTGCTGCGCTGCGCTGCCCGGAAGCCGGTCCGAGCAGCAGCAGCAGCAGCGTCACGGACCGGGCGAGCAGGCCAGGGCAGCTGGGCAGGGGGCAGGAGGCAGGAGGCAGGGGGCAGGAGGCAGGAGGCAGGAGGCAGGTGCCGGGCACAGCAGCCGCCGGCGCACGCTGCCCGTTAGTAAGTACAGATGATCTTACTTGTGCCGGGATCATTTTCGCGGAGGGGGGGCGGGCCGGCAGCGCCATTCGACCAATCGGCGTCCGGAGCAAGAGCTCCGGTGGCTCCGCCCTCCCTATGCCTCTGCAAACAAACCCATTGCAGATGCAGGATTTAGGTGTAAAAGGGGTATATGTAACTATGCCTGATCAAATGGTGACCTATCCTCAGCTTAAAAAGATGTGAATGCTAGTTATGTGTGAATTGTGCTTTCTTGTGTGTAGACTGCAGAGATTTGGGGTTGATTCAGACCTACTATCTCAAGTCCGAAGTCAGCCCTATTTCCGATGATGGGGATCTGCGCTGGTGCATAGACGCTAATGTGCATGTGCAAACCCCGGCAGTGAAGGCCTTTGGCAAGATCTTCACTTGCCGGGGCGTTCGCACATTTATTGGCAGCCAGGGGGCATCGCAGGGTGGACACCCAGCATTTCATAGGCGTGCCCACAAAAAGAGTGGGCACACCCATAGAAATGCTGGGTGGGCTCCAGGAAACGCAGGAGTTTCCCTGCCTGCTCGGGGTGAACAAATGAGGTCACACCCGGCCTCAATTCATACAATTACATGCAGCAGAATGGTGTCCTAGGCTAATGTTCTGCTGTGAACAGAGCAAATGTCATTCAATGGTGAGCAACCATCAAATGGTTTCTCCTCTGTGCGGGTGCATGCGAGTGGATGTGGATTTTGAGTACCTATAAATAACATAATATAACATATAGAGATGAGCGGGTCCCGATCTCCGGGATCCGACAGATCCAAACATCGCGATCTGAGTCGGGATCCGAGCCGACTCGGGAGTTCCCTGAATTCCGGACCGAAAACGAGGCAAAACATCATCATCGCGCTGTCGGATTCTCGCGGGATCGGGATGTTATATAAGACACACGCGCGCCCACCAACTTCCCTCCATTATAGGAGAGGGAAGAGGGTGGTTGGGATCTGTGCTCTGTGCTCCGTGCCCTGTGCCCTGTGTTGAATTTGATTGATTTTTTTGTTGTAACTAGGTGCTGTAGTGCTCACACTCAATTAGGGTCTGCAGTGCACGCAGGGGCTGCAGTGCTGCTGACTGTACACTTACAGGGGCTGCAGCCTGCAGTGTCCAATATACAAGGTGCTGTGTCCAGTGTGTCAGGGGCTGTGTCCAGTGTACAGGGGCTGTGTACAGGGGTTGTGTCCAGTGTACAGGGACTGTGTCCAGTATACAGGGGTTATGTCCAGTATACAGGGGCTGTGTACAGGGGCTGTGTCCAGTGTACAGGGGCTGTGTCCATTGTACAGGGGCTGTGTCCAGGGGTTGTGTCCAGTGTACAGGGGCTGTGTCCAGTGTACAGGGGCTGTGCACAGGGGCTGTGTACAGGGGTTGTGTACAGGGGCTGTGTCCAGTGTACAGGGGCTGCATCCATTGTCCAGGGGCTGTGTCCTTTGTCCAGGGGCTGTGTCCATTGTCCAGGGGCTGTGTCCAGGGTGACGGCCTGTGTCCAGGGGCAGACTGTCAAGTGTGAAGGCTGTGTCCAGAGGCTGTGTCCATTTTCCAGGGACGGTGTCCAGTGTAACGGGCTGTTTCCAGTGTCCAGTGTGACGGCCTATATCCAGTGTCCAGTGTGACGGGCTATATCCAGTGTCCAGTGTAATGGGCTGTGTCCAGTGTCCAGTGTGACGGGCTATATCCAGTGTCCAGTGTAACAGGCTGTGTCCAGTGTCCAGTGTGATGGACTATATCTAGTGTCCAGTGTGACGGACTATATCTAGTGTCCAGTGTGAAGGCCTATATCCAGTGTCCAGTGTGACGGGCTATATCTAGTGTCCAGTGTGACGGCAGTGTCCAGTGTACAGGAGCTGTGTCCAGGGGCGGTGTCCAGAGGCTGTGTCCAGGGTGACGGGCTGTGTCCAGTGTCCAGGGGCAGTGTCCAGTGTGACGGCTGTGTCCAGTGTACAGGAGCTGTGTCCAGAGGCTGTGTCCATTGTCCAGGGGCTGTGTCCAGGGTGACGGGCTGTGTCCAGTGTCCAGGGGCAGTGTCCAGGGTGACGGCTGTGTCCAGTGTACAGGAGCTGTGTCCAGGGGCGGTGTCCAGAGGCTGTGTCCATTGTCCAGGGGCTGTGTCCAGGGGCTGTGTCCAGGGTGACGGGCTGTGTCCAGTGTCCAGGGGCAGTGTCCAGTGTGACGGCTGTGTCTAGTGTACAGGAGCTGTGTCTAGGGGCGGTGTCCAGATGCGGTGTCCATTGTCCATGGGCTGTGTCCAGGGTGACGGGCTGTGTCCAGGGGCAGTGTCCATTGTCCAGGCGCTGTGTCCAGGGGCAGTGTCCAGTGTCCAGGGGCTGTGTCCAGTGTGAATGGCTGTGTCCAGTGTACAGGAGCTGTGCCCAGGGGTGGTGTCCAGAGGCGGTGTCCATTGTCCAGGGGCTGTGTCCAGGGGCTGTGTCCAGGCTGACGGGCTGTGTCCAGGGGCAGTGTCCAGTGTCCAGGGGCTGTGTCCAGTGTGAAGTAAGAAAAATAAATAAAAGTAATAAATAAAATAAAAACACATTTTTGGAGGATGATGGAGGAGGAAATAGTGGGAGATCAGCAACCTGATGGAAGTGCTGAAGCTGCTACCACCAGTCATGACAAGGCCAATACCTCTTTGTATTTTTTGCTCTTTGGAGCATTTCTCTTTTTTGGGGGTAATTTATTAAACTGCCACCCTGTCTGCCCCTGCAGTGCCGCTCTGCTTCCAAGATGTGCCAGGTTGGAAGTGTAAGGTTTTGCCAAAACCAATCCAGATCCAAAACATGAAGGGAGATCCAGATCCAAAACCAAAACCCGAAAAAGTATAGTTACTTTGCACAGATGAGCAACCAATATACAATCCAGCAGTTTCCTAGCTTCCAGTGATGCCTTGTTAATGTGTAAAGTCTATGAGGTACAATAACACGTACAGTACTTTATTATTCTTTCACCAGTGTCAGGAAAACCCCTTTATAATAAAGTTGCATTTGTACAGGTCTGTATTATTTACATATAATCAAAACTACGGAGAACAGGCTGTCAATGAAATACTGTACCTCTGCTTTCTTACGGAAACATGTGTGCCAGCTGAAACCATTTTTTAACATGACAGAACTGTAATTATAAATTAATTAAACTTGTAATGACTTAATGAATGGGCGAACCAGCTTTAAAGATAAGCTCCGTGTCCCCAGGTGAAAGGACATATGTGCTAAAATCCACTCCGTCCCTTATCTCTTATTGCTGTGGCGTTTAACACCCAAGATTCTGTATCAGTTTAGATTTACAGATCCATTTAACTCTGTGAAAGCTGTATCCTTTTAGAGATTCATCTGGAGAAAGCCTCTGGAGTAGTCTAAAATAGGACACAGAGGACATCTGTTGTGAGAATCCTAGCAAATGGAATATGACAGATATATATGATGTCACTTTAAGGTTTCATTTTGCTATTCATTCTGATCAACTCTTTGAAAGGTTATTAAGAGAAAATACGGATACTGCTATAAAACTGCCATCCCTTTACAGCTTCATACTCCAGTTTTAAAACAGAAACCTCCGTATTGATATGTGTTCTTGACTCAATTTTGCCAGTATCAAAGATATAGAGCCTATAGGTGGGTACACAGGACACCTGTCAGACCCCCGGTATATGCCAGATGAGATGTGTGCTGAGAGACGTGTAAAACATGGCATGACATTAGGTATGCGATGGCATGACATTAGGTATACAATAATATGATTTTTGTCCCCAAAATAGGTTTAACACACCCCCCCCCACTATCCACACCAGCCTGAAGCATGGTGAGCGCAGCGAGCCCCGCGAGGGGCGGTGGAACGCATCCTCCGACCTTTTCATTCCCCCAATATCCACGTCGATGCAGACTCATTTTTATATAGTTTGGCGAGCGTAGCGAGCCACCGAGCCCGAAGCGAGCCCAGCAAGGGGACGTGGATTACTTTACATTTATTCCGCGTCCGCTCGCCATGCTTCGGGCTCGGTAGCTCGCTGCGCTCGCAACACTATATAAAATCAACTCCACTCCGACGTGGATAGTGGGGTAATGAAAAAGTCGGAGGACGCGTTCCGCTGCCCCTCGCGGGGCTTGCTGCGCGCTCGCCACGCTTCGGGGTGGTGTGGATAGTGGGGGGTGCATTAAACCTATTTTGGGGACATACAATCATATTATTGTATACCTAATGTCATGGCATCGCACACCCTATAAAATCGCATGCGATTGCATGCGATTTTGCGGCAGATGCGATGGCCCGGGGCAGAGAAAGCAGTGAATAAATTACATAGGAAAATCGCATTGCCCATGCGATGCAATGCGATTTTCCTGCGCAGAATTGCTTAGTGGGCGCCGTTCTAGGAAAACAAGTACCTGTGAGTGATATATTTTACTATCTCACTCATATTTTACTATCTCATCTGGGGCCAGATTCTCTAAGCTTCAAAAGTGATAAAATGGAGAGTGATAAACAGCCAGCCAATCAGCTCCTGTCTGACATTTTTCAAACACAGTCTGTGACATGGCAGGTAGGAGCTGATTGGCTGGCTGTTTATCACTCTTCATTTTATCACTTTTGAAGCTTAGAGAATCTGGCCCATTGTGTGTATGGGTCTTTAGAAAGTTAGAGTACACAGGGGTAGATGTACTGTATAATGATAAGGGAGGAGAAGTAATAATGGGGCAGATGTATTAAGCCTGGCGAAGAGATAAACTGGAGATAAAGTGGAAGAGGATAACGCACCAGCCAATCATCTCTCAACTGTCATATTTCATACACAGTTGATTGGCTGGTGTCGTTATCTCCAGATTATCTCTTTGCCAGGCTTAATACATCTGCCCCCAAAGTGTCTGGTACACCAGTCAGCTACTGACTGTTAAGTTACAGGCTGGGTTTAAAAGGGAACAGTTAGCAGCTGATTGGCTGGTGATAAAGTACCAGGGGGAAGATGTATCAACTAGCGTTAAGTGCATATCTGAGATGTATTAACAGCCTTCAAGGTGTTAGCCCAGGGCTAGCATTGTCCTATCCCCACTGCAGGGACAATGCTAGCCCTGCTGCTGGCTCTGGGCTACGCTGGTATAATAGCAAGATCTTGTGCATGCCCAGAGAGCATGACAGAGGTGGGGGTTTAAAATGTGCATGTGCAGGGCCACCAGGGGTGCCGATAAGGAGAACCGCTGAGGACAGGAAATAACGGCTCTCCTTATTGGCTGCCCCCTGTATAATACATTGTGGCAATACGGGTGCCCATATCTGCCCCCAGGCACTTTATCACTTCTCCTCCCTTATCATTGCTTCATACGTCTACCCCACAGTTATTTCTCAGTCACCTGATCACAGTGCAAAACCTATAGAGGATACTTTCATGTTATTGAATGTCAGCAGTACAAAAGTTATTGCGCACCATATAATATAACAGATTATAATTTAAAGTATTCAATGCATGAAAATTATTAAAGGGTGGATCACATTTTTCTATTCACTCCATGAGATCTCTCCAAGTCGGTGTAATGTTTTAATTAGTAAAATGGAATTTAATTTTATACGCTTGAAAAAGTGACACCACTTTACAAATATTTCTGACCTAGTTCTGATATATATATATATATATATATATATATATATATATATATATATATATATATACAGTATACACACATTGTGTGTGTGTGTGTGTGTGTGTGTGTGTGTGTGTGCTAAATCCCACTGGATGCATTTTACACCTTGTTATTTCCCCAATAGCTGCATAAAGAAACCCTGTCTATTTAACCTTTACACATCGATCTGTACACTGTCCTAGCATGTTTCTCCTTGATCACATGTGATACGTATGGGAGGGTGGAGGGATAAAAGCCCATAATAATAATATTGCCAAAGCAGTGCTAGCTTCACATCACTCATAATGAAGGGTAAACACTGCATTCTAACCAACAATAAGGACAGACTACAGGGATGGGAGGGAAAATCCTAACATTTTATTGACAATGGAAATTCTGTATAGTGGGGTAGCAAGGGATGGCCAGGAACACACAAACATCACTGTTTCACCCAGCCATGTGGTGCTGCCAGTCAGCAAAAGGTTTGAATTGGCACACCTAAAATCAATGAAAAAAATTCTAAGACCAAGACAACTGCAACCAAAATTTCCTTTAACCAACATTCGACTAAATCTAATACACACTCACACAAAGTTGAGCACCTTTGCCTCAGTGTGGGCATTTAACAATGACTAGGCTTACCGGTAAATAAAGCCTGTTGTAATTCTGGTAACAAAACGCAGTGATAGGCCAGTGGAAGTGTGCTAATGGCCTTATTAGCAGCTGATTACTGGCTGTGTATCTGTATCTGTTACACATTACTGCCCATTATTACTGCCACTTCAGGACATTATTAGTGTTATTACTTTACAGTGTATATAGAGTATTTACCACTAGTATACTAATAGTCAACTTGTATATAACTTGTACATGTGAATTACTGCTACTACTATTGGTTATACATTGTTGTACACTTCTACTTTATTGAGTATTACTACTGCTTTTCATTATCAAACAAGTAGTTATTGACTTTAAGATCATTTTAATAGTAAGATTGATACAGTAACAAAGGGAATTATTCTAGTTTGTTTGCTCAATGTTTGGCATTTGTGCCTGTGGATTTAAGCACAATGTGTAGACCAGGGCTTTGCAGCACCGGCCCTCCAGATGTTGATGAACTACACATCCCAGCATGCCTTGCATCAGTTTCAGCATGGCCACATAGCAAAACTAATGCAAAGCATCCTGGGATGTGTAGTTCACTAACATCCGGAGGGCCGGTGTTGACCAGCCCTGATGTAGACGCTTGGTGCAAGTGGGTGCGGTGAACTGCTGTGCGAGCGGGGGCGTGGGCGACAGCATACATCCATGGGAATGCCCAGCGTTTCATGGGCGTTCCCATGAAAATGCTGGGCGTTCCCATGCTAATGCGCCCATGACGCACATGCGGCTTCCCGTACATCTACAGAGGTGTCTTAGATCTGCTAGCGCTTGCAAAATCATTCGATGGTCGGGGACCTGTTCCCTGTTTACGCAAAACATCCATTTGCATGCCTGCAGGGAAAGTGGCTTACAAGGGGCAGGCGGCCGTGCGGGGCGGCATATGGTGGACTCCCAAAGCTGCGAAATTCACAGCTTTGCAAGTCAATCAGAATAAGGTCCAAAGTGAGAGTGAAACAAAGTTAGTATAGAGGAATGGAATATTGTATAGAGACCGATACACAATTTGGTATCATATCAGCAGAGCCACTCATGTCCTCAGTTTCCTCATCCTCACCTTGATTATTTTGAGGCTATAGGCCAGATTCTGTAAGCTTCAAAAGTGATAAAATGAAGAGTGATAAACAGCCAGCCAATCAGCTCCTACCTGTCATGTCACAGACTGTGTTTGAAAAATGTCAGGCAGGTGCTGATTGGCTGGCTGTTTATCAGTCTTCATTTTATCACTTTTGAAGCTTAGAGAATCTGGCCCTATGCCTTTTTCTGAGGCACAAAAAAAAGATTGAGATGCAAGATTTAGGAACCAAAGGAGTAACCAAGAAACCCCAGGGTAATTATCTCAAGTAATGAGACTTTTTTAATACAAAAATCAATACTTCTTATAATGGAAATAGATTTCTCTGCTCCTGCAGGGCTAAGCTTGCAAATCTTTTCTTCTTGTTTTAAAATACAACTGTCTGACTTCTGCCCTTCCCCCTAAGTTCTTTCATTAACAATGGTACTTACATTAATTTAGCATGTTACAAAGTATCAGTGTTGCACCCAGGCTCCTACTTTATGTATACAAAAAGTTGTGGAAAACCAATATTTATTTTTAGAAAAAAAACATACAGCCAAGTAGAGATTTTCTTATGTTATAACGTAACGTAAAGCAATGTATCCTTATAATATTAAATATAAACTAATTTAAAATGTGAATATTAAAAAAATAATCTAATAAAAAATATATGTTTAGTGCATATATTGTAAATTTTTTAAATTAGTCTTATTGTGGTCACATTCTCTCATGCACCCTGTTTTAACTAAGATTCCATAACTTATGTTAACCATTTCCCTAGATGATTAGTGACAGGTGTGTTGGTAGCTGCTCACCTATAAAAGCAAAATGTGCTGTGAGCTTCAGACCTGGAATCAAACATTGATGTGATAGCTATGTGTATTGCAGCCATTTTCAGCGATAGTGTTAGGACCTGCAGAAAAGTGAGGTCCCGTGAAGGGGGCTGCAGGCTTAAATGCATTGATCAATTCATGAACCAAATCTCCATTATTTATTATCAGTTAATTTAGTGTGTGCAGCCCCTACAATGTCTATATATATATATATATATATATATATATACACACACACTATTTCCATTCTCATGTATAATATGTTTTAACACACTGTGTTTAGTTTGTATACATTGTCTATATATTCTTTACATCACTGCTGTTACAATATTATATGTTATTATAGTATCCTGCCTCACTTTGCATCTAGCGAAGTATTTACAGCTTTACCTGCAGGGCATCACTCCCTTAACTTGTACTGTTTTCATTTTTGAAACTATATAATAACATTCTTAAAAAAATATTCTACCCTTTTTCTCTTTTGTACATCTTTTTTGCAGATTAGTACATGTAATTCCTAATATTTCACTTTTATCTGTCTCCCTTACTTCAGAGCATAATATCTCTCTCTCTCTCTCTCTCTCTCTCTTTTTGCTTTTGCTTTTGCTCTGCAAAATTGTTTTACTCCATTAACGTGTCTGTGTTTCCTATTACAGCCCTTTTCTCATCCCTTTCCCAGGATGGGCTTATTACGTTTCCCCTACTACTAGATGCCCAGTACTGCTGATTATTAATGAATTCCCTTGCTTTCTCTCACTTGAGCCTCCTGGAGTATAGCTGTGTTTGTGGCAGAACAGGTGGGTAAGTAATGAGTGTGAAGAGCATGGTGTGGCCTTCAGCTTGCAGGGTAATAGATCTGCTCTTCTGCATACCATATGAAATATTACCATGAACAGGTCTGCTGTGAATATCTCTCATATGCCGTAACCTTGACTAGCACTCACTCTTCTAACCTGCAGGATGCAGCCAGACACAAGGGGAGAATAAAGTATGGTACCCCTGATCTCTGTCTATAGGTTTCTTAACAAAAACCTCTGATAAGGAAAAAAAAAAAAAAAAAGCTAATTTCAGATATTCATCATTTATATTTTTTCCTAGAAAGAAAAATAATATAACTTTAATCAGACAATTGCAGAACACAATACAATTACAAAACTAAGGTTCACAAGCCCCAGTGCAAGATCTTAGCCGTGACCTTTTAACAGCACACTTCTGGGCCCAAGCCGCTAATCCAGTGGTTCCCAAACTGTTTGCCTAGGCACCCTGGGGTGCCTCAGGACACTTATAGGGGTGCCTTGGGTTGGTGGACCAAGATCAACTCATATTAGTTATGTGCAATGTAACAGGCAAAAGCAGTGCTGGTGGCTGCCAATCATAATATATGTGGACAAACAGGAGAAAATCCTGCCCCTCACCACATAACTGTGACATATAAACACAATGTACTTACTTTAATATTTTTTCCTGAATTTCTCAATAAGAAGCATTTGGCCTAGGGGTGCCTTGAAAAATTTTGATGCTCTAGGGTGCCGTGATTAAAAAAAAAAACCCTGCAGTGGCGTAACTATAAATTTTGCTCCCCCCTGCCAAAATAGTATCTGGCGCCCCCCCCCCCCCCCAATAATGCTGCTTACACAATCATTTCACGTACACTGTATGCCACACACCGTAGTGCCACTTACACTATACTCCACACACATAATGCCACTTACACTGTATGCCACACACTGTAATGCCACTTACACTGTACGCCACACACTGTAATGCCACTTACACTATACTCCACACACATAATGCCACTTACACTGTATGCCACACACTGTAATGCCACTTACACTGTACGCCACACACTGTAATGCCACTTACACTATACTCCACACACATAATGCCACTTAAACTGTATACCACACACATAATGCCACTTACACTGTATGCCACACACCATAATGCCACTTACACTGTACGCCACACACCATAATGCCACTTACATTGTACACCACACACAATGCCACTTACACTGTACGCCACACACCGTAAAGCCACTTACACTGTACGCCACACACCATAATGCCACTTACACTGTACGCCACACACATAATGCCACTTACACTGTACACCACACACCATAATGCCACTTACACTGTACGCCACACACATAATGCCACTTACACTGTATGCCACACACATAATGCCACTTACATTGTACACCACACACAATGCCACTTACACTGTACGCCACACACCATAATGCCACTTACAATGTACGCCACACACATAATGCCACTTACAATGTACGCCACTTACACTACACACCACACACTGTAATGCACCTTACACTGTACACTAGACATAAGGTAACACTCAATAGATGTCAGGCAGTAAATCACCATGGGGAGAAGGAGCAGAACCCTCCCCACATCCACAGACTCTCCCCAGTGCTTTACTACTAAAAAATTGTGCTTAACTGCATTCTTCAAATGTGTGGTGCTGTACATGGTCTTGTATTGGTCTTGTAGCAAACAGTCATGGAGGGGGGAGGGGAGGCATGGGTACACATAAGGACATAGCAGAGCTGCAGAGGTACAGATGGGGAAAGCAACAGAGGAACATGGGGGGGGGTCAGAGGTAGAGATGGCAAAGGGTCACACATGGGGTGGAAAGGACACACCTGGGGTGGGCAGGAGCAAGGGCACACATATGATGGACAGGGACACACATGGGGTGGGCAGTGGCACACATGGGGTGGGATGGACACACATGGGGTGGGTAGGTGCAAGGGCACACATATGGTGGACAGGGGCACACATGGGTGGGTAGGGGCACACATGGGGTGGGCAGGGGCACACATGGGGTAGGTAGAGGCAGTGGCACAGCTGGGGATAGAATCTAGACTCACAGTAAGCAGGGGAGGACAGCAGAAGTTCTGAGAAGCTGTAGCAGGAGATCTGGGGGCGGAGCAACACGTACAGGAGGAAATGCATAGAGGAAGCTTCTGTTCTGAGCTGCTAGGACTGGAGGTTTTAGTGCGTTAACTGTGTACCCTGAGACTCCAGAGTGGGGGAGGGTATACAACCTGTCAGAGAGGGGCCGTGGGAACAGATAACAGCCTCGAGTTTCTTCCTCACAGGCAGACATCTGCCTGTGAGAAGCAGGTAACACTGCAGCAGTGGGGAGCCTGTGTGTGTTTACCTGAGGAGAGAAAAGACCGGCCAGGGGGATCGGGCTGCAGAGCTTTTTTCTCCACCGCTGTAGCTTGATGCTGCCTGTCAGCTGTTTGACAGGAGCAGCAGGGAGAGCCGAGATGCTTGTCCAGGTCAGTGCCTTCCTGCACTGCAGAGCGTGCTGAGCAGCCAGCGCCAGCTCTGTGTGCAGACAGTGACCTCTCTTAAGTTCTCAGTGCGCCCAGCAGGCGCTGGCTCCTCCAAGCCATGGCAGGGGCTACCACAGCATAGCTACGCCACTGAACCCCTGCCCTAATCACTTCCACAATGCACAGCTATTACAAAACCGGGACAGTGACCATAAACCATTTCCCATTTGCTCTCAGCAACCTGTGTACATTGCTTGAGTTTATCACTGTCCCCCCTGTATAGTCTTGATCATTATCTATGCCTTTCTGTTCTGCTTGCACCAAATGTTAACCAGCTTTTTTCTTCACCTGTCCCTGTGGGTATTTCATTAGTCTCTAAAGCAGGGCTGGGCAACACCGGCCCTCCAGATGTTAATGAACTACACATCCCAGGCTGCTTTGCATTAGTTTTGCTATGTGGCCATGCTGAAACTGATGCAAGGCATGCTGGGATGTGTAGTTCATTAACGTCTGGAGGGCCAGTGTTGTCCAGCCCTGCTCTAAAGCATGTAGTGGCAAAAACTAGGGATGTGCACCGGCCACTTTTCGCGTTTTGGGTTTTGATTACCTTCAGGTTTTGGGTTCAAAACACCCCCTAAATGTTTTGAGTCCTGATTTAAAAAAATAAAATAAACCATAGAAACTGCTAAAATTGCAGATTTTTTATTTTTTTTGCTGCTACGCTATATTAACCTCAATAATATTCATTTCCACTCATTTTCAGTCTAATCTGAACACCTCACACTATTGTTTTTTAGGGCAAAAGGTTGCACCGAGGTAGCTGGATAACTATGCTAAGCCACACAAGCTTTCTGTAGTCAATGGCAGAAACACTCCAGTCACTTAGGTTGTCTATCAAAGGCATCTGGCTGTGTGATGCAGGGTGAGAGCGGCATCAGCGGACTCCCGGAATAATATAGGGAATATACCCGTCTGCATTACAGTATCTGTCAATGTGACAGTCATGTACGTGTTATCTGTGCTTAAGGTACAGTGCCTACAATAAAGACATTTCAGAATGGCTTCCCGGAGACACCTGTAACACGCTATCTAAGGCAGTAGATGCACGAGCAGAGAGGTATTATATGTACGGCAGTACAATGGAATGGAACCTACTGACCAGACATAACCAGGCGACGACCAGCTGAGGAGCAGTGGGCCATTCGTGCTGCAATCAATGACTCTCAGCAGTGGGATTGGTCAACTCTGTGATTATTACCACTTGAGCGGAAACAGGTGTATGTGATTTCACTTATCTCACATATTAATGAATCTCAGCAGTGGGATAAATGAATGGTGATGCAAGATGGAATTGTCCTTGGGCCCTCCCTCCCACCCTTATGTTGCAGAAATAGGACATGCACACTTTAACAAACCAAACATTTTAGCGACAGGGCCTACAAAACTGTGGCTGAAATTATTGGTTTGTTTAGGCCCCCACACAAAAAAATAAACAATTCATATCTCCCTGTATAAACTGGCTCTACAGAGAAAAGATGTCATTGTCACTCTTCATCCTCCTCCTCTGATTGCTCGCCCCGTTCAGATTATATATTTGTCCCTGCTGGACTGCACAATCACAGGTCCCGTCATAATCTCTGGAGGCAATTCCTGGTCTTCATTGAATAATTAATAATTCATTTTTATAAAAATCATCTTCTCCACATTTTGCAGGAGCAACCTCCTTTGCCGCTCACTGACCATGTTCCCCGCTGCACTAAAAAGTATTTCGGAGTACACACTGGAGGGGGACAACACAGATAATATCGAGCCACTTTGTACAGGGGCTTCCAAACTGCCTTTTTTTCCTGCCAGTACAGGTGAGGACTGTCTGACATGTCTACTTGGATGTTGTCACCAAAGTAATCCTCCACCATTTTTTCAATGGTGACAGCATCCAATGCCGTGACAGTAGACATGTCTGGACCAAATATCCAAACTCCCTCCTGCCTACCCTGCATCCCCTCCCATTGCCCACCAGAAAGAGATTATATATACGGTAGTAAATTAATTAGGCCCCTCCAGAAAGATGTACGGTAGTAAAAAAAATTACGCACCACCAGAAAGATATACGGTAGAAGATGAATTAGGCCCCACCAGAAAGATGTACGGTAGTAAATTAATTATGCACCACCAGAAAGATATACGTTAGTAAATTAATTATGCACCACAAGAAAGATATAAGGTAGTAAATTAATTAGGCCCCACCAGAAAGATGTACGGTAGTAAATTAATTATGCACCACCAGAAAGATATACGTTAGTAAATTAATTATGCACCACCAGAAAGATATAAGGTAGTAAATGAATTAGGCCCCACCAGAAAGATGTATGGTAGTAAATTAATTATGCACCACCAGAAAGATATCCAGTAGTAAATTAATTAGGCACCACCAGAAAGATATACGGCCAGAAATTAATTTATGCACCACCAGAAAGATATCCGGTAGTAAATGAATTAGGCACCACCTGAAAGAAATACGGTAGTTAATTAATTAGACCCCACCAGAAAGATGTACAGTAGTAAATTCATTAGGCCCCACCAGAAAGATGTACGTTAGTAAACTAGATATGCACCACCAGAAAGATATATGGTAGTAAATTAGCTAGGCACCACCAGAAAGATGTATGGTAGTAAATTAATTATGCACCACCAGAAAGATATAAGGTCGTGAATAAATTATGCACAACCAGAAAGATATACGGTAGTAAATTAATTAGGCCCCACCAGAAAGATGTACGGTAGTAAACTAGATATGCACCACCAGAAAGATATACGGTAGTAAATGAATTAGGCACCACCAGAAAGATATACGGTAGTTAATTAATTAGACCCCACCAGAAAGATGTACAGTAGTAAATAAATTATGCACCACCAGAAAGATATTCACTAGTAAATTAATTATGCACCACCAGAAAGATATACGGTAGTAAATTAATTAGGCCCCACCATAAATATGTACGGGAGTAAATTAGATATGCACCACCAGAAATATGTACGGGAGTAAATTAGATATGCACCACCAGAAAGATATACGGTAGTAAATTAACTAGGCACCACCAGAAATATGTACGGTAGTAAATTAATTATGCACCACCAGAAAGATATACGGTAGTAAATTAATTAGGCACCACCAGAAAGATATATGGTAGTAAATTAATTAGGCACCACCAGAAAGAAATACGGTCGTGAATAAATTATGCACCACCAGAAAGATATACGGTAGTAAATGAATTAGGCACCACCAGAAAGATATACGGTTGTAAACTAATTATGCACCACCAGAAAGATATACGGTAGTAAATTAATTATGCACCACCCGAAATATATGCGGTAGTAAATTAATTATGCACCACCAGAAAGATATACGGTAGTAAATTAATTATGCACCACAAGAAAGATATAAGGTAGTAAATTAATTATGCACCACAAGAAAGATATAAGGTAGTAAATTAATTATGCACCACCAGAAAGATATACGGTAGTAAATTAGTTATGCACCACAAGAAAGATATAAGGTAGTAAATTAATTATGCACCACCAGAAAGATATACGGTAATAAATTAATTATGCACCACAAGAAAGAAATAAGGTAGTAAATTAATTAGGCACCACCAGAAAGATATACGGTAGTAAATTAATTATGCACCACCAGAAATATATACGGTAGTAAATTAATTATACACCACCATAACGATATACGGTAGTTAATTAATTATGCACCACCAGAAAGATATACGGTAGTAAATTAATTATGCACCACAAGAAAGACATAAGGTAGTAAATTAATTATGCACCACAAGAAAGATATAAGGTAGTAAATTAATTATGCACCACCAGAAAGATATACGGTAGTAAATTAATTATGCACCACAACAAAGATATAAGGTAGTAAATTAATTAGGCACCACCAGAAAGATATACGGTCGTAAATTAATTATGCACTACCAGAAAGATATATGGTAGTAAATTAATTATGCACCACCAGAAATATATACGGTAGTAAATTAATTATACACCACCAGAAAGATATACAGTAGTAAATTAATTATGCACCACAAGAAAGATATAAGGTAGTAAATTAATTAGGCCCCACCAGAAAGATATATGGTAGTAATTTTATTATGCACCACCAGAAAGATATACGGTAGTAAATTAATTATGCACCACCAGAAATATTTACGGTAGTAAATTAATTAGGCCCCACCAGAAAGATATACAGTAGTAAATTAATTATGCACCACCAGAAAGATATACGGTTGTAAATTAATTATACACCACCAGAAAGATATACGGTAGTAAATTAATTATGCACCACCAGAAATATATGCGGTAGTAAATTAATTATGCACCACCAGAAAGATATACGGTAATAAATTAATTATGCACCACAAGAAAGAAATAAGGTAGTAAATTAATTAGGCACCACCAGAAAGATATACGGTAGTAAATTAATTATGCACCACCAGAAATATATACGGTAGTAAATTAATTATACACCACCATAAAGATATACGGTAGTTAATTAATTAGGCCCCACCAGAGAGATGTATGGTAGTAAATTAATTATGCACCACCATAAAGATATACACTAGTAAATTAATTAGGCACCACCAGAAAGATATACGGTAGTAAATTAATTATGCACCACCAGAAAGATATACGGTAGTAAATTAATTATGCATCACAAGAAAGATGTATGATAGTAAACTAATTATGCACCACCAGAAAGATATACGGTAGTAAATTGATTAGGCCCCACCAGAAAGATGTACGGTAGTAAACTAATTATGCACCACCAGAAAGATATACGTAGTAAGTTAACTAGGCCCCACCAGAAAGATGTACGGTAGTATATTAATTATGCACCACCAGAAAGATATATGTAGTAAATTATTTAGGCTCCACCAGAAAGATATACGTTAGTAAATTAATTAGGCACCAGCAGAAAGATATACGGTCTTAAATTAATTATGCACCACCAGAAACATATGCCTTAGTAAATTAATTATGCACCACCAGAAAGATATACAGTAATAAATGAATTAGGCACCACCAGAACGATTTACGGTAGTAAATTAATTATGCACCACCAGAAAGATATACAGTAGTAAATTAATTAGGCACCACCAGAAAGATATATGGTAGTAAATTAATTATGCACCACCAGAAAGATATACAGTAGTAAATTAATTATGCACCACCAGAAAGATATTATAGATATGGTAGTAAATTAGTTATGCACCACCAGAAAGATATACAGTAGTAAATTAATTAGGCACCACCAGAAGAATTTACGGTAGCAAATTAATTATGCACCACCAGAAATATATACGGTAGTAAATTAATTATGCACCACCAGAAAGATATGCAGTAATTAATTATGCACCACCAGAAAGATATACGGTCGTAAATTAATTATACACCACCATATATACGGTAGTAAATTAATTATGCACCACCAGAAAGATTTAAAGTATTAAATTAATTAGGCCCCACCAGAACGATTTACAGTAGTAAATTAATTAGGCACCACCAGAAAGAAATATGGTAGTAAATTAATTATGCACCACCAGAAAGATATATGGTAGTAAATTAATTATGCACCACCAGAAAGATATACAGTAGTAAATTAATTATGCACCACCAGAAAGATATTATATATATGGTAGTAAATTAGTTATGCACCACCAGAAAGATATACAGTAGTAAATTAATTAGGCACCACCAGAAGAATTTATGGTAGCAAATTAATTATGCACCACCAGAAATATATACGGTAGTAAATTAATTATGCACCACCAGAAAGATATGCAGTAATTAATTATGCACCACCAGAAAGATATACGGTCGTAAATTAATTATGCACCACCATAGATATATACGGTAGTAAATTAATTATGCACCACCAGAAAGATTTAAAGTATTAAATTAATTAGGCCCCACCAGAACGATTTACAGTAGTAAATCAATTAGGCACCACCAGAAAGAAATATGGTAGTAAATTAATTATGCACCACCAGAAAGATATACAGTAGTAAGTTAATTAGGCACCACCAGAACAATTTACGGTAGAAAATTAATTATGCACCACCAGAAATATATATGTTAGTAAATTAATTAAGCACCACCAGAAATATATACGGTAGTAAATTAATTATGCACCACCAGAAAGATATGCAGTAATTAATTATGCACCACAAGAAAGATATACGGTCATAAATTAATTATGCACCACCATAGATATATACGGTAGTAAATTAATTATGCACCACCAGAAAGATTTAAAGTATTAAATTAATTAGGCACCACCAGAACGATTTACAGTAGTAAATTAATTAGGCACCACCAGAAAGAAATATGGTAGTAAATTAATTATGCACCACCAGAAAGATATACGGTTGTAAATTAATTATACACCACCAGAAAGATATACGGTAGTAAATTAATTATGCACCACCAGAAATATATGCGGTAGTAAATTAATTATGCACCACCAGAAAGATATACGGTAATAAATTAATTATGCACCACAAGAAAGAAATAAGGTAGTAAATTAATTAGGCACCACCAGAAAGATATACGGTAGTAAATTAATTATGCACCACCAGAAATATATACGGTAGTAAATTAATTATACACCACCATAAAGATATACGGTAGTTAATTAATTAGGCCCCACCAGAGAGATGTATGGTAGTAAATTAATTATGCACCACCATAAAGATATACACTAGTAAATTAATTAGGCACCACCAGAAAGATATACGGTAGTAAATTAATTATGCACCACCAGAAAGATATACGGTAGTAAATTAATTATGCATCACAAGAAAGATGTATGATAGTAAACTAATTATGCACCACCAGAAAGATATACGGTAGTAAATTGATTAGGCCCCACCAGAAAGATGTACGGTAGTAAACTAATTATGCACCACCAGAAAGATATACGTAGTAAGTTAACTAGGCCCCACCAGAAAGATGTACGGTAGTATATTAATTATGCACCACCAGAAAGATATATGTAGTAAATTATTTAGGCTCCACCAGAAAGATATACGTTAGTAAATTAATTAGGCACCAGCAGAAAGATATACGGTCTTAAATTAATTATGCACCACCAGAAACATATGCCTTAGTAAATTAATTATGCACCACCAGAAAGATATACAGTAATAAATGAATTAGGCACCACCAGAACGATTTACGGTAGTAAATTAATTATGCACCACCAGAAAGATATACAGTAGTAAATTAATTAGGCACCACCAGAAAGATATATGGTAGTAAATTAATTATGCACCACCAGAAAGATATACAGTAGTAAATTAATTATGCACCACCAGAAAGATATTATAGATATGGTAGTAAATTAGTTATGCACCACCAGAAAGATATACAGTAGTAAATTAATTAGGCACCACCAGAAGAATTTACGGTAGCAAATTAATTATGCACCACCAGAAATATATACGGTAGTAAATTAATTATGCACCACCAGAAAGATATGCAGTAATTAATTATGCACCACCAGAAAGATATACGGTCGTAAATTAATTATACACCACCATATATACGGTAGTAAATTAATTATGCACCACCAGAAAGATTTAAAGTATTAAATTAATTAGGCCCCACCAGAACGATTTACAGTAGTAAATTAATTAGGCACCACCAGAAAGAAATATGGTAGTAAATTAATTATGCACCACCAGAAAGATATATGGTAGTAAATTAATTATGCACCACCAGAAAGATATACAGTAGTAAATTAATTATGCACCACCAGAAAGATATTATATATATGGTAGTAAATTAGTTATGCACCACCAGAAAGATATACAGTAGTAAATTAATTAGGCACCACCAGAAGAATTTATGGTAGCAAATTAATTATGCACCACCAGAAATATATACGGTAGTAAATTAATTATGCACCACCAGAAAGATATGCAGTAATTAATTATGCACCACCAGAAAGATATACGGTCGTAAATTAATTATGCACCACCATAGATATATACGGTAGTAAATTAATTATGCACCACCAGAAAGATTTAAAGTATTAAATTAATTAGGCCCCACCAGAACGATTTACAGTAGTAAATCAATTAGGCACCACCAGAAAGAAATATGGTAGTAAATTAATTATGCACCACCAGAAAGATATACAGTAGTAAGTTAATTAGGCACCACCAGAACAATTTACGGTAGAAAATTAATTATGCACCACCAGAAATATATATGTTAGTAAATTAATTAAGCACCACCAGAAATATATACGGTAGTAAATTAATTATGCACCACCAGAAAGATATGCAGTAATTAATTATGCACCACAAGAAAGATATACGGTCATAAATTAATTATGCACCACCATAGATATATACGGTAGTAAATTAATTATGCACCACCAGAAAGATTTAAAGTATTAAATTAATTAGGCACCACCAGAACGATTTACAGTAGTAAATTAATTAGGCACCACCAGAAAGAAATATGGTAGTAAATTAATTATGCACCACCAGAAAGATATTATATATACAGTAGTAAATTAATTAGGCACCACCAGAAAGATATTATATATATGGCAGTAAATTAATTAGGCACCACCAGATAGATATTATATATATGGCAGTAAATTAATTAGGCACCAGCAAAGAGATAATATATATAATGCAGTATAATTAATATGCAGAAGCAGAGATATTATTTCATTTATTAGATGCACCAGTACACTCTTAATTTATTAATATTCTTTTATGTCAGTCTCAGTAGTACAGTAGATGCACCAGCAGAGAATACAGTATGTTTACTGTATTCTCTGTATAAGGCTGGAAAAAAAAACACAGCTCCCTAACCTAACAAAGATCCGCACACAGACTATCCTACTCTCTCTAACCAGCTCAAATCACCAGTTAAAAATGGCGCCAGACGCTCGCTATTTATATAGCGGTCCGGATCTCACGAGAATCCGGCGCTGGTCAATGATAGTTTGCCCGCGCGCCCGGATCTGAGTCAGGCAGGAAGCTCCGAGCGTCGCTCGGATCCGGGCTCGGATTGATGACGTTCATGCGGGCTCGGATCTGGGAAATCCGAGCCCGTACATCTCTGACAAAAACCAGAACAAATCTGAGTTATAACCATATTTTACATATTACTTGTCTCTTATAGCTGTTTTCATGTTCAGAAGGCTGTCTGTGTGCTTTGGGTTTTTTATCTCCACTTGTTGGTGTAAATTGAAAGAGGATTTTCCTTTCATCAACTGAAAATGCACAGGCAGGCCTGCTTCCCATATAATAATGCCACCTGTACAGTAATGCTTTACATACAGTAATGCAAAGATCAATTCTGCCGTCAGTTCCTAATTTGGACATGCATAACTGAATGAAAGTAAAGTTATTAACACCTCAAATATACTATTAGGTGGAGCGGTACAGTAAATATATTTCTGTTTACCTCATAGATCACAACTTGACAGTGGCAATAACTTCCCGTACTATGACACGCCCAACATGTAATTACGTGTGACATTTTATGCTGATTCCCATATTGCTTATCCTCTGTATTACTTGTTTATAAGGTTTTATAAGTAGGGTAAAATGCTTTATGGCAGAGGTTCCCAAACGCGGTCTTTAAGTCACCCCACTGTCCATGGTTTAAGAATAGCCATTTATGGCTACAGGTAATTTAATTAGTACCTGTCAATTTGATTTAACCATCTGTGCGGAACCATGGATATACTTAAAACCAGCACTGTTTGTCTGCCTTGAGGACCTACTGTAGTTTGGGAATCGCTTTATTGGCTTGTAGGCATGTCCTATGGTTTGCATAGAGGCCCAGAATGTGATTCATTTACAGAACTACTGTATAGCAGTAGGAATTTTATGTTGCAGTAGATACGGCTGATTATAAATGGATCATGGCAAATAATTATGTTTGGTTTTAGTAATGGTATTTAACTGGCACAAATGCATCGATATTGGCATTGCATCCAATATATGTCCTTAAAGTTATTGTTTGGCCAAGACAAAGTGACTAAAATTGGACACGTTTGATTGGCAGATGGCTTATGTACATATTGTATGCTCTATTTGTATTTGCCCGTCATTAGCTTGTATTCTGTAAATACAGGAGTATAGTGTAGAATACACCATAGTCTGATGAGTAAATATAACCTGCCTTTTATGTGTAACGTCATACATGTCATGGGCAGAATTAAATTTTGTTGCTACATTTTTTGACCCATTACAAGATTCTAAACCACAATCTTCATGCACCAGCAGCAAATCATGTTTAATAACCTTACCTTTGAGAACATTAGCATAATAAATTAATGATATGACCTCCTGGGGCTACTTGAGGATTGCAGTGGCAGAAACCTGCTTTAGACCCCATGCACGAGCAGTATAGAGCTGTCTTGTAGATGACACAATTCCCTTCCGTGCAAATGCTACACTACTAGGTTAGCGTAGCTGAGCAGCAAATGACGAGCCAGTGTACTGAAAGCAGACAAGATAGATAAAATGATAGCAAAACAATGTTATGTTTGTGGTGTGTTTCATAAAACCTTGTACACTGATCATCTGTTTTTGTGTAGACGATGATGGGTTCTCTTTTGTGCTAAGAGCTGCATATAGATATATGGGAGAGAGGAGCATTTACAGTAAATTATGGTTAGACAGTGTTGAAATAAGTACATTGGGCCTCAAACTAATAAATAGCAGCAGGACAGACCCTATCCTTTGACTATAATACACAAATCCAGCGAATCATAATAAGTAACTCCTGATATAAGAAAATAACATTTAAGCAGAATAACAATGTCTGTCTATTTTGTTTCATGTTCATACAGGAACCCAAAATATGTCGAATTACTAATGAAATAACTCTAGGTGAAATCTTTTATTGTAATTTCATAGTTCTTTTACAGGACAGACACTGGAAGGAGGCGTGCTTTGGCAATTCTACAAAGTAGCTCTCATTTTGATTAAAGTGGCATAATTTGCATATAAATTGTGGTGGTGATGATGTAATGCAAATTGTTGTGGTTACCAGCCAGAACCTAATCTCTCTTTATTTCTAGTAAAATGTATTGATCCACTGTAGGCACTTTAGGCTCTAAAATGATATGCCAAATGGGTGCACACCAGTCACCGTTTTTTTCTGAACACAATGAAATAATATTATGTGTAACAAATTTTATATAGGTCCACTGTAAATCAGGGGTTCCTAGCCTTTTTTTGATTGATTTGGAAAACATTGTTCTCCTAAAACGCAGCATCAGATGGGTTGGGATCATTTGGTCTACAGCATGATGGTCGACAGTCATTAGGTCGACACCATTAGGTCAAAATATGGTTGACCTAATGGTCACATATATATAAGTGACTTGAAAACAGTTACTAAACTGATCATCATCAGATGGAGTAGTCATCTCCTTTGTTTTGTTAGTCTGAGTGCCGCACCTCTACTTTGGCTATATATATATATGGCATTGCACTCTTTGACTGGAGGGCGTGCGCATATATATATCGTCCGATCCTCTCAGTGCTGGCGATACATGGTCGGCACTGCAGCCCAAAGTCTGCAGCCGCCACTGAAAGGTAAGTATATCTTCAGCTTCTATTTTCCCTCTTTTCTGTGCCAGGCCCTTGCATATGCCAACCTCTTTGCAGGGGGCTGGCATAGGAAAAATGCAAAGGGTTTAGTATGAAAATCACCCTATACTAAACCCTTTGCATTTTTCGAAATGCCAGCCCCCTGCCTTTTCCAGGCATATATAATTAGTTGAAAGTATTTACACAAACAGAGACACACCCATGAGCAGACCACCCAACCAGAACACTGGTCACGTCCCTCACATTATTACGTGCTGGCCACAACCCCTATTATTGCGCATACTAGGCCCTTGATCATTTTCAGCTCCAGGCCCATTTAGACCTTAATCTGGCACTGCATAGAACAGGTCCTTCACATGCATATACCCACAACAGTCTTAGTAGTATGAAAACCATCAGATTTGCTTACTACAATAAATCAGGCACAGGGCCTGATTCTGGTTCACTCGCAAAAGCAAACTCATTTTTTAATGGACAAAACCATGTGCACTGCAGGTGGGGCTGAAGTAACTTGTGCAGAGATAATTACATTTGGGTGGGATGTGTTCTTCAAACTGATATCTATATTGCAGTGTAAAATAAAGCAGTTAGCATTTACCCTGCACAGAAACAAAATAACTCACGCAAATGTAACTCTCTCTGCATGTGTTGCATCTGCCTCCCTGCAGTGCACATGGTTTTGTCCATTAAAGAAGGAGTTTGCTTTTGTGAAGTGAACCAGAATCAGGACCACAATGTAATATGCAAAAAACAGAAGCAGTGTTGCTCCATGCTCTCATCCACCCAAGAGATAAGGCATATAGGGGTAGATTTATGAAGCAGTGATAAGGGAGGAGAAGTGATAAACTGCCTGGTACTTTGTCCCCGGCCAATCAGCTTCTGACTGTTAAGTTACAGGCTTGGTTTAAATAGGAGTTGATTGGCCGGTGATAAATTACCAGGCACTGTATCACTTCTCCTCCCTTATCACTGCTTCATAAATCTACCCCATATTGTGTAGCTGGATGTGAATCTCAAAGATCAAGGTCAAGTTGGGTTTTCTCTAATCTTTTATGTTGTCTCCTGGGGCGGGATGCACTAAAGGGCAAATTTGTTAAATCCCCCATTTTCAGAGTTGTTACCACATATCTGAATGCACCAAAGCCATTATGCCAGGGCTCCCCCGTGGAGGGAAAGGCCAGCGCTTCACATCACAGTGCTGTCAGAGGGATCTGTCATGGATCATTGCCCCAAATTTTACCAGAAGGAAACATGCTTTGATTTACTATATACAGGACCACCTACAGCGGCCATGAACCTGGGTACTGATGGGGCAACCACACATGGGGTGCCAGCAGTTATACAGGGGGACATTTGTGCCACCTAGCAGCTTACTGTGCAGTGTCCCTCCACAAATATGTGAGAATTCACACACTGGGACTGATTCGGACCAGCACCCACAAGTCTGAAATTTGCCCCTGTTCGATGGTGGGCTGACCGTGCATGCAAATTTTCCATAATGCGCATGTGTAGGGCCCAGCTGCGAGCACCTTCATCAGTGGCGTAACTATAAATTTAGCTCCCCCCTGCCAAAAAAAAGAGGCGCCCCCCCCAGTCTCCCCTTCTTTCGTAAAACATGACAATGGTGCGGACTGGTTACCTGGGTCACTGTGCGCCGCCATGTGTAGTGCTGCAGCTCCCCAGGATTGACATGCGCCCATCCGGCGTAACAGGGAGGACATCCTGTCCGCTGTCCGCTGACATACTGTAGCCTTCCGATACCAGCCTCAGCTTGGAAAGGACCAACCGTGGATACTAGCAGAGGTGTGTGCTGGTAATGACACTGGCCACCTCCAGACGCAGAGGAGCTGAGGAGACTGGGGAGGGAGGGGGGGCTGTCACCGGTACACAGCTACATTACACAGCCACTGCCGCCCACTACTACTAAGTGACAGCAAACTGTGTATTCGTACAGGACAGCAGGTATTTTTCAGTGCCCCCTGAGACCGCAGGCTCCCCCAAACCAAAGCTGTGGCTGCCACACCTTAGTTACGCCACTGCCACTGCCAAGGTGTTCGCAGCCTGAATTACAGGTGGTTGGCATGCCAGGGTGGCCCCCCATTTCATGGGCATGCCCACAAAAACAGTGGATGCATCCATAGAAATGCAGGGAGTGCCCGGCACAATGCAGGCACTCCTCTGCCTGCTAGGCAAGTCCGTGCAGCAGGGACAGGAGACAAAATCATTTGATTGTAAGCAACCATCGATTAATTTCTCCTCCGTGCAGGCACTTGCGAATGGATGTTTACTTGTTTCATATCCCTGCCCAGGATTGGGTAAGGCCGGAGAGGCATGCATTCAGCTGGGCGGCATTAACCTGCTTACTGGGCTCCAAACACATGCAGCTCAGCGAGTAGGTCTGAATTGGGCCCAAAGTTCCACACTTCCGTGTTCTTACATTCCCCCTAAAGTGTAGAAAGTCATGCAAAAGTATATATTTCATATTTGGAAGGACATGACCATATTAATGCTATTGCTGTTTCTTCTATGTAAGCATATAACAGCTCCACCCACATCTGAATCAGGCCCAGCCATAAGCTATAAATGTAGATATTCAGAATATAGTAATAACAAGTTTTTGCTTTATAGCAAGTATTAAGCTTTGCTATATATGACCATGCACTCATCAGATGAGTATAATTTAGAGACTTTTCCAGGGACAACTTTTCACAGTCCATGAGATGTACCAAATAAAAGTTTAAATGGACTTTAACTTTTTATGTTTGATTTGAAATTGATGTATGGAAAATAGCACGAGTTTCTCTCCTTTTCTGTGTACAGTGTCTGGCAGTTGCAAATGCAGGTAAATCTTAGATGAGACACTAAATGGGATGTCACAATCAGGATTCATAAATATTTCCCCATGGGGTCTGATCTAGGTTTTTACAGATAGATTAGGCCGCAATCAGGATATATCATGCAACCAATTGGTGCCATTTCTACAACTGTACAGAGCTCTAATTCTGGGTTCTATCAGCCACGTCTTTCTGAGGCACAATGAGCCAATCTGAGGCTTAAATAGAGCTAGATGTGCAAATTAGAGCGACTATCATGTCTCTCGCATGCACCGCTCTGAGGAAGCATTGTTCACCTAACCTCTTAAGAAGAATCAAGTTCCATTAGGGGGATGTTGGTTTCAAATGAGCCTTAAAGATGGGAAATCTATTTTTAAACAAGAAAATATGATTTTACATCTAAATATGAGGGTCATGAAATAGTACTCAAGACTCAATCTGAAAAAATATAAAACCATTTATCTAGAAAATGAAGGCAATACTTCCTAAACTAAAACCGATCAACAATGTTACATACTTCTTTTATGTTCAATTCTTTAATAATAAAAATATTACTGTATATTTGCTATAAGACAAAAATGCTATATTGTGATGATGTAAACACAGCGACTGTGCACTTGCAGCTGCTGTGCATGCTTAGTCTATTTTGCATGAACTAGGCATTTCTGTTCTGGGCATACTGTACCTAAAACATGTCCATAAGCAGTCTTGGTGATGATCAAAAATACTATCCAGCTGTTTGATTGGCTGATTGTGGATTGATTCCTCCCACAAATACTGTAATAATTGATTTATTAGCAGGATTGCTAAATTAAGTGAAGTCACATCCATGTATTCACATTACTAAATTGATATTTCCATTTGGACTACTAGGAAAATAAGATTTCCATTTAATCACTTTATTACATTGTATACAGTGGAATTTTGATGTTCAGAGTGTCAGATGATCCTATTTATTTACTCTAATATTATACTTTTTAGCACTACACTTTTTAACCTCTAGCTTCTGCTTCTTTCTTATTAATACACTTATAGCTTAGTTTTTTTTTTTCACTTGTATGCTGCCCTGGGGGGACTTGCTTATGCCGGCCTTTTTGGGGTTCCGCTCCCCAGATTCAAACTTAGTATTAGGGACCCACCAAAAATGAGGTCGCCGTGAAGCTGGTTGGTGGGCAAATATTTCCTTGCCAATTAATATACCAAGATCCTCTGTTATTGATTAATAATATGGAGTGTGCAGAACTACAAGTCACAGCATGATAGCCCCTCATGTATATAGTGTGTGCATTCTAAGAACCCCCCCCCCCATGATCCCATTAAGTATTTAATCCTGCAGCCTAACCCAAACCATCCTCCCCCCCTCCTAACCCAAAGCCCTTCCAGATTCCCTGCAGCCTGACCCTAGCTCTCACCCTAGTGCCTAACCCCAATACAACACGACGTTTGTTAATCCGACACCATCCCAGTTGGGGTATTGAAGGAACGGTTTAAATGTGAAACATGGACGCAATATTAACAGTAAGGGCTAAAGAGGAAATACTGTAGTAATTAAAGTGATCATTAACAAAGGATGAAAGCCAGATAAACTGTTGATAGAACATTGTATAAATCAGAGTGTTAACACAAGCATGAAGTTTAAGGCACAGAGCAGAGATCCTCAGGTGCAGATTGGGATGGAAAACCAGCCTGGGATATTTCTGGAAACAGCCGTTATTGAGGTGGGGTCTGTTGAGGGGCTGCCGTTTGCTGAGGAGACAGGGGAAACACAAACACATAAGCCCTCTACAAGAAAAAAGTCCACATCTATTTGTACAGAAAAAATACCAAATAATTAGCCTCCACTGTACAAAACAATACATATTGGCCCAGATGGGAAAAACAAGCACACACAGGACAAAATAAAACACACTGGCCACCACAGGAAATAAATAATAACACACCAATTGGCCCCTGGTAGGAAAAAAATAAAAAACACTTTGGCCATACACAAGGTAAAAAAACAAACATTTGCCCTGACAGAGAGAAACACACAATGTTCCCCAGTACATAATTTGCATTTACTCATTTATTCCATTAGTTAATATTGACAGAGCAGCAAATAAATGTGCTCCTGCTCAGTACAAGGAGAACATACGATGGCTTCTTTTATATATGTGCAAGAACCTGTCTTAAAGTATCAACATTATTATTATTATTATTATTATTATTATTATTATAATTATCATTATTATTATTATTATAATTATTATTATTATGTACTTCTAAAGTGCCAATAATTGGCACAGATCTGTACACAGAACATCAGAATTCATATCACTGCTTGTCCAACTCGAATGAGAGTGATATCCCCTAAAATACAAATACACATATAAGCCCTGTACATACAGGGTGACCCAGCCTCCGTGCTGAGTGGCGGGATAAAGCACACTGCGATGTGTGCTGAGCGATGTGTGCAGAGCAGGGCTTTGCCTATTGTCCTGCAATCTAGCAGGAAAGACAGTGCAAACATGGGTACACGAGGGACCGTGCATTGCCATCTCCCGGAAATATCAGTACTCCATTTCTAAGCAATTTAGTCAGATCACTTAGAAATGGGGTGTAAATCTGTGTGTATGCCCCTATAGACAAATCCACATCAGGTCCGGATTAACAATGGGCCTGATGGAGCTGTAGCTCCAGGCTCACTCTCTGAATAGGCCCACTTTGTAGCTGAGGGCCAGGGCTTTCCAAGGAGCCCATAGGATAACATGGGGCCAGCTAATTCCAACCCCCTCCTGGTTCCAATGGTTGCGAGTCCCCCCCCCCTCCCCGGCATCACAGAAGCTCGAGGTTGATCTCAGTCGAAGTTCCTAGCAATGAGCATGTAGGTAAGTGGCATTTATGTGTCAAATGTGTAATGGGCATTACTGTTTGTTATATAGTATGTAATGGGCATCACGGTGTGTTATATAATATGTAATGGGCATTACGGTGTGTTATATAGTATGTAGTGGGCATGGCAGTGTGTTATATAGTATGTAATGGGCATTAATACTGTAGTATTGTAGTGTATTCCATATAGCATCCAGTGTATGAAAAGGCCAATATGTACAATCATATCCAGTGTCATTACAAGGTCCTTCTACCACTCCCACAGACTCCCTCACCTACTTCAATGTGTGATAACTGTACTGTCTCTGCTTGTATTGTTACCTGCCTGGCTGTTGCAATGACCAGTGGCGCTGCTGATGGCTGCCTAGGCATTGTGCTGCCCAGCAAATATATGTTCCCTGCGTCTACTCCATAATCCCCAGGGTACATCTAGTGTATACCTGTATGTGTTGTGTATATCTGTACTGTCACTGTTGAACAGTTACCTAACTGGCTGTTGCACAGCAATCCAAATCTAATTCCTATTATATACAAGTATACCTGGCCAATTATTGGCCAGCATTAACTTCCCCCAACCAATATAGCAAATATGGTAGTAGTGCATGTACAGTTCTGCATCATTTATCTGTCTATCACAAACTATGCAATGTAATAAACACCAGGATTGCAGTATAAGGAAATGGGTGCAGGTTCATCTGTCCTACAGTAAAGAATACCCGAACACTAATTTCTGAAATACAACATGTGGACTTTGTTAATGAGCCAGCTATCAACAATAGAGTAAAGTGAAACCTATTTTGGACTTATTCGCTGCTCAGCCTCCCCAGTAGTTCACACTAAAGCTTAACATTGACAATAATGTCTCTCACTGACATTTGAAGACAATAGCAACTGTGGCCGGAAGTCCATCTGATTAATGTCTCATTTGTGTTTAACAAAACAGGGCTAAGGGTCGGCCTGCCGCTGGCCCTATAAATATCCCGTTAATGGTGTTTTGCAAACAAGCTGTCCTCAAAAAGGAAGATCCTATGCCGCTCGTTGAGGATATTAAAATGCAAATGGATTCAGGCGTGTGTCCTCCGGAGAAGCTATCTGCATTTAACCTGCGACCTCGTTGCCTTTAGCCAGAGATTCCACTCATTTGTACAGCTCCTGAATTTTCCCTGGCCTGCAGTGTAACCTGGAAGAAACAGCATTAAGCGAAAGGAGGGGAAGTCTAATTTTCTATGCTCAATTAATCAGCGGAATGAGTTCTTGTGAAGAGCTGACAGACACACTTCTAAAGGCCTCATCCATTTTTGCAGCCTTCTGTGGTAACAGAAGGGTATGATTTTGGATCTGAGTCTGAAAGTTGTATAAAAGGTAGCATGACCCACCCTACTTACCAGTTGAACCTGCCCTACTTACCACACTCCCTTTGATTATTTTATCATTTATTTATTGTATATTTATTTATTTTGTTTATTAACAGTTTCTTATATAGCGCATACATATTCTGCAGTGCTTTACAGAGGATATTTGAACATTCACATCAGTCCCTGCCCCAGTGGAGCTTACAGTCTTTATTCCCTACCACATGTACACAGACATTCTAGGGTTAATTTCGTTTTGGCGCCAATTAGCCTACCAGTATATTTTTGGATTGTGTGAGGAAACCGGAGTGCCCGGAGTAAACCCAGGCAAGTACGGGGAGAATATACAAACTCCGCACAGTTAGAGCCATGGTTGGAATTGAACCCATGACCTTAGCGCTGTGAGGCAATAATGCTAACCATTCACCATCCGTACTGCCCATATATTGTTTTATCTACATCTTGATGATTCTCAAACAACTTCTTGTACTTGCCTAGATCGTAAATCTTTCTTGAACATTTCATGTTTTCTGAACTTAAAAGAGTTGTTAGTTACTCTTTGTTTGGTTAGCATCAGTTCCTAGTGAGCTGCAGGTTGTTTTTGACCCAAAGAGTTAATATGTTCTTGTGTACAACAAACCAGTCAAAAACGAATTGAACTGTGTAAAATGAAATTCCTTAAATCTAAAGGAGTTAAGTAGTTATCTTGAGGACACCAGTGGGTCTTACAACCTACGTTTATAGCTGACCTCTTAGACTGGATATATTGGAAAATATGTCTAGTCTTCTGTAAAAATCAATTGTGAGTAGTAATGGTTGTTTGTATTGAAAAAAAAATTGTAGGGTCATATATATTTTGCTCCCAGACCAGCCGTTTCGGTGTTAAACGGACACTAAAGGGCTGTAATGTATTACTTTGATGTGCTTCAGTGAACAATATAGGCAGCAAACAAATAAAGCTACAGTAATAAAAGCATGAAGAGAAGATATTATGTTTTGGAACCAGATTGAACCTGCCATAAGTACAATACATAATGGAACTGTGTAGTGGATATTATCATATTACAATTACATTTATATTTTGCATTATCTCTGAAAGTAAATGAAGTGCAGGATGATACAATATAAAAGATATACAGTTACTAACACCCGTCGGCTCTCCTGCCGACTTATAACCTCCTCCCACTCCTACCTTCAAGATTTTTCACGTGCTGCTCCCTTACTCTGGAATTCTCTACCTCTTCCCCTCAGACTCTCCACTTCTATACAGAGCTTCAAACAGGCTCTTAAGACCCACTTCTTCACCAAACCCAGAAAACTGTAACCTTCTGTTCCTCGACAGGTCTACCCCTCCGGTGTCATCCCTGTCTGTCTGCCCCTCCTCTTTAGAATGTAAGCTCTCACGAGCAGGGACCTCTTACCTCATGTGCTTATCATTTCTTACTTCAGTAGTCTTCGACTGCACCAAAGCATGCTGTGTGCTGCCACCTGGATACTTATGTAAAAGAAGAGATTTGATGGTGGTTGTGCGCTAAATAGGCTGCCTTGTAGGGGTGGTATCAATAGTGTGGTAACCCTAAAACCACAAAGACAAATATTGCATAAAAGAAAGTAATTGATAACTCCTCCACTGGCGCCAAATAACACGTTCCTATATATGTAGGAGCGATCATCTTCTCCAAAAGTGGGGAAAGCTAGGGTGTAAGTACCGTACGCCCCTTAAAGTATAAGAGGGATCCTCTTCTCCGAATGGCTGAGCTCAATTGAATCACACGAGTGGACACCCAAATGAAGGAACTGTGTAGGTTCTTCAAACGCCCGTCTCAAGCAATGGTGACCCAAAATAAAGATAATGGGGAGGTATAGTGTAAAATCGTTTATTTGTATAAAATAACATAAAAATGGAGGATAAAGAAACCAAATGGCATGTTACCGTCTCAGGTGGAGAACAAAGAAATAAATCAGAGTTCTCAGATAGATCAAGGTATACAGGGCAAGTCCAGAGGAAAAGACAACCCACGTTCCCTTCCAGGTAAGGCTCGGTAAATGCCAGGTCCTTCAAAGAAGATCCTCCACGATTTGGTCCAAATAACTCCAAACGCGTTTTCGACTGCTTATGCAGTCTTTCTCAAGGAGATAGTGTTTGGACTCTCCACTATACCCTTAAATATCCCTCCCGTCCAATCCCTGTGTCCAGGGATCAGAGTGAAGTCCCCAATGTCCAATAAAAAACAAGTGAATGTTGCGTGTAACTTCCGGTAAGCCGATGACGGAAGTATACCTTGATCTATCTGAGAACTCTGATTTATTTCTTTGTTCTCCACCTGAGACGGTAACATGCCATTTGGTTTCTTTATCCTCCATTTTTATGTTATTTTATACAAATAAACGATTTTACACTATACCTCCCCATTATCTTTATTTTGGGTCACCATTGCTTGAGACGGGCGTTTGAAGAACCTACACAGTTCCTTCATTTGGGTGTCCACTCATGTGATTCAATTGAGCTCAGCCATTCGGAGAAGAGGATCCCTCTTATACTTTAAGGGGCGTACGGTACTTACACCCTAGCTTTCCCCACTTTTGGAGAAGAGGATCGCTCCTACATATATAGGAACGTGTTATTTGGCGCCAGTGGAGGAGTTATCAATTACTTTCTTTTATGCAATACCTGGATACTTATGTTGCAGCAATCGGCTGATGTTCCTATAATCATTTACCCTGTATTTTTTTCCCTGTTTGATTATGTGTATTTTGTAACTGGGCGCTGCGGAACCCTTGTGGCACCATATAAATAAATGATAATAATAATAATAATAATAATGAATACAGTACCTTATTCTGAAAACATGGAATGTCACTTATTATGTCATGACATAGAAACATAGAATTTGACGGCAGAACTACTTGGCCTATCTAGTTTGTCCCCTTTTTAAACATGTTATCTGAAACCATATTTGATCCTTATTTCTTTGAAAGGATATCAATATGCCTATCCCAAGCATGTTTAAATTGTACTACTGTATTTGCCTCTACCACCTCTGATGGGAGGCTATTCCACTTATCACCACCCTTTCTGTGAAGTCATTTTTCCTCAAATTTCCCCCGAATCTTCCTCCCTCTAGTTTCAGTGCATGTCCTCGTGTTCTGCTGCTCCTCTTCCTGTGAAGAATGTCTTCCACCTGTACCTTGTTAAAACCCTTGATATAGTTTAAAGTTTCTATCATGTCCCCACTTTCCCTTCTCTGTTCTAAAGTATAAATATTAAGATATTTTAGTCTTTCTTGGTAAGTTTTGTGATGTAGGCCATGCACCATTTTAGTCGCCCTTCTTTGTACAGTCTCTAATGTATTTCTATCCTTCTATCCATCTGAAGATATGGCCTTCAGAACTGAACACTGTATGAAATGTTCATTTTGTTGCATTTTTTTGGTAAAGTGCTGCACAATGGGGCAGATTCGGAGGTGGATGCTAATGCCGCAGCTGCTGTGTCTTTGGACACAGTGGCTGTGGAAAATGATACAGAAGATGCAAGAGGTGTCGTGGAAAAGGCATTAACAGGCATCAGTATTCCTACAAATTCATGGCCGGTGTAAGGCTTCTCGACACCCTAGGCAAAACTTCAACCTACTGCCCCCCCCAACCCAACACTTCTACCAATACCCACTTTCCATGTGCAGATGTGGCATCTTAAAGTTCCACAAGTGTCAACTGTGTTAAGTACAACAAGGCTAGCTTCCTTATAGAAATCCTTAATTTTGTGATAGACAGACTCTTGCCCTAGACAGCTGCCTAAAGCTGCCTAATGGTAGAGCCAGCCTAAGGGACACATCTCTGCTGCGTGCAACAGTCCCTGTATGCTCACTCAATTACCAACATACTAGCACCCAAACACTGATTGCTTACCAGAGGCTTACGTACTTGCTATTTAATGCTCCCACAGCAACAGCAAATGCTGCAAGTCCTACATGTGTGAGGGGGAAGAGACAGAAAAGGAGGGGGGGTGCATTCCAGTCTGCGTTCTGCCCCTTTTATATAGACTACAATGTAAATATAGTGCTCTCCAGTATTTGTTGGCTTCATGCAAAGCACACAGTATTATTTAGGCACTAACGGGGAGGGTTATGCTGCAGGTAAGGAGAGTTAGGGGGTAAGGGGAGAGAGGAGAGGGTGAGTATACAGTACTTGCTCAGCCCCTGTCAGGATTCTGTTCAGAGGATGCTACTATCAGTCTTATGAGGGCTGGCATCCGGTCCGCGGTCCGTATATTGAATCCAATAGATAGATGAAGATAAGATAAATAAAAATATAGATTGATGACGCGATTGCAATGCCTGTGATAAGGATGACTGCGGTAGTAATCCAATGCTGGCATCCCCGAACGACAGCACCAATGGAGAAGCTGATGTCAGAATCCCGGCAGCCAGCATTGCAATCACAAGTATGCTGGGTGTCGTTACATTGATTTTGCCTATAGTATTTACATTCTCTTTTTGGCAGCAACGAAACTTCAAAATAATAATGTTGAAGAAGATTCTCTCCATTTCATGCACAAAAACACATTCAGCAAAAATCAGCACACAAAAGCATACAGTATCTCCATTGAGGAAAAAATTATTATTATTGTTTATTCATATGTCGCCACAAAGGTTCTGCAGCACCTAACAATACACAAATGAGCAAAAACGGTTACAATACAAGACAATTTAGTGCAAGTACATGGTAAATATGGATAGTTGCATCAGGGGTCAGGACACTGAAGCAATCATCAAGGTGGCGAGGTTGATATATTTTAAGAAAGGCACATGAGGAGAGAGGGCCCTGCTCGTGAGAGCTTACATTCTAAAGGGGAAGGTTAGACAGACAGGCGTAACACATAAGGGCTAGAAGTGAGCATAAACATAAGGTTAGGATGAAAGATGGCTGGATTTTATGCAGGAGGGTGGGAAGAGCTCAGCTTAGTGTTTGATATTTTAAGTCTAAAAAAGTGCTGGGTCATCCAAGAGTAGATAGAGGAGAGACAGTTGGAGATATAAGTGAGGATAGAGGGAGAGAGATCAGGAAAGAAATGGTAGATCAGGAAAGAAATGGTAGAGTTCAGTATTATAAGCATAGATGTGATAGTGGAAGTCGAGTGAGAAAATTTGCTAACCCAGGGCCAGATTCTCTAAGTTTCAAAAGTGATAAAATGGAGAGTGATAAACAGCCAGCCAATCAGCACCTGTCTGATATTTTTCAAACACAGTCTGTGACATGGCAGGTAGGAGCTGATTGGCTGGCTGTTTATCACTCTCCATTTTATCACTTTTGAAGCTTAGAGAAATTGGCCCCCAGAGAGGACGTATAGAGATAGAGAAGAAGACCATGAATAAAATGTTGGCGGGCACCTACTATCAATGGAAGAGCAGGAGAGATAAAGTCATTAGAGGTACAGCTGTGCATTTTCAAAACTGACGGTGCAAATACAAGCATTAACAGTGATATTCAAAGTTTTATCAGTTGTACAAATGATGATATTACGGCTGAATAGCCAGATTAAGCATCCAGGAGTATACAGTGTGTAAGAAATTATCTATAATGTCATTAGACCCCACAGTTATGTTGAATCCTGTGAATCATGGGTCCTCGAGGAATGGGTAGAGCTAAACTGACATTATGGGGGAAATTTACTAAAGGAAATTTGTAAAAAATAGGTGTATTTGTATCCAGAAATACACTTATTTTTGACATTTACTATCCCGAAAATACAGCAATTCGTATTCGTATTGATAGCACATTAATACGAATACGAATTGCTGTATTTTCGGGATAGTAAATGTCAAAAATAAGTGTATTTCTGGATACAAATACACCTATTTTTTAAATAGGTAAATTTCCCCCCTATTTGTCATATTTTAGCTGCATTTTCTAGCTGTCCTCCTCTCAATAGGAAGCAGATGGGATGCAGGGGAGTTGCCTATTCTACCCAAAAATATTTAGACCCTGGCAACTTCTAGGGGAGTAAGTAAAAATGTTCATAATTTGAATCACACTGTTATTTAAGCTGCAAATTGTGCCTGTTTATTACATTCAAACAGGTCAAAACAATTTATCTCATACTTGCACTTGCCAACAGTTTTTTTTCTCCATGGGAGGAGATGCTCATTTGCCTCCCTCCACCATTTTAGCCCTGACATCTCCTCTCAGATACACAAATTGAGGCATTTTCTGTAATGGGAGGAGCTTGATGTCATCAGGCTCCGTCCCCATCCCGAAGTGCAAACGATCATCTCCTCTCCGGGCATCTCCCAGAGAGAAGAAAAAAAAGTAGGCAAGTATGAAAAAAAACTATTTTGATGAGGTCATGGGGGGTCACTTTTACATCAGAGCTATTCAGATGATCCAATAAGGCAAATGTTTTCCTTGCTACTTAAATGCTGGTGACCAGCAAATGCGGATGGGAGCAGAGAAAACAGTAATACAGTAGTACTTTGATACACACATATTTGAACTTGATTGAAACACATCAGCTATTTGCTATATGCACTGCAAGCATTGCCATGTAATCATAAACTAGTCATTTTATGGAGATACACTGGTGTACAAATGAAAGAAGTACAGTCATGTACTGCCGTACCAGTAATCTGGCAGCTACTGTATGTCATGCAACCATGCAGAACATGCAGAATTTAGTATCCAGGATCTGTATTAAGGCATCACCTGATAAGCTGTAATGATTATCATTACTATATTATATTAAACATATTATTGTAACGTGACTATTTAGATACAGTACAAGTATCTTCCAAATTTGACAGAATGCTATAAAATTGCAATTTTTGTGCCATTGTGAAAGTCTTTAGTGATAATGTGCAACATTATACACGTTCCCTCCAGCAAGTATAGCTAGAAGGTAAACAGACTGCATTGAGCATTGCTGCATCTACAGTAACAGCATCTTGAAATTTGTATGTGGAAGATAAGATGCACATTAATTATTTATATGTTAAACTGTATTATTCATTTACTAACCTTTATGTAAAAGAGAATATCTCTAGAATAGTTTGCAATGTCCTGTATAACTTCTTGTACCTGCACTATTGCTTCATCGTGTCCTCTAGATAGCAACATCACTACGCAAACAATAACTGTTGTGCAGGTCACTAATGGCTGGGCTTAAAGAACACGTGAAGTGCCTATAGGCTATTTCGGAGTTAAGGCCCCATGAGGAGGATGGAGGTCAGTGAAGTCAAGTCTCTACAGATTTGGACTGGTGTGAGAAGCAATATATTACAGTGACATATATTGTTGTAATACTAATATATATATATATATATATATATATATATATATATATATATATATATATATATATATATATATATAGACCAACAGAGATTTCATCTAGATGCCTGTATCCCTGCGGATATTGTGGCCATACAATGCAATATCTCTCAATGTGTATTAGCAAAGATGTCTTTGGCTCCTCCCCGTTCCTCCCCATATAAAGGAACAGGAGAAGTGACACAAATTCACATGTGGTGATGCAACAATTCTGATGAATGACATCCTCAACAGCCAACATTGTGGCAGGGTTCGTGACAATGTGCACCTGCCCAGGCCATGGAAAATCCTTGATACTTTAGCATCCCGCCTTATAATGCTGACACCACCGGAATATGGTGCATCATGAGAAACACTGCTCTCTGTACACTGAATTCATCCTGCAGTAAATTTCTGAAGCATGGTTGCCTCCTGCGTGAAGAAATTGGATAACAGCTCCTTACACTGATCTAAAGGAATCCATCATGCATCTGACAATGCGATGTCATCAAAATATTATAAAAGAATACAAGTAGTGAGTAAGTTGAATAAGAATTCCCCAAGTGGTCATGTTTCCAGATGCAGCATTCTACTAGCAAGCTACTACTGTAACAGGGCACAGATGCCCCCTGAATGGTGCTCATGCCATTATAACTAATTGATCCAGGGGTCCACATGCTCACCTCACTAGCTATTGCTCAGGGTGTCTGTATGACGCTCCAAGCAGCATCAAGTTCCCACGGCACTAGTAGAGAAGACTCAGGATACAGTATTTGAGCCATGAGTTGGAGGAGGGGGAGAACTGCAGACGGGGCAGGTACGGCTGGTACTGCCGCCAGCCTGTCTCGCCCAATCCAGCCACACCACCCACACACCCCCTCCTTACAACCCTGAGCAAAGCATTTATATTTGTGGTAATAAACTTATTATTGAAAAACTATTGATATAAACTCTTACCCAATATTGAGTTGGTCAGTAGCTACAGTGGTCTCTTTATGAAGAAATTTATTTATAAAAGGTTATAGGAATACCCTACAGTTAAATTTTCTAAGAATGCTCAAAATGATTGGCATATGAGATTACAGCCAGGATCCAGTGTTAACTAAGAAGAGTCCCACCTTTATTGAGCAAGGCTATAAAACAAGCTACAATCATGAGTATGCCGGTGACCAATAGCATTTGTATAAGATGGGGGCTGGTAATGCTTCATCATCACCAAGGCAGCAGATGGAGAATGTTGTTGATTAGTTTCTAGTCTGTACTCTGCAAAGAGAATGGGGAAATGATTACACATCTGATATAGTCCAGCTGCCCAATATTGCCCATTAAACAGATTCTTAAAGAGAAACTAAGATTAAAATGTAATTTTTTTAGCTCTTTTTAAATAAATGTAATTGCGCTTTAAAGTTTTTTTAAATTTAGGATGCGATTTTGTTCTGTAGATAACATGTTACATCCAGCAGATGTCACTGCTGCTAATTGGAGATCTTTAGTCAATGACTACATTTTTTTAGCTGTTCCAATAAATTAAAAAGAAATGCAATACCACAATCAACGAAAATTAGCAAAACAATTTTATTTTACAAACTATAAGTATCTAATGTAAATATATATTTTTTACCGCATTCCTATAACTAAAAATTTCCAGACCCAACTGTACATTTGAAGTGTAAGGAATTAGGTTATTGAGTTGGGCTTTAAGTACATGTAAAAACAAAGATGTACATGCTTCCATCAGACCAACCTGAAGCTTTTGCCTCTGCTAATTATTACGGACAAGCCTCTTTATTGAACCAAATCTTGTTATTGGCATCAGGATGCATGAGCTGTGGCTCTTGTTTAAAATGCACTCATTAGCCGTACAAATCAACCTCGTTGACAGAAAGCTTCGGAATTAAGCATCCAGCGTTACTCATTGGACAAGGAGCAATTTATAATGCCATTAGCAACACTTGCGAAGGTTACAGACATCAAAAATTGTTCAGCCGTAATTATTCTTAATGGATACAAGGAATAAACTGACGTGGGACAGCATTTTCATTAGCTTTCAATCAAGGCTGATAGCTGTGGATAAGCGGACGCGTGGTTAATTTTTCTTTCTAGAAGATGGGTGGTTGTGAAAGATAAAATAACAAAATAGTAATGTACCAGTGGGATGGAAGAGTCTCGGAACAGAACTTAACTTATAACTGCCTTAATGAGATCTAATTAAAATAAATAGATGGTGCGTAGGGTGTGGGATATTTGGGGAATGCAATTGGAGTTTGTGTGGTTGAATGGCTTAGGTTAAATAGTTAAATTATGCTTAACCCTGTCAGTTTGGAGCAAAATAAGAACCACATAAGCAGGTTTGAGTGTAATACCCTGCTAAGCAATATGCTTACACATGGAGCTCCCGTCTTCCATCCTGGGAGCTCACATCCCTGGCCCCCGGAGAAGGGGATCGTGCTGACACCGGAGGAGGAAGGAGGAAGGAGCATCAGTGGATGCAGTGTGCCCCGGGGCAGAATGTGGTGGATGTGGCAGCTCCCTGGCCTGGAGACAGACAGTGGCCATGACCCCCAGCCGCAGCCCCCGGTGGTATGATTGTCGACCGGAGGTTACCAGGACCAATATGCTGGGTGCATCCAGTAGAGCAGGACCCCTGGCAATATCCCCTAACACCTGGCGGAAACTCTGTAGTCCCCCCCCATTCCTGAAGGATCCCCTGCCAAGACAGCAGAGGGAGCCCCCGGCAGGTTGAGATCTCTGGAAAACCAACAATGCCTGACTTCCCCTCAGCAATGGTTGAAACCACGATAGAAGGGAGGAGTAGGTATGGCTCCTCAGCCCAGTGAGGGCCCGGCACCACTGACTCTCTCTGACTCTCCCTGCACACTGGCTTTCCCCCTAGTTGTGGTTCCTAACATGCTGCCCCTTCACCCCCTCAGCCCCACGGAGGTACAACTTACACTGGCTGACGCCTGTGATGTGCTGAAGGGGTGATGGCCTGTTGACACTTCTACAGCTGCCCGTGTGTAGCAATGATCAAGATGGCGCCATTGATGGCTGCCTAGGAACTGTGCTGCTCAGTCATATGTAACCCTGTCTTGTCCATCACCCTCCCAGGGTACATCTAGTGCATATCTGTATGTATCTGTATGTGTCCTATATCTGCACTGTTTACTTGTGACCTATCTGACTGTTGCAACGACCATTGGTGCAGCTCAAGGGCGTAACTACCATAGGTGCAAGGGGTGCAGCTGCTATGGGGCCCAGAGCTGAAGGGGGCCCATCTCTGCTGACTAAGTAATATGTTCTATATACATTTATCACCATCAGTTGCTAAATAGGGGGCCCTTACAAACTTTTTCTATAGGGCCTATGAATATCTAGGTATGCCACTGGTGCCTACAGTAGGTGCTGTGCAGCTCGGCAGGTACATGTACAAGGCACAGTGAATCAGATGTATTAAGCCTGGAGAAGAGATTAAATGGAGAAAAACTGGAGATAAAATGAAAGGAGAAAAAAAACAGTGAACTGTGTTTGAAAATGACAGCTGGGAGTTGATTGGTTGGTGCTTTATCTCCTTTTACTTTATCTCCACTTTATCTCCAGGTTATCTCTTCTCCAGGCTTAATACATCTGCCCCTGTGTGTGCTACAGAGCAGGCACTGTCTGGGAGGAGCCTGTCCTGAGGTAATACTGGAGGTAATACTGAAGAGGTACTACAGGGTGGTGGCTATCAGAAAACTGCATCTTGGAGACCAGGGTGCATGAAGTACTGATTGAGTGATGCCGAGGATCAAGGCCGAAGCCAGCTTCAGTGTGCTGTGGAAAATGGGAGCTGTGCTGCAGCAGATTTGGAGAGGTGACAGCTACTGTAATGCGCTTTTGAGTCTGCAATATGGCGACTGACAGGTCTGTCAGGGCTCACACCCAGTGGCGTAACTACAATTTGAGCTCCCCCCCGCCACTACAATTTTCTGTATTCCCCCCACACACAAACACTCACCGCTGTACCTTCCGCCCAGATTTGGTGGCTGCGGCCATAACAATAGCTTCCGTAGACCCCGCAGCGCCCAAACTTGCCTAGCACCTCCAAGCCACAGCGGGGTCTGCAGAGCTATAGTTACACCAGGGCTCACACATACTTCAGGATAGTACACAGCTATCTAACTATATTATAGGAGCAGGGACTTACAGTGTGGCAGGGAAATACACATGGAGGTACACTGAGACAAACAAGTGCCTCCACCTGTGAGAGAGCTGTATAAGTGATAGAGACTATCAGTGTAACCACAGCACAGAGATAGAGACTGCAGGGAGACCATAGCACTCTCTCATGGCTAGAAGAGCCAGCATCGCTATATATAATAACATTAGCTGAGGCTGATTACATATTATATATAAAGTAATAACTGTATAGGATACAACTCTGGACGAGGATAGCAATTGAGGTGCTCAGAGAAAATAAACTATTAAAGTTGATTAGGCTACCCATTTACCAGCAATTACACCAGGAAGTATAAACAGTCAGTGTGCTTGGATTGCTATAAGTAAACGGTCACCATCCATTGGACATAAATCTCAGAAAGTGTTCACCAGTAAACTGGATAGTACTTCTGGAAAACATTACAAAAGTAACTGGAATATATGGACGTGCGCATAGACTAATAGTGTGTACAGACGGTAAGATTTGCCTTCCGATGTTCCCGATATAGGGAACATCGGAAGCCAAATTGCATGTAAATCGCATGCTTTTTTTAGGGCTTGCGAGCACGATGCGCTGCCGATGCGTGCTCCCGTGAGAGCGCAAATCGGCAGCCAGATAGAGAGGGCAGGCAACACTATATAGTGCAGACCTGCACTATATAGTGAAAACTGTGCCCCTCTAGCATGCTGTGAGATGCGAGTCCCGATGCGATCTGATCGCGTCGGGATTCGCATCTCACGGCAATATCTGCCATGTGTACACACCGTAAGAGTTCATATTTAAGTTTTGTATGGGTTATTTAGCTAGAATACCGGTAACTTTAAAGCTTTAAAGTAAATTGTTTCTATATACAAAATAGTGAATGCATAGCCTACTATTGAAAATCATTTAAGGGTCACCCTCAAGGTGATAACTTACTGTAGTTGTTACATAACATTTACCTAGTAACAAAGTTAGGGTAAGCTTTAGATTGTAGCAAATATAAAATTTTGGTATTCTTACACATTTATATGATGTATAAGCCATTGTGTTAAAGTTTGTGCTGTGTTATTACTCTGGTTTTATGCTTAAATACCCCAAAACAGTAAATTATTCCTGATAAATGTTACTTTTTTTATATTTATTGTGATGTTTACTGAGTTGAGTTTGGGGAATCGCCTGACTCTCTGCTGTGGGCATGCAAAGTCTGGGAGAAGCCCCAGGAATGAACAGTTAGCAAATCATACTAGTCAGTTCTCCAAAACACACATACCCCACATGAGTCTGTGTCAAATTAATATCAATGGTTTACGCAGGCATGTCCAAACTATGGCCCTCCAGCTGTTGTGAAACTACAAAGTCCTATCATGCCTTGCCACAGTTCTGCCATTAGAGAATGCTAAAACTATGGCAATGCATGCTAGGATATGTAGTTTCACAGCAGCTGGAGGGCCACAGTTTGGACATGAAGGGTTTAGAGCTTTTGTGCTTTTAGTGTTTTTGACATTTTTATTTTGTTCCTTGAACTTTTAATACTGCAATGTGTAGATCTTTGAGACATGTTGCAGAGTATTCATGGAGCAGTTCGTGTTTGTAGCAGTTGATGTATCAAGCACAGGAAAGAATGGAGAACTGAACAAGAGGAGAAGTTGCCCATAGCAACCAATCAGCTTCTACCTGTCATTTTATAGAATATGCTTGATAAATGCTTCCTGAAATCTGATTGGTTGCTATGAGCAGCACCGGAGCGCCCCAGGCAGGTGCGCCCTGGTGCTCACTCGCTCCACCGGGGGGGGTGATGCTGCCGCCCGGCTCTCACCTGCTGCTTCGCTCCAGGGGGGGGGGATTCGCTCCATTAGGGGATGGTGCCGAGTGATGCAGCTGCATCGAGGAAGGGGGGGGGGGGGCGGTCAGGGGGTAATACGCTCCATCACTTCACGGGGGGTTGGTGGGGGGGGGGAAAGAGTTGCCACTCACCTCCATCCAGTGGGGGGGGGGGCTACTGCTCCTAACTTCCGCCCTCCAGTGACCGGCACCCTAGGCAAATGCCTAAAGCTGGCTATGGGCAACTTCTCCACTTGTTCACTTTTCTGCTCTTTTCACTGCTTGACACATCAATCCCTTAGGGGTATATTTGTTAATGGCCGATTGTGTGTTTTCCACTAATTATATGCCACTTTGCAGTGTATTTTGAATGGAACTGACTGACTTTAAACCTCAAATGTGGCCAACATCAACATTATTATTAAAATAAATGCTTTGTTTCTACACTGCAATATATACATGTCGACCTTCTGCCATGTTGACCTAGACACCTTTCAACCTTCCAGCATGTCGACCCAACAGTGTCGACCTAAGGACTGTTGACCAAATGATCCTGCACAGTATGCATTGGGTTAAAAAGTCTCCTCTCTGCTCTTTACTTCCTGCCTGTGCCTGGTGAGATGACAAGGGAGATAGCCTATCACCCTCTGTGACCTGCTTATGACTGTAAATACAGTTTCAGAGCCAATCACATTACAAATGGATTGGCTCTGAAATGGGTAGGACTCTGCTTTTAACCCGTTTGGAATTACAGGTATTTTAAAAACAGTAAATTCTCTCTGGACCTTTCACATTACAGCTAGAAACCTTTTAAACCCATTTAAAATCGTCAATATACCGTGTTTTAGCTGTAATGTGAAAGGGGTATGATATAAATGCACACGTACATCAAGGTTTAAAATGAACAGCTTCCCTCCTGTAGCTGAGCAGTCAAACGGACCAGCAGGGAGACGTAACTACATCGGATGGAGCTGGCCATGCCCAACGCTTTCTTCATCGGGTATGACTTCGTCCCACACGCCCTGACAAAGTCATACCCAATGACGAAATGCATTGGTCGTGGCCATCTCCATCCGACATAGTTACATATCCCTGCTGGTCCATTTGATTGCTCAGCGTCTCCTGGCAAAGTGGCTGCCAGCGTATCTGACCCGGCTTCCTAACCGTGGCTTTCGGAGCGATGTCTGCATACCATCTACACGCTTCGGTACTGCTGATCTGTTCATGGCAAGCTGTTCATTTTAAACCTTGATGTACTTGTGCAGTTATATAAGTAAATTGTTATACTTTTACATGCTCACTGGTGCACTTTTCTTCTTTGAAATAAATAGATAAATATACCCCTTAAAGCTGGGTTTCATAATAACATATTACACTTGCACATTATTTACTGGTGATTGCATGCTCCCACAGAAGTCAACAATGGGGGCTAGGTTTAAAGTGCTGCACATCAAACCTAGAGATATCACTAAAATCCTTGTTTATGCTAATTAAGGAGTCGGACAGCTCATGATCATGCCTTCCCTGATTAACATGGCAGGTAATACAGTTGTAAGGGCAATTACTGCTGAAGGGCATTGCTCCAATGTTGGAATGCATGCCTGTCACTCCAGTTTGTGCCCAAAAATATTGTCTCTTGGATTTTTTTGCATTGTTTGATACTTTGGTTACTTAAGTTATATGCTATGCATTGTGAATTTGTGTGATGTTTGTAGATGAGACCATATTTTAGGCTGGGTTTGCTGATAACATACTTCTCAATATTTTGTTATTTTTGTTATCTATGATATATATATATTTAACACATGGTATCAAATATATAAAGCAGAGATTAGTGGCATAAGTTTGTCCCAGTTGCGCAGTTGGAAGATTAAAATGGGTTTCCCCCACACACACCACCTATTATAAATATATGTATAGTGACAAGGTATCACATACACTGGATATACTGTAGATGAAGTATAGGTCTTTATTTTGTAGCAGGTAAACAGCATCACAGGTTAACAGCTCGGCAAGCAACGATACAGCATCACAGGGTTTTCATCAGATTTCACAGTCAGGGTACACACCAAAGCACCTAAAGTAATATTATATTACTGGCCTATAACCTAGCTGCTTTTCAGCATTGGAGGCAATGACCTTGTAAGCTGGACACATATATAACATTAAGCTGCTATTCAGCCAATACCAGTTTAGGAACCCTGGACTGCAACACATTTTTCTGCTGCTGCTCTAAAACCTGGACTAGATCCCACCAGAACGAGAAATGTCCTAAGTTGCAACTTACATTTGGGTTTAGACCAAGTGAGGACTGCTTGTACCATACTAGGCTGAGGTTTAACCTGCCCTCTGCCCACAATGTACCCCAAATACTTGCACCATACCAATGCCACATTTCTCTGGGTTGGTGGTAAACTCGTGTGCCCATAGAGACTTTATCATGGTAAAACACAAGTAGAGGGTAGCTTCCCAGCGCTGGTTGAATCTAGTGATTGTTAAATGCCCGATATCCTCCAGTAGATATCCTATAGGACCACACTGACCTTGGTGTTGGTCCCTATGTGCACAAAAAGGTTTCTTTTATTGGCTCAAACTCATAGGGTCCTGTATACTTCTAGTCAAAACACGGGGAGATTACAACTGACCTGATGTTAGGTCCCTATGTGCACATCACGGTTTCTTTAAGGAGTTCCAACTCTCTATGACACACATGTAATCTGCCGCAGATATTACTGACCTGATAGAAATACCCTATGTTCACATAGGGGTTTCTTTGATACGTCCCAGCCGGTATAATGGATCCCTGGAAACAAGAGGCGTGTTTTTTCCAAAAACAGGACGGTTTATTGTGAATAAAAAGTCACTCCAATACTATCCAGAAGTTGTCTGTATCTCCTTCCATATACACCTTAGGTGTATATGGAAGGAGATACAGACAACTTCTGGATAGACCCTGGTCATCGGTCCCACCTGCTCCCTACTCAATCCGGATGAGAGGTTTTTTTACGGTGGTAATCCAGAGTTCTCTGTTCCCCTATCCTATTTCCCATTTTTTACATTTTTTTACTTGTATTGGAGTGACTTTTTATTCACAATAAACCGTCCTGTTTTTGGAAAAAACACGCCTCTTGTTTCCAGGGATCCATTATACCGGCTGGGACGTATCAAAGAAACCCCTATGTGAACATAGGGTATTTCTATCAGGTCAGTAATATCTGCGGCAGATTACATGTGTGTCATAGAGAGTTGGAACTCCTTAAAGAAACCGTGATGTGCACATAGGGACCTAACATCAGGTCAGTTGTAATCTCCCCGTGTTTTGACTAGAAGTATACAGGACCCTATGAGTTTGAGACAATAAAAGAAACCTTTTTGTGCACATAGGGACCAACACCAAGGTCAGTGTGGTCCTATAGGATATCTACTGGAGGATATCGGGCATTCAACAATCACTAGATTCAACCAGCGCTGGGAAGCTACCCTCTACTTGTGTTTTTCTATGTGTTAAGGAGTGGTGCTCCTGGTTAGCAATCCAGCTGCGGTTGAGAGCGCTGGACTACTGAGAATCTATCCTGTTTTTATCTGACTTTATCATGGTCTCTACCTTTGGAAGATGTGATTCCCAGTTAGGACTAAAAATAACGATGTCGTCTAAATATGCAGTTGCATATTCCCTGTCGGGTCACAGCAAGTTATTCATAGCTCTATGGAAGGTTGCTGGGGCACCATGTAAGCCAAACGGCAGCATTTTGTACTGAAATAAGCCCTCTAGGGTAGAGATGGCTGTTTTTGCCTTAGTAGCTTCCATCAAAGGAATCTGCCAATACCCTTTTGCCAAATCAAGAGATTAGAGGTAAGATTCTGACTCTTGGATACATTTTCCAACAGCTCATCACCCCTGGCCATAGGTTACAAATCAAAGCCAGAAACTTGATTTAACTTATGGAAGTCATTGCAGATTATACTACTCACTTGTTGATTCCTCTATGACCCCTAGGTGTAGCATCTCCTCCACCTCTTGCTTTACTGCTGCCCACTTTGCTTTAGGCATGCCCCTGTGGAGTCACAACATCATGTTGGATGATCTGTGTCTTTCCCAAATTGCAGAAAACACATCTTGGTACTGCGTCACTAAATTCACCACTTCCTGTTTCTGACTGGGACTAAGTGTGACTTCAATGGGTACCTGGCATTCTGTACCTTTTTTTGCTACCAAGGATGGCTGGCTGTCTCTTTCCTTCCAAAGTTTTAACAGGTTTCTATGGTAGATGTCAACTTCCCTCCTTCTAACCCCCCCCCCTGTCCAAACTTGTAATTGACCGGTCCCACCGCCTCTATGATCTCATAAGGGCCCCACCATTGAGCATACAGTACATCATATGTTCTTTAGTGGGCATAAACAGTACCACCTTGTCTCCTGGTTTACATAGTTACATAGTAGGTGAGGCTGAATAAAGACTTGCGTCCATCTATTTCAACCTATGTTTATAATAGTTTATCCCTTGTTGTATAGTATGTTCTGATATTTTAAAGACAAATTATATTACTTATTCAAACCCATGGATATTTTTAACTAATAAATGTTTATCCAATCTTATTTTAAACATATTTATAGTGTCTGCCGGCACCACTTCTCCAGGAAGAGAGTTCCAAAGTTTGACTGCTCTGACTGTGAAGAATTTTTTTTCTTCTAGATGAACAAAATCTTTATTTATACATGTTGAGCATGTCCCCCCTTAAACATCTCTTTTCTAGTGTAAATAGTCCCAAATTCCTAAATTTTTCCTCTTAAAGGACCAGTTGTTGAGCCCTTTCCATGTGTTCATTCAGGATTGGTGCAATCAGACTTAGACTACCGTACAATTGGGACACAAACTAAATGACATTACAGTCCTGACAGGTTTTTTTTCCACCTTTTTTCAACAGATCCAGAATCCCTCTGGGTTATCTCCCATAGAGTTCAAAGAGACCAAACCATGTGGATGATTGGGGTATCTCTCTGACTGCAAACATCAAATAAGGTAATGGCAAATCCAGTCTCACTTTTCTTGAGAAACTGCTCTCAGTGGGGGGGATGCCCTAACATCCGCGCCCCCTTACTGCCCCCTATCACTGGCTACCGCTGGCTACCTCATTCATAATTACCGCATATGCTGTAACATATGCGATAATTATGGCTAAGGACAGCTCTTGCGTTAAGAGCTGTCCTTTGCGGTGAGTCAGCGGGTCCCATCGTGACCCGGCGGCTTCTCCCTCCCTCCCTTACCCGGCTGCTGGCTGCTGCAGTGGGGGGGTTGGCTCTCCTCCTCCCTGCACCCGGAAGAGGATCGGTGTAGGGAGGAGGAGGTCACAGGTCCGGGCAGCACAGCTCTGTGCTGCCTGGACACAGGTGAGGGGGGGGGGTGGGCGAGGCTATGTGGGGCATCGGGGGGTCATAGTAGAAGCCCATAGACTTCTATGGGGTATCGCCAGATTTTTCTGGTGATGCCCCCCGCTGCGGTAACCCGGCGGGGGATGCTTAGCGCATCCCAAAATGCTTTAAAAACCCAGATAACGGGGAATTTTACTGCATTTTTAGCTTAGAGAATCTCCCCCTTTATCTTTTGTTTAGGGTTTAATTACAACTTTCTACCAGGCAATATGTTTGTGGATGGTACACTGAGGTAGTAATCCTGTCTACCTTTAACAACTGGCATAAATCCTTTATAAATTTGGAAACAAATGGGGTCCTTGATCTGTTAAGACCTCCTTCAGTATTCCCAGGGGGGTATACAGGTTTGGTAAATCTCTGGCAATAGTGACAGATTTCATATTATGCAGGGGTATAGCCTCCAGGTATCTGGTGACATAATCCACTATAACAAGTATGTATTTATGCCCTCGAGCAGAATTTTCCACTGGCCCTATTAGATTCATGCCAATTTTCTCAAAAGGTACAGAAAAGAAAGGGAAGGGTACCAGTGGAGCCCTATACTCTGGCCGAGGGGGGGGTCTTCTGGCACACTGGGAATTTTTGTCAATACCTAAAGACTGCGGCATAGATGCATGGCCAAAAGCACTTTAAAGGTACCCATACACTAGTAAGATTTATCCTCAGATCTGGTTGGAACAAAAACATGGTTATGGATGAGTGACAGTTTGTCAGTTTTCCAGCATTTCCAAGCAAATGGTCAACTGTCATTTGCGCTCATCCATAACCATGTTTTTGTTCCAACCAGCCAGATCTGAAGATAAATCTTACTAGTGTATGGGTACCTTAACTGTATTCGTTAAGCGCATACCTTAACTGTAAGCACTGTGAGGCATTACTGCCTCACAGTGCTGAGGTCCTGGGATCGATTCCCTCCATGGCCCTAACTGTGCAAAGTTTGTATATTCTCCCATGCATTTGAGTTTACTTACTCCGGGCACTCCGGTTTCCTCCCACAATCCAAAAATATACTGGTAGGCTAATTGACTCCCAACAAAATTAACCCTAGAATGAATATGTGCGTGTACATGTGGTAGGGAATATAGATTGTAAGCTCCACTGGGGCAGGGACTGATGTAAATGTTCAAGTATTCTTTGTAAAGCGCTGCGGAATATGTGTGCGTTATATAAATAACGTGTAATAAATAAATAAATGCTATATGTTTAAAATGCATGAAAATGAACCATTCCTTCTTGTGCATCTATTGCATCTATTGCCTTAGTAATAGGAACAGCTCCGTGGTGCTGATGTCAGAGGGTGCACAGCTCTGCAGCTCAGTCTCTGAAATGAGTATAAGAGAATGAGACGATTGGGTTATGTATAAATGTTGTACATATTCCTCTAATAGAAAATATTATTGTACCTGTAGAAATCAGTGATCAGATTATTTCTAAACAAATCACAAAAGGCGATATTTCTTGCTAAATCTTAAAACACGAAATCTATTTACATAATAAAGTTTACTATATCAACTGCTCATCTATCTCATGAAAACATGATCATTTCTATTAGCATGTGACCCCATGTAATAGCATCCAGGCACTCTAGTGGTTAATGCGCATCTAGCAATAGATACACCATATCACCTCTCTTCCACTACTGGTTACAAACCTACTTTTTTCCATATCGCAAGTGTCTACGTTCTAGAAATCCAACCCCCGGTCTCTTATCTCTTACTTTTCCAACCATTACTCTTCCATCACCCTCACGTCTCTGCTCAGATTAGGACTTTCCCTGATAAACGTCCCCCTATCTCGGCCAATTATTCACGTATTTCGGTGAGCCAAGAGGCTAGAGAAATCAGTAGTTATATCGGAGCGGGAGAAGCCAGCTGAAATACATTTCTACTACACCAAGCTGAATATTTAAACGCTGCAATATCTCAAGCCATTAACTAATATTTCCTTTGCTTGCTGAAGTGTTTCAAACTCCCTCCCTCCTTACGAAAAAATATTATGTGTTAAACCGAGCGTTGGTTTCAAAATATCACCTTCAATTTTACGTCTCAAGGTGTTAAGAACTGGATTTGATTGCAGAGATTGGAGTTAGTACAGAGACCACGAGAAGTGTTGCAGATGTCCACTGACAATCGTGTGTTCTGAATATGAACTACGTGAGATGATACGATGCAGCCAAAGCAATACAAAGTAACTCTGTATAAGCCAGAGCAGTTTTCTACTCTCTGTCATATTAAATGACATAAAGAAATATGTGAAAACGGCTTTTATTTTACTGTATTGATGAATTTATTAAATAAATTACATGCAGTGGTTGGATCATCTCTACTTTGTAAAGAGGACCAACATTTTTCTAAATTATTTTGGTACATTTTTGGATTTTATTCACATTTGAGTGTCAAATTTTGCACATTTTGTTGGTGGAATTTGCATTCAAGTATTCAGAATCCTACATCCTACCCAAACCAGTGTTGGACTCAGGCATGAAGGGATTAGCTAACCATAAGAAAGTGCATGGTCTGGGCCCATTGACACACACACACACACACATATATATATATATATATATATATATATATATATATATATATATATATATATATATATATATATATATATATATATATATATATATTACTGTTTGTGCAGGCATGATAATGCACAGGATTGACTACAGCAATGCACAGTAGAAAATACATAATAGACCGTTGCTGTATAATGTATCATATGTATAACGGATAATTTAATGACCGGTCTGGAATCTGTACCCCTATGGTCCTGTCTGACCTGACCCAAACAGCACAATACAGAAGAATGAATTGATTGTCATCACCCCAGCACTATTCATAGGCATTTACAAAAACAATGCAATTGTAATTTAGGGACTGATGAAACATAAATGGAACTTGTGGACTGTGGGGGTTATTCTCTTTCACTCGTAAAGGCACAATCATTCTCTAATGGACAAAACCATATGCACTGCAGGTGGGGCAGATGTAACACGTGCAGATAGCGTTACATTTGGGTGTTTTATTGTTTCTGTGCAGGGTAAATACTGGCTGCTTTATTTTTACACTACAATATAGATATCAGTTTGAAGTACAAACCCTGGTACATGTTTCCTAGCACGGCGCCCATCGAATCGCATACCATAAGGCATATGATGGTATACGATGCGATGTTACGTGATAGCAGCCGATGTTATACAATTTAAAATTGTATACCATCGCATTGTATGCCATATACAATGGTATACGATTTAAAATTGTATAAGCACCCTAATGGGTGTTTTCAATGTTAAATGTGTCCTCTATAAGATAATTAATTGTATAAGCACCATAATGGGTGCTTACAATGTTAAAAGCACCCCCACGCCACCCCCACTATCAACGCCAACCCGAAGCGTGGCGAGCGCATCGAGCCCGTGAGGGGCGGCGGTACGCGTCCTCTCACCTTTTCATACCCCCACTATCCACGTCGGCATGGAGTTGATGTTACATAGTGTGGCGAGCGCAGCGAGCCACCGAACCCGAAGCGTGGCGAGCGCAGCAAGCCCCGCGAGGGGACGCAGAATATATGTGAAGTAATCCGCGTCCGCTCACCACGCTGCGGGCTCAGTGGCTCGCTGCGCTCGCCACACTATATACAATCAACTCCACACCAACGTGGATAGTGGGGGTATGAAAAGGTCAGAGGACGCGTCCGCCGCCCCTCGCTGCGCTCGCCACGCTTCAGGTTGGCGTTGATAGTGAGGGTGGCGTGGGGGGTGCATTTAACATTGTAAGCACCCATTAGGGTGCTTATACAATAAAAAATCGTATAGGGAGGGGCTTTTACAATTTAAAATTGCATCGCATTGCATGCGGGCATATGGCATGTGATGCAATGCAATGCAATGTCATACAACTTAATAACGTGGGCGCCGTGCTAGGAAACAAGTACCCAAACCCCACCCAAATCTAACTCTCTCTGCACATGTTACATCTGCCCTATCTGAAGTGAATATGGTTTTGTCCATTAGAGAGTGATTGTGCCTTTGCGAGTGAACCAGAATAAACCCCAGTGTCACTTGAACTTCATACTTCATGTCTCTGCAAAACACACAGTCCTTAACGAAGTTAAGATTTTATTTAGGTTTGTTCATCGTATCAACTATGCATTAAGACCCTAAAGCAGGCATGTCCAAAGTCAAGCCCGGGGGCCAAATGCGGCCCTTGCTGCCATTTCAAGCGGCCCGCAGCCTCCAGCTGGAAGCGGGCAGAGCATCAGATGTGGGAAGCACAGCACAGGACACTAAAGGTGGGGACACACATTTACACTTCACCAAATCTGGCCCTCGTCGCAAAAAGTTTGGACACCCCTGCCCTAAAGGGTAAATTTACTAAGATGGGAGTCCTATTGAAGATGGGATGTTAACAACCAATGAGAGGCTACTTCTTATTTATTTAACACCTTCTAGATAATAATTGATAGACTCTGATTGGTTGCTATGGGCAACATCCCATCTTCAATAGAACTCCCATCTTTGTAAATTAACCTGTAGGTGAGAAAAACATAATTACACTAAGGCATTCTGGGGCAGATGTATTAAGCCTTAACAAGAGATAAATGCAAGGGTGATAAGGAGAGATAAATGTCCAGCCAATCACCTGCTAACTCCCATGTTACAGGCTGTGCTTGAAAAAAGTCAGTAAGGAGCTGATTGGCTGGACATTTTTCTCTCTTTATCACCCTTGCATTTATCTCTTGTTAAGCCTTAATACATCTGCCCCTCTGTGTGGATTATTTAATATATAACTGCATGAAGGTGTATAAAAAAAAAAGAACAATACAACTTTCCCAGCAGTCATTGTCATGATAGGTGACTTCAAGTTAATAAACAAGATTAAATAATTTAGATTTACCCAAACCCCACCCAAATCTAACTCTCTCTGCACATGTTACATCAGCCCCATCTGAAGTGAATATGGTTTTGTCCATTAGAGAGTGATTGTGCCTTTGCGAGTGAACCAGAATAAACCCCAGTGTTACTTGAACTTCATACTTCATGTCTCTGCAAAACACACAGTCCTTAACGAAGTTGAGATTTTTTTTAGGTTTGTTCATCTTATCAATTATGCATTAAGACCCTAAAGCAGGCATGTCCAAAGTCAGGCCCGGGGGCCAAATGCGGCCCTTGCTGTCATTTCAAGCAGCCCGCAGCCTCCAGCTGGAAGCGGGCAGAGCATCAGATGTGGGAAGCACAGCACAGGACACTATAGGTGGGGCTCCGGTGAGCGCGCCTTTACCCTGCTGCCTGCTGCAGTGAGAAGGTGCCGGCCGCCACAGTCAGATGTGTTTGGCGTCCTACCCCTGCTGCTGCAATCGTATATCACCCTACTCCACAATCACAGTGACAGCAGTGTTTGGGGAGGGGGGTAGCAAGGGGGAAGCTTGCTCCCGTAACATGCAGAGTGGAGGAGGGCAGCAGCTGGAGCCCAAGAATCTCCTGTCCTTGCAGTTCCTGCTTTGCCTCTCCGTCTGGCTCACACAAGTGGCTGGGAAACATACAGAGAATTGAGGGGGCAGAGTGGGGGACATACAGTGAATGGAGGCAGTGATGGCCATTCAGAGAAGGGGGAGCAGGGGCAGGCTGGGGGACATACAGTGAATGGGGGCAGAGTGGGGTATATAGTGAATGGGGGTCATATAATGAATGGGAGTCATACAGTGAAGGAGGGTCAGGCTTGGGGACATACATAGAAACATAGAAACATAGAATTTGATGGCATATAAGAACCACTTGGCCCTTTTTTTAAACATGTTACCTCAAACCATATTTGATCCTTATTTTTTGTAAGGATATCAATATGCTTATCCCAAGCATGTTTAAATGGTACTACTGTATTTGCGTCTACCACCTCTGATGGTAGGCTATTCCACTTATCTACTACTCTTTCTGTGAAGTAATTCTTCCTCACATTTCCCCGGAATCTTCCTTCCTCTAGTTTCAGTGCATGTCCTCGTGTTCTGTTGCTCCTCTTCCTGTGAAGAATGTCTCCCACCTGTACCTTGTTAAAACCCTTGATATATTTGAAAGTTTCTATCATGTCCCCCCTTTCCCTTCTCTGCTCTAAAGTATACATATTAAGATCTTTTAGTCTTTCCTGGTACGTTTTGTGATGTAGGCCATGCACCATTTTAGTTGCCCTTCTTTGTACAGTCTCTAATGTATTTATATCCTTCTGGAGATATGGCCTCCAGAACTGAACACAGTATTCTAGATGAGGTCGTACCAATGACCTATACAGTGGCATTATTACTTCTTTCTTTCTACTGCTGATACCTCTCCCTATGCAATCAAGCATCTGACTTGCCTTCTCCATTGCTTTGTTACATTGCCTATCTGCTTTTAAGTCCCCTGAAATAGTGACACCTAGATCCCTCTCTTCCTCAGTAGTTTCCATTATAGTGCCATTTATACTATATTTAGTCTTTGGATTTCTGAGAGCCAAGTGCATGATTTTGCATTTTTTGGCATTAAACTGTAGTTGCCATGCTCTTGACCATTCCTCTAATCTACCTAGATCCTCAATCATTTGTTTTACCCTCCTGGTGTACCCTGTTGCATACATTTTACCCTCAATTCCATTTGCAATATCACCAATAAAGATATTAAAAAGCACCGGTCCAAGTACAGATCTCTGGGGTACTCCACTTGTAACCTTTCGCTCCTTTGACTGTACTATGTTTACTACAACTCTCTGTTTTCTGTCCTGCAACCACGCTCTTATCCATTCAACTATCTTAGAATCCAATCCCAAGCTTTCAAGTTTATTTAACAGTCTGCGATGTGGGACAGTGTCAAAAGCTTTACTAAAGTCTAGAAAAGCTACATCTACAGCCCCACCTTGATCTATTACTTTAGTCACCCTGTCAAAAAAGTCAATAAGATTTGTTTGACATGATCTTCCCCCAGTAAACCCATGCTGTTTTGGATCCTGTAAATTGCTGGTTTTGAGATATTCTACAACTCTTTGTTTTAAGAGTGTTTCCATCAATTTCCCTACTACTGATGTAAGGCTCAATGGTCGATAGTTGCTTACCTCTTCCTTGCTTCCACTTTTGTGCAGTGGAACTACATTCGCTGTTTTCCAGTCCTCTGGGATTACTCCAGTAGCTAGTGACTGGTTGAATAATTCTGTTATTGGTTTTACCAGCTCCCCTTTAAGCTCTTTTAGTATCCTTGGATGTATCCCATCTGGCCCCATTGATTTATCCACTTTCTGTTTTGAGAGTTCTGTGAGGACTTTCTCCTCTGTAAATGTACTTGTCTCTCCCTCAGTTTTCTGACTATACATGCAACTTAACTGTGGCCCCTTCCCCTCTCTTTCAGCAGTGCAGTGAATACTGAGCAGAAATAATTATTAATATTATCTGCTATTACATTGTCCCCCTCAAGAAAACTTCCACTCTCTGTCTTCAGTCTAATTATTCCACTTTTTGTTTTTCTCCTTTCACTTATATACCTAAAAAAAGTTTTCCCCCCTTTACCCACTGACTGGGCCATTTTCTCTTCAGCCTGTGCTTTTGCACATCTGATTACCTTCTTAGCCTCCTTCTGTCTAACAAGATACACCTCTTTGTCCTCATTCTTCTGCGTCTGCTTAAATTTCTTAAAGGCCAACTTTTTTGCTTTCACAATACTTGCTACTTCTTTTTCTTGTGTTTTTCCTAACTCTTTCGACACAAAGTTCTGTGGCTTTTAGAATTGCACTTTTTAATTGTTCCCACTTATCCTGCACTCCTTCCAAGTTCTTCCACTCTGCCAAAGAATCCCATACAGAGTTTCCCATCTCTACAAAATCAGCCTTCCTAAAATCTAACACATTTGTTTTTGTGTGCGATGAGTCAGTCTCTGTCTTTATTTTGAACCATACTGCTTGACGGTCACTGGATCCCAGACTTTCACCCACATTTATGTCAGATATTCTGTCACCATTTGTAAGTATTAAGTCTAATATTGCGTCCTTACGAGTGGGCTCCCTCACCAATTGCTGGCGGGATGCTCCTTGCAAGGAATTCAGCATGTCCCTACTTCTGGTGGAACTTGCAACAGGCAGCTCCCAGTTTACAGATGAATCATGCCTTGTCCTTGCAGGCGATCCACCAGCAGCATGCTGCTGGCGGATCGCCAGCAACACGGCGCCGCTATCTGACTGTGACGCGCGTGCGTCCCTCACGCACGCGCGTCACAGTATCCAGGCGACGGGGCGGCGAGGCGGACGCATTACTGTCCGCCTCCCGCATGAGGGGCAGGGGGGGGACCCGAGGAGGCTACGGGGGGGTGCGGTCGCCCGGTGTGGGCACCGGGCGACCGAGAGCAGCACCGTCGGAAGGGGATGCGCGCGCACCTCGTGCGCGCGCGTCACCTTCCGGCATACAGATGGCGGCGGGGCAGGGGATGGCGACCCCCCCTGTCGCTGGCCTGCCGATTGGATAGTATTGTATATAAACTCTCACAATTTTAATGTTTCAGCAAGCTTTGATAAATGACCCCCTTAGTAATCACTTTATGCAGTGAGGTGCAAAGGTTTCAATATTCCGATCCGATGTTGACTATATCGTCAACATCGGAAGGCAAATTGAACTGTGTGTACACATTATTAGAAAGATGCCATTGTGTGGAACATTTGCTCTGTAATGTCCCCTGCATACCACATTGCTTGGGAAAGATACCTTTAACACAGGAAAATCAAGCAACAAGGGTGGACATGGATTAAAACTGAAAGTCTTCCTTGATTATCAATGATTTTTCACTCATCAAAAAGATATAAGGGGTAATTCAGGCACGCTTGTAGTGGGCCGAATTCGGTCACCGGCCGACGGTGGGGGTAGGTGGGGTGCGCATGCGTGAATATGTGCAAACCCCCTGTGCGAATGCTTTTGGCAAAGATTAGGGTTAGGGAGCAGGCAGGAGGAAGAAGCAGGGGAACACCCAGTGTTTTATGGGTGTGCCCATAGAAATGCGAATGCAGGCATGTTGGTGCCTGCTTGGGGTGGGAAGCTGACGTCACATGACATCAGCGCCTCTCCTGAATTTGGAGGACAGCGGTGAAAGGAAAAGTCAGTCCAGGCTGATTTTTCATTACAAACAGGAGAAAAATCACTCAATGATATGCGACCATCAAATGATTTTCCCCCTGTGTGGCCACATGCGAGTGGATGCGTATGCATAATGCGAATGCAGAGAATCTCATGGCAGGGGGGCGGACTTTTAGCGGGGCAGCATTTACCTGTTTGCTGCGCAGCGTATATATGCTGCCTTGCAAACAGGTCTGAATCAGGCCCATAGTAACATCTCGGATATTATTTGCTCATAAACATGACTCGTTAGGACAACACCAATGTTTCCTTAAGCCGTGTACACATAGTGAGATTCGGCCAAGCGATTTTGAATAGATAGTCTAAATCGCCTAGGTTAGCCAAACTTGCACTGTGTGTGCACTGCAATAGCAATGCACAGCCCAACAGTATAACTATCACTCGGTGGCAGGCAAGGCAATTTTGAATAGCTGCACCAGGTCCTGGGCCCCGACATCCTGAGGGGCCCCAAGGCCTGCCAGCCCCCCTCTCAGCCATCCGTCCTGCTCAGTCACTCAGATCCCACCTTCCCCTCCCCTCAATCAGATGTCCAGCGGCCTGCCTCAGAACAGAAACCTGGCCCTGGACTTGACCCGGACACTCAGCCACTCCCCCCTACATGGGACTTGAAGGGTTCAGCAGGGAGCAGGGCAACATTGGTGTTTTTAAGATAAGTGCTTAGTGCTTATTACTTAGTGTGTGTATATGTAGGTGGGTTAGGGTTCAGGATATAAGGGTAAGGATTAGGCTGCAGGTGTAGGGAGGATCACAGACCACGTCAGGGTGATAGAGTGCAGGCCGCAGGGTGAGGGAGTGCGTCAGTGTGATAGAGCACAGGCCACAGGGTAAGGGAGTGCATCAGTGTGATAGAGCGCAGACCACAGGGTGAGAGAGTGCTTCAGTGTGATAGAGCACAGGCCACAGTGTGAGGGAGTGCATCAGTGTGATAAAGCGCAGGCTGCATGGTGATGGAGTGCATCAGTGTGTTAGAGCATAGGCCGCAAGGTGTAGGAGTGTGTCAGTGTAATAGAGCAAAGGGTGAATGGTGAGGGAGTGCATCAGTGTGATAGAGCGCAGGCCGCAGGGTGAGGGAGTGCATCAGTGTGATAGAGCGCAGGTTGCAGGGTGAGGGAGTGCTTCAGTGTGATAGAGCACAGGCCACAGGGTGAGGGAGTGCATCAGTGTGATAGAGAGCAGGACACAGGATGAGGGAGCATGTCAGTGTGATAAGCACATGCCACATGTTGAGGTGAGTTCATCAGTGTGATAGAGCGCAGGCCGCAGGGTGAGGGTGTGCATCAGTGTGATAGAACGCAGGCAGCATGGTGAGGGTGTGCATCAGTGTGATAGAACGCAGGCTGTAGGGTGAAGGAGTGCGTCAGTGTAATAGAGCAAAGGGTGCATGGTGCGGGAGTGCATCAGTGTGATAGAGCGCAGGCCGCAGGGTGAGGGAGTGCTTCAGTGTGATAGAGCACAGGCCACAGGGTGAGAGAGTGCTTCAGTGTTATAGAGCGCAGGCCACAGGGTGAAGGAGTGCTTCAGTGTGATAGAGCACAGGCCACAGCGTGAGGGAGTGCATCAATGTGATAGAAGGCAGGCTGCAGGATGAAGGAGTGCGTCAGTGTAATAGAGTGCAGGGTGAAGGGTGAGAGAGTGCTTCAGTGTGATAGAGCACAGGCCACAGGGTAAAGGAGTGCATCAGTGTGTTAGAGCATAGGTCGCAAGGTGAAGGAGTGCATCAGTGTAATAGAGCGCAGGCCGCAGGTTGAGGGAGTGCTTCAGTGTGATAGAGCACAGGCCGCAGGGTGAGGGAGTGCATCAGTGTGATAGAGAGTAGGACACAGGATGAGGGAGCACGTCAGTGTGATAAGCACAGGCCACAGGTTGAGGTGAGTTCATCAGTGTGATAGAGCGCAGGCCGCAGGGTGAGGGTGTGCATCAGTGTGATAGAACGCAGGCAGCATGGTGAGGGTGTGCATCAGTGTGATAGAACGCAGGCTGTAGGGTGAAGGAGTGCGTCAGTGTAATAGAGCAAAGGGTGCATGGTGCGGGAGTGCATCAGTGTGATAGAGCACAGGCCGCAGGGTGAGGGAGTGCATCAGTGTGATAGAGAGTAGGACACAGGATGAGGGAGCACGTCAGTGTGATAAGCACAGGCCACAGGTTGAGGTGAGTTCATCAGTGTGATAGAGCGCAGGCCGCAGGGTGAGGGTGTGCATCAGTGTGATAGAACGCAGGCAGCATGGTGAGGGTGTGCATCAGTGTGATAGAACGCAGGCTGTAGGGTGAAGGAGTGCGTCAGTGTAATAGAGCAAAGGGTGCATGGTGCGGGAGTGCATCAGTGTGATAGAGCGCAGGCCGCAGGGTGAGGGAGTGCTTCAGTGTGATAGAGCACAGGCCACAGGGTGAGAGAGTGCTTCAGTGTTATAGAGCGCAGGCCACAGGGTGAAGGAGTGCTTCAGTGTGATAGAGCACAGGCCACAGCGTGAGGGAGTGCATCAATGTGATAGAAGGCAGGCTGCAGGATGAAGGAGTGCGTCAGTGTAATAGAGTGCAGGGTGAAGGGTGAGAGAGTGCTTCAGTGTGATAGAGCACAGGCCACAGGGTAAAGGAGTGCATCAGTGTGTTAGAGCATAGGTCGCAAGGTGAAGGAGTGCATCAGTGTAATAGAGCGCAGGCCGCAGGGTGAGGGAGTGCTTCAGTGTGATAGAGCACAGGCCGCAGGGTGAGGGAGTGCATCAGTGTGATAGAGAGTAGGACACAGGATGAGGGAGCACGTCAGTGTGATAAGCACAGGCCACAGGTTGAGGTGAGTTCATCAGTGTGATAGAGCGCAGGCCACAGGGTGAGGGTGTGAATCGGTGTGATAGAATGCAGGCTGTAGGGTGAAGGAGTGCATCAGTGTAATAGAGCAAAGGGTGCATGGTGAGGGAGTGTATCAGTGTGATAGAGCATAGGCCGCAAGGTGAAGGAGTGCATCAGTGTAATAGAGCAAAGGGTGAATGGTGACTGAGTGCATCAGTGTGATAGAGCGCAGGCCGCAGGGTGAGGGAGTGCTTCAGTGTGATCGAGCACAGGCCACAGGGTGAGGGAGTGCATCAGTGTGATAGAGTGCAAGCCACAGGGTGAGGGAGTGCATCAGTGTGATAGAATGCAGGCTGCAGGGTGAAGGAGTGCGTCAGTGTAATAGAGTGCTGGGTGAAGGGTGAGAGAGTGCTTCAGTGTGATAGAGCACAGGCCACAGGGTGAGGGAGTGCATCAGTGTGATAGAACGCAGACCGCAGGGTGAAGGAGTATGTCAGTGTAATAGAGTGCAGGGTGAAGGGTGAGGGAGTGTACCAGTGTGATAGAACACAGGCTGCAAGTTGAGGGATTGCATCAGTGTGATAGAGCGTAGACCGCAGGGTGAGGGAGTGCTTTAGTGTGACAGAGCACAGGCCTTAGGGTAAGGGAGTGCTTCAGTGTGATAGATCACAGGCTACAGGGTGATGGAGCACGTCAGTGTAATAGAGCACAGGCTGCATGGTGAGGCAGTGCATCAGTGTGATAGAGCACAGGCCACAGGGAGCATATCAGTCTGATAGAGCACAGGCCACTGGTTGAGGTGAGTTCATCAGTGTGGTAGAGCACGGGCTGCAGGGTGAGGCAGTGTATCAATGTGATATAGGGCAGGCCGCAGGGTAAGTGAATGCGTCAGTGTGATAGAGCGCAGGCCACAGGATGAGGGAGAGTGTCAGTGTGATAGAGGGCAGGCAGCAGGGTGAGGGAATGCGTCAGTGTGATATAGTGCAGGCCGCAGGGTGAGGGAGTGTGTTGGCGTGATAGCGAGCGCAAGCCGTGGGGCAGAGGTACACGTCAGTGTGATAGAATGCAGGCTGCAGGGTGAGGGATTGTGTCGGTGTGATAGAACGCAGGGTAAGGAAGTGCATTACTGTTACAGTATAGAGCGCAGGCCGTGGGGTAAGGGAGTGCGCCAGTGTGATAGAGCCCAAGCAGTGAGGCGAGTTTATATTAAAACAAAGAGGGGGTGTGGGGGTTCATAGCATTTGAGGGGATGGGGGCCCCCAGATATATTATATGGGGCCCCAAAAATTCTGTTGCTGGCCCTAAGCTGCACATCTGTGTGTGTTTGGCCAAAACTGCACTAAGCAGCAGCCTGCCCGTGTGTACACCACTTTACTGTCTTTAGTTATTTATTTATTTAGGGGGAAATTTACTAATATGAAAAACCTAGTTTTTCGTATTAGTATTTTCCCTACGACTGCATACACGCTTCGGGTTGCCGTTGATAGTGGGGGTGGCGTGGGGGTGCATTTAATCGCATCCCATCGGGTACATGGCATGCAATGCGATTCAATGTTGTACGACTTAATATCGTGGGCGCCGTGCTAGGAAACAAGTACCCCGTTTTCGATTCCATTTCTAATAGATATGGACTAGTCGACCTGCTCTAAAGTTTTATCTACTCCTTTTCGATTTCCACTATTTTCTATTCGATTTTTCCTTCGATGTGCATTCGATTTGCTATTAGATCAACACTGGCTTCAGGCCGGAGATGGACATTGAATCGAATGCTGCAGTGAACACATTAGATTTGCACTATCTATTAGATTTCCAATTCATCCCTTAGATTTCACAATTTGACATAAAAAGCATAACGTAATAAAGGATAATTTTCATACATTTTGTAACTTGAATAATTATAGCAAAATGTCATAATAAATCATGTTTTTGTTTCTTTAAAAAATGTAAGCAAACCTTTTTTTTCAAACTGACTTTTTACTGTATGTTTATCTAAACAAAATAATTTTATATCTTTTGTTTGGGAGTGTTATTTTTTTCTACAACTTGATTTTTTTCTAAACTGTGCATTGCGTGATGTTTCTATACATAACTTGTTTATGTTTGTCTAAAAATTCTGATCGTAGAGTATCTTGTGTTACCATAGCAATAAATGAAGATAATCATGATTCTGTAGTCTATCTATCTATCTATCTATCTATCTATCTATCTATCTATCTATCTATCTATCTATCTATCTATCTATCTATCTATCTATCTATCTATCTTTGTGGGAGGCCACTTGGGTTGGGGGCACCCAGACAATTGTGTGTTTCACATGAAAACTGACTTTTATTTATCAAATGAGTTGCAAAATGGATAGAACATATAGTCAAGACATTGGCAAGGTTAAAAATAATGATTTTTATTTGAAATAATAATTTTGTCCTTCAAACTTTGCTTCCTTCAAAGAATGCTCAAATTGCAGCGAATACAGTATCGCAGACCTTTGGCATTCTAACTGTTAATTTGTTGAGGTAATCTGAAGAAAATTTAGCTAATGCTTCCTGAAGCACCTCCCACAAGCTGGAATGGCTTGATGGGAACTTCTTGCATAGCATACAGTCAAGCTGCTTCCACAACAGCTCAATGTCTGTGGTGGCCACTCCATTACAGACAGAATACCTGCTTCTTCCCTAAATAGTTCTTGCATTATTTGAAAGTGTGCTTTGGTCTTTGTCCTGTTGGAGAAAGTAATTGGCTCCAATTATGCGCTGTCCAAAGGGTATGGTATGGCGTTGCAAAATGGAATGATAGCCTTCTTAATTCAAAATCCCTTTTACCTCATACAAATCTCCCACTTTACCAGCACCAAAGCAGCCCAAGACCATCATATTACCACCACCATGCTTGACACCAGCAACCTTTTACTTGTTCTGTTTCTCACAAGTGTTCTTCTGTGTGATCCAAACACCTTAAACTTCAATTTGTCTGTCCATAACATTTTTTTCCAATCTTTCTCTGCCCAATGTTTGTGTTATTTTGCCCATAATAATCTTTTCCTTTTATTGGCCAGTCTCAGATATGGCATTTTCTTTGCCACTCTGCTTAGAAGGCCAGCATCCTGGAGTCCCCTCTTGAATGTAGACATTGACTCTGGCGTTTTGCGTGTACCATTTAATGAAGCTGCCAGTTGAGGACCTGTGAGGCATCTTAAGCTAGAGACTCTAATGTACTTGTCTTCTTGCTCAGTTGTGCACTGGAGCCTCCCACTTCTCTTTCTACTCTAGGTAGAGCCTGTTTGTGTTGTTCTCTGAAGGGAGTGGTACACACTTTCTTGGTAATTTCTAGCATGAAATAGCCTTAATTTGGAATAGAAAGAATAGACCGTTGAGTTTCACATGAAAGTTCTCTGGCCATTTCAGAGTACATATAGGGCAGCACAACCAAAAAACGTGGTATAAAGCCTCAGTGCCTTTCTCAATCTCCTCCAGGGCCAAGGAGACTGCATACACAGACAAGCAGGCGGCACTTGAAATAATGACATGAATGCTGTGGATGTCAGCAACTTTTTGATGTTTACTTGAAAATTGTTATCATGCCTATACACATTACATACAAAAAACTATCACTTTTTATCCCAAATTCTATTACGTGCAGTCTGAGGCACCGTGTAGAGACCGGTAAGGTCAATGTCCCAAACTATAATGCTTCAAGGGGACATTTATTGCTACACTAGGCCAAATCACATAATCGGACTGTAACACAAAAAAAAGAACTGCCTAAACTGAACATAAATTATATAAATGCATGCAGACCAAGGTGATCATTTAGCCCCCACGGTGTGATTTTATTCAATCGGTGGCTCCATCGTGATTCACACCTTAGTAATTTCAATGATTGATCCCCACATGTTAAACTATTGGGCACATGATCTATGATGTCTGGAGATGGGCTGGTAACTGTATACATTAGCAAAAGCTGTACGGATCGCATGGCGATGTACTGCCATCCTTTCCCTCAGTGTCCTGTCTGTATTCCCCTCATAGCTTATCCCATGGGGACATGTGATGAGATACACAATAAATCGAGTGGTACAGGTGACCCTATGATATATGGAGTATCTCTTGCCACTATGTGGGTGACAAAAAGTTTCACCACTGTATAGCAACATTTTGGCCCCTACTTCTGCAGACCGAGAACCCTATGAATTTGCATTGAATGAGGACCTTTCAAATCCCTTGGATGAGGAAGATCGGCCTACCGTCCGATCTAGAATTGCTCAGGCTTTCATTAGTGTGGCTATCAAAGAGACATGCTACAAGGTCCATACCCGTTGGTACCTGGTCCTGTCTGGGATGCACGCCAAGTTTCGCCCAGCATTAAACCTACGCTGGAGGAACTAGGGTCAGGTTGGTACGTTTTACCACATTTTGTGCCTAGATAACTGAAGCCTTTTGGATGGCTAAGTGAGCACTGATATCTCGATTGCTTGATACGCCTGTACCGCCATTGACAGCTGTTGCATTGTTGGTTGCACCGACCTCATCTGTCCGCAAACACCAGGACAGGCTTATTGTCAACATCTGCAATGCAGCCAAATCCCTCATTGCCAAACACTGGAAACACGCAGGGGCGCCTTCCATGACTGCTCTACTCACGGAATAATTTTGTGGCTTAGATGGTATACACCAAAAGTCTACAGAATGATTCTGTTTCTACCTTTCATAATGTATGGTCCGCTTGGTATCATTGCCACTCCCCCCCCCCCCCCCCCGGATTCTGTTAGTTATTATTTTATTATGTTTTGTGTTATTGTTGATTAGTTTTTTAGGTGATATGGTTTTCTTTCGTTTATTTACCATTTAACTGAAAATGCTATATTTTTGGCTGATCTTTTGTTTATGCTCATCGATTACTTTATTTGACAATACGGTATTTGTTTAGTTTCACGTCGGCAGCTGTACGCTATGTTTGAATCTTGGCAGCACGCCAACGTTATCAGAGTAGCGCGGCAGCACTTTTCTAAGCTACGTTGTCAGCATAGCGCGGAAGCAGCGCTGCGCTTTACGTGGCTTTCTTATCTAAGCTACGTTATCAGTGTAGCTACATTATCAGCGTAGCTTGTCGGCTTCCGGTAGCTACATTATCAGCGTAGCTCATATGCTGCCTTGAACTATGTTGTCAGCGTAGTGACTCCGTGGCAGCCCAACGCTGTCAGGTCATTGTGGCACTTATAGTTCCACAGAGAAATAGACATCCCGGCACAATGATAACAAAGGGGGCATCTAAAGGGTGCCGGTAAAGCTATCGTTATCAGTGTAGCTGCCTTACTTGTGTAGTTTCACGGCGCCAGCGCTTACAGGTCATTGTGGCACTTGTAGTTCCACAGAGAAATTGACAGCCCGGCACACCGCTAACAAAGGGAGCGTCTAAAATTTAGACCCTTACAGCGTCTAAATTTTAGTCGGGTATAGGGGTGTAGCATTATCCAAAAAATTGCACAGACCAAAAAAATGTGAAAAACACTAATAAAGCTGTCGACAATGATACTTGTCGAAGTAACAGCTGTCAACCTTGTTTATTCCACTATCTATGCCAGCCCGAAGCTTGCCGAGTGCAACGAGCCCCGCGAGTGGACGCGTTCCGCATCCTACCGACCTTTTCATACCCCCACTATCCACGTCGGCGTGGAGTTGATGTTATATAGTGTGGTGAGCGCAGTGAGCCACCGAGCCCGAAGCGTGGCGAGTGCAGCGTGCCCCGCGCGGGGACACAGAATACATGTGAAGTTTCCCGCGTCTGCTCGCCACACTTCGGGCTCGGTGGTTCGCTGCACTCACCACGCTATATAAAATCAACTCCACGCCGACGTGGATAGTGGGGGTATGAAAAGGTCGGTAGGAAGCGGGGCTCGCTGCGCTTGCCATGCTACGGGCTGGCGTGGATAGTGAGGGTGTTTCAGGAACACATTAACATCTCCCATATCATGCACCTCAGACAGTAATGACGACATGTGTTAACTGTTAACTTGATTTTAGTTAACTTAAAGAGAATGATTCAAGAAAAATTATTAAAGAACAATACAATCAATAACAAGAAGGTAAAATACACCAAAAAAGATAAAAAGTCATTCCTCTGACAGTGTACTGTCAGAGACAGCAGCCGAAGTTGACGATCCATCCAAAGTTGACGCAGTTGCCTCTGCGGCGTCGCCTTTGTCTGCCCGAGGGAGCAGGGACAGCACGTGCAGAATGCGCTTGAAGGGGTCTTCTGCGCCCAGTGTCATCCTGCAGATGAACTCCTGGAAATATGAGCCCAGCTGATGGCACGCATTCCCCCTTTGGCGCTTATTGGATCCCGCTTGCCGGATCCATGAAGTGATAGCAGTGGTTCACCCTGGCGTGATGATACCCAGCCTGCTCCAGCTGCTCTGTTTGGTAGGCCCTCCAGCAGTCGCTATATATTGTGGTCCCCGGGAGCACGTGCCTCTCGATGGCAGCCATGAGGGTGCTGGCGTCCCGCCTCTAGACTGCCGTCAAGAAACACTCTCCGGTCTGTCTGGAGATCCCCCCGAAGATCCACTGCTGGGGCAGCATGCGTCCAACACTGGCCTTGCGCTTCACAAAGAGGCTTTCATCAACCTCCACAATGGTGTCTGGGCCGCCAATTTGTCGCTGAGGCTGCGACAGGAGGTCGACAGCGCAGGCCTCCTTCATTAAATTATTATATTGCACAGTGGTGGCCTGGGAGACAGAGAGGTGTCGCTGACAAAAACGTACACTAGTCAGCTCCTCAGCCCAGCAGAATATAAAGCGGATGAGGGTAACAAAGGTCAGATGACACCCTCTAAACCACTGTGCAGCCCTCAGACTGACTTTTTTCCGTAGGTGCGGATATGGCAGCGCCACATCCGCTCCCTAATACTGAGCCTCATCGGGTGCCCATTGGGGCAGGTCTGTGTCTCAGGCAGGATATGTTGCCCCTGAAGGAATTCCACTGCCTCCTCCTCAGTCTGGGGCAGAGCAAAAATTGTCAGCCTTTCTGCAGGCATGTCTCCAATACATCTGCCTCTCAGAGAATACAACAGCTGACTACGTTAACTACCAGCTAACTGACTGACTACGCTAACTGCGTATCACTCAATCTACCAGCTGACTGACTTAGGCGTGAGAACAAGATGCTGTTTCTGACAGAGATGCTACTTCTGACTACGGTGAACTAGACACTGTGTCTGACTATGCTAGAAATAGCCACTGTTTCTGTCTACAGTAGTTATGGGTACACACTATGCCGATTTTGACAGGGACGCTTATGCTGACTACGTACTGCCTATGCTCAATACACTATGCTACTTTTGACTGACTATGCTGACTAGGCTAAGTACATAACTGCCGCCGTGAAGCTAAACAAGTACCGACAATACATTATTTTGTGTTATGTATGTTTTTCCTTGTTTAAAATTTTGTAAAAATTTTTTTTGTGTATAAATAAAAAAAACTCAACGTTTAAAAAAATAAAAAGTATCACCAACCGCCAGTGATTCACAGGTGAGACAGCCTAAACACAGATAGCAACCTTTCTTCCCAGAGAGAAACCTACTGTTTGGATTATCCACTGTCCTAGGGGTTACATCGATCTGCATAACCCAATCTTTTTTATTTTGGCTGTGAGTATAGCATGGTATGGTATCGGTGTTAAAGAGGACTAGGTCACACTGTACAATAAGTCACAAGCTCTTACTGACAGAAATAATCCTGCCACTAGACACATTATAATGGTTTATCCAGGGCATTTTAGATCTCTGCTGAACCTTTCTATTATCGCCCAATAAGCATGCCTAGGTATAGCTAAAGTTCATATTCTAAACCTTTTGTAGCATCTGTGCATCATATCCCCTATCCAGGATTTTTTCACACAAAATTTCCAATTGTTGGGCAGCCTCTAGTGGTTAGCTACAAATATGTCAGGCTTTGATAAACTGTTAAAATAGAAGCCCTCCCTTCAAGGGCTTCCGATGGAACTCGCTGCATGAAGGATGGTATTCCTATCAGGGTTTATTTGGAATAATGGTGTATGAATTACCCCATTGTTTAGTGTAGTTTTAACATCCAAAAATTTCACCACCTCTGCGTCGATGACATAGGTCAATTTAATGGGGCTAGATCTATAATTTTGTTGGTCAATTAATGCAATAAACTCTTGTCTGGTCCCTGTCCAAATTACAAAAAAAAATAACATTGATATAACAAAAAAAAATTAAATATTAGAAGAGATCCCAGAATTCATAAAAAAATACATCATGTAGGTATTGGCATATGATGGGGCCATGTTGGACCCCATCGCACACCCAGATACCTGCAGTAAGAACTTACAATATTTAAAAGTCAAAATCATATGTAGTACTGTAAATCACACACACCAATGATGAGGTGGGACCTTTGTATTTTTGGTGAAGATCAATCAAGTCCCGCACCGGAATAACAGTGTATAAACTGCTAGTATCAATACTACAAAGAAAACTGTCAACAGATATGTGAGTCACCTTAGATTACTTATTCAATCAGATGTAACACATTATTAATGCATGGCTGTCAGCGGGATTAATGTATGTCATCATACCTAGATAAATCAAATTATTGGCACAATGTGAACCAGAATTCATATTAGAGTCATGCTTAACCACTTGAGCAGTCTCTGAGTCCAACATCCTAGAAAATATTTTATGGACACATTATTATTAAATGGGTCAAAACTAGTTTCCATAATTGTATAGGCATGTCCTTATTAGTAGAGTCAGAGGGCATTTTATGAAAGTGCTCATGGAGCCGTAACTACAGATTAAGCCTTTATTTCCCTACCTTCCAATTCAAAGGCTTAAAGCCACAAGTAGGCACATAAGATAAACCACGGGCAAGTATCTGTAGTTCCATGGTCGACAGCGGCTGTATAGACAGATTAATTATCGATGCCTTGGGAGGGGGGTTTTCCTCTTTTTCCACATCCATGAGTGCTGGCCTCCCCGCCTTGTGTATTTTCTGCGGGGTCTATACTGACGCTGTCGTCTATGGCCCGAGCTTCATTTTTTGGTAAGAAAAATGGGTGTGGTTTCATCAGAAAGGGATATGGCCACACATTAACCCCAAGGGTACAGGGAGGCATAGTGGTAACATAGTGAGTGACTGGTGAGGCGGGGTGACATGGATATAGTTGGTGAATGGTGAGGCAGGACTGACAGAAAGATCCCAGTGCTTCCATTCCCTGGCTCCCCGCTCATCTCAGACCGCAGCTCAAGCTTTTTCGGCAGGCAAAGCAGCAGGGGCATGAGCAGATTTCAGGAGGTGACAGTAGGTGGTAACAGGCAGGGATGGTCAGTGGAGAGGCAGTGTCAGAGCCTTCCACAGAATATTGCTCTAAACGGCTGCGTACCCTGTTCTCTGTAAATCCTCGTGGTTAATTTTCATCAATCCTGACCTTGGTCCAGACAATTCCACTCCTGTCCTAAGCCTTTTTAAGTTACATCAGAATTAATATTAACCAAAAGTCCTTAATTTGAATTAAAGTATGATAAAACATGTGGACTGATGCTCACTTATATCTGTCTGCACACCATGATATTCTATGTGAGGGCAATTCACAAGTTGAGGTCCCAAGAATCCAGTAGCTACCCTCATATCCTATAGGCACTCTTCAACACTTAGGTCAGGATTCCAAAACTCAGTCATCAAGGCACCAACAGGCCAGTTTTTAAGGATATCCATGCTTGTGCACAGATGATATAATTAAAATGACTGAGGGACTAATTAAGTCACATGTACTTAAGCATGGATATTTTTTAAAACCTGGACTGGTAGGGTACCTGGTGTGCCAAGTTTGAGAGCCACTGACCATGCACAGTAAGATAAGAAATGAATGAAGTTGCTATGGAATTTTGCTATTATTACTTTATGAAGAATGTAATTTTTGCACTGTAAATGTATGTGCACATTTTGCAGTGTAGTTAGGAATTTGGACATTTAGGCCGGTTACACATCAGGACGATATTTTCCTGGTAAACATATCATACTCTGCGTACAGCCTGTGCGATGCTGGACTATGACTGTACTATGTAACATGCCATGCTGCATCTATCAACAGGACATCACTAACAATATCTCCTGACTGACTGTGCAGCATGGCCAACCAGAAAATATCATTAATGACCGGCGGTAGTGAGCAATAATAGATACACACGAAATGCACGATTTATCATTCTGATTTGGATGGAACTAAAAATGATGCTGATATCATTGTAGTGTACTCCTGGCGTAAAAGACTATTTTTTTCTGGTTCCAATTCATAGATCTACAGGGGTAAATTTACTAAGATGGGAGTTCTAGTTCAGATGGGATGTTGCTATAGGCAACCAATCAGAATCTACTTCTTATTTATTTAGCACCTTCTAGAAGATAATAGATAGAATGTGATTGGATTCCCATAGCAACATCCCATCTGAAATAGAACTCCCATCTTTTACCCACAGTGTATACAGCCAGTCTACATGAAAAAAGATGACGAGGTTAACATGAGTTTTTTCAGAACCGCCTTATTCTTATTCACTATCCATGTCAGTATAGAGACAGCATAAAATAGTATGCTGAGCATAGCGAGGCACTTACCCTGAAGCATGGCGTGTGAAGCCAGCCATGCGAGGGTATGTGTTAACTAATTGGGGGTCATGTCAACCTTTTCATGTGTCAACCTTTTTTATGTCGCTCGTTTGACCTTTGACTGTCTATCTTGACACTATCTGTCTAATAATCCACACCAAATTCTTCTGGGGTCATCAATATTTTCACAAATATTTCTACATTAAATATTTAACATTTTTGACAGATCAATAAGCGTGATTGTGCGAGATGATATATAATTTAGTGTTACAGGGCACTGCGAAAGAAAAGTGATAATATCCCTCTGTATTGAAAAAGACAATCCTAGCACGTAAATAGTCGCATGCAATTTACTTTAATAGAAATCATCGTAACTGATGATATAGGGGTAATATGCATGAAATGGTCTATTCGAACAGAGTAATAGTTAAAAATAATCTGCTCTATCTAGTATGCAACAGTATATGGACACCTCAATGCATTTCTAACTGTGAAATTGCCTTTCTACAGTACTTCAGTCTGTATAAGTGAAGGTCCTCTGAAGCTGCAAAATTCAAAGTTTTCTCCAATTTAATTGGCCATGTTGACAACATTGTTTTAATTGTGCCCTTCTAGAAAAATGGCCTCAAGAACTGGACTGTTATGAAGCTCTTGCAGACTTTCAATGGACTGATGAATTACTACTGAGATTTAAAATGCTATGTGTTATTTACGTTCTCATCAGAAATGGCTCTCTGCATTCACATTCCTGACCCCCATGCTGATTATACTGAAATGTTAGTTATGTTGGAGGAAAGCAGGTAAATTCAAGTGTCCTTATTCTTCTAATTAGTGTGCAAAACAGCTACTTGCCCTGAATGGACTGTTCTAGTAATATGCTGAGGACTGACACGCCATACGCAATATTTCAAGGCTAGAGAGAAACTTTTAATATTATATGCTTTGGTTTTGCAATGCAAATAAAGTGCCTTGAAGCAAGAATCAGAAAATAAGTTGACAAACTTCAAAACTTGTAACAAACTACAACCAGGACCATGGCTACAAATTTTGGAAATGGAAAATAAAGCAAAAAAAGAAAACGGAGTTTAAAAGTCAATAGATTTGCGGTCAAAAGACTCAAGTGTTAATCATTTTGAAAATTAGTTTTCTATGGAAAAATCTATATGCTAATTAACTCAATGGCTTTTTCTAATGGGTCTACTAACGGGTCATTCAGGAAACACTGAGTTGTAGCTGTTTAAAATTCCATCTTATTAAGGGCTCGGAGTTAGGAAACGGTGTGCAGAGCAGTTTATGGAGCTGTGGCATACAGAATCTTATATGATTGTGTTCATTCGTAAAACTGCTTTTGTTATTTAGAAACATCACACACACACCCACACCCACACACACCCACACAACACAGCAAGCTGATATAAAAGTGCTAAAATTGGTGAAAAAATTAATGAAGTAAAAATCCCCACGTATTTAATAACATTATATGCAACCAGTATTGTTTGTGTCAATAGCGAAATCTGTGGAATTTGTTTTTTTTATAGAAATATTTATAGAGAAATACAAATTAAAATAGACCATGGCATGTATTTATAAAAAGTCGATTTTAGATCCCTTTAAAGAATAGAACCAAATATCCCCACAAAAATAAAAACAGTGTTTCTTTTCCAAGAGTTGATATTTTTAGGTATATTCTGCTGTTGATAGTGCATTGGTTTCTATGTGAAGTTCTACATGTGTTATTCACCCTCAATAGAACCAAAAATCTACTGAAAATGGACTCAAAATCGACAAAATTATACAAAACATACTTATTGGCCAAAACATGTCACATGCACTGTATTACCCACAAACACCTTCATAAAAGGACTTTATAAGCCATGATTTATGCAGCCAGATGGCCCCACATGCTTCAAGAGTGCGACATATATCTGCCTCCACTCTACTACAACTCTCTCCAATGCCTGTGGCCAAACAAGTGGATGAGACAGTTCACACAAATGTGGAAAAGCAAGGTTCCACTCTACTTCAGGTGCAAGCAGTGTTGTCTCTAACCACTTTGAGGTAAGATTTTGGCTGGTGTCTTCTAGCAGCAACTATAGTCCTGCATCTGACCAAACACATTGGTAATGGTCTTAAGTTGCCCATACACGTCCCATACGCGTGCGTTTTAAGCTAAAATAGCACGCATCGCATCGCATTGCATGCCTTGTGCATGCAATGCGATGCGATGAAAAGCAAGTACAAAAAGTATGTGCAGAACATACTTTTTGTACTGTGCGATGAGGTGCTGCAGGAGCGCGCACCTCAAAGCACATATCGCACCGCCGGGATCCTCATACTTTATGTCCAACATTAGTAATATACTTATTCACAATGCCACATTAATGCCCCTTACACATTATACTAGACATTACTAATATGTATATGTGATAGGGAATATAGATTGTAAAAATAATAATAATAATAATAATAATAATAATAATAATTTTATTTATATAGCACTCTTTCTCCAATAGGACTCAGGGCGCTTAACAGATAGAATGAATGTAATACAGTACAGAAACAATGAAGTACATAAAAGCTTTTCATAAACAACACTTAAGAGAATGAAGGAAATGCTTGAGTAAACAAGAAAGTCTTGAATCTGTATTTCAGGCATTATAGAGGGGGGCCTGTCATACTGTGCAGGGAAGTGAGTTCCATAAAGTCAGAGCTGCATGGCTAAAAGCTCGATCCCCAGATGAATTATGGGAGATCCTATTTACTTCTAAAAGTCCTTCATCTGCAGATTGCAATAATCGGGTGGGACAGTATGGAGACAGAAGCTGCGTTCAGGTGCCTTTGGCCTTGGTTATGTAGGGCTTTGAAACTCAGTTGATCTTGAAAATTATTCACCATTTTATGTGAAGTGAAGGGAGTAGAGAATGGGAGTTATGTGGCTAGAATGGGGCTGGTTGGTTAACAGCTTGGCAGCTGTGTTTTGTACCAGCTGTAACCAGTGCAGTTCTTTTGCTGGTAGATCAAGGTAGAGGGCATTGCAGTAATCCAAACGAGATGATACAAATGCATGTACAGTATGAGTTTTGGCAGATCTTCAGAGGGGATTTGATTCCTGCTATGTTCCTCAGATGAAAGAATGAGGATTTGATTGTGGCTGATATCTGATGTTTAAGTGTCAAGCCACCATCCAGTACCACGCCAAGATTCCGCACATGATCAGATTTTTATAATTCTGTACCATTTGGGTGGCTATATTGCAATCTTGTCCTTTGATGTTGAGGTCCTATTATAAGGACCTCCATTTTATCAGGATTCAGTCTCATCCATTCCTGGAGCTCAGCTAGACAGCAATTTAGGGTTGTTATTGGGTTTTCAGTGCTCAGAGCTAAGGACAAGTACAGTTGTGTATCATCTGCATAGCAGTGGTAGACAAGGCCATGGTGCCTAAATAATTCATCCAGTGGCAGCATGTCCACTGCAAAAAGCATGGAGGATAAGATAGAACCTTGTAAGCTCCACTGGGGCAGGGACTGATGTGAACAGGGCCGGCGCTGCCACTAGGCAGGATTAGGCAGCTGCCTAGGGCGCTGGCCGCTAGAGGGCGCCCTTGTTCACCCCACAGCAGCCGACCAATGATTTTATTTTTTAATACATCTTTGCCGGGTTTTCTGGGAGGCGGCAAGAAGCCCATCCCTCACCTGGAGCAGTGCTATACAGCTGACAGCACTGCAGCTACATGGAGCGGTACCTGAGTCCTTGCCAGCAGTACTCTCAGCGGCAGCTGAGCGGTGGCAGTCGGACCACGCAAGGTGGCTGGGGAACAGTAAGCAGCGCAGCAGACATAGATGGTAGCAGCAGGGAGCAGTAACCCCCCACTATAACCCGGTGGGCTGGGCGGCAGCAGCAGCGCAGGTACAAGGTCCTGTATGCTTCCTGACAGCCGGGTAAGCTCCTCTGCTGACTCCAGGGCTGTCAGGCAAAATGCTCTGGCTGTGGAAAAGATGGCACCAGGGCACCCCTCTTCACTTTAGTGCTGATTTTTTTCTGCTATTGTTACACACATACTGTATGTTCAGCATGCCCCAGTATAGTTACGCAGGCAGGGACAGGAGTCATCAGCGCTATCTCTCTCTCCCACACGCTGCAGTGGGTCACACAGTTTACATACACAGTGTTTACTAGAGCTCACGCTGGGAGCCAGGGACAGTATGTAAACTATTATCTCCCTTTCCAAGTGTATTCAAATAGTGTTGAATACACTTGAATAGTGGCATGTAGTTTGCAGACTACCCCTTACTCCCAGAGTTCGTGTGACCTGTCAGACTGGGAGAACGCAGGCAGCTTCCCAGCAGTAGCAAGACAGAAAAATAAGAATTATGAGTGTGCTCACTGCTCAGCTGTATGGGGAGTTGTGGATTTAGGTGGGTGCCTTTATCATCCTCTGTGAGTGTGTCCCTTTAGCCTATGCTAAATCCAGATGATCTGTGTCCCTCCCCACTACTACTCCTATCCAGTACCTTCTACTACTCCCACCCTTATCTCACCAGCTACCATGTGCCACTATAACTACCCCCACCCAGTCTCTACAACTCCTACCCTTACCTCACCAGCTCCCCCGGCTACCATGTGCCACTATAACTACCCCCCACCCAGTCCATACTACTCCCACCCTTACCTCACCAGCTCCCTCAGCTACCATGTGCCACTATAACTACCCCCCCCCACCCAGTCCCTACTACTACTCCCACCCTTACCTCACCAGCTCCCCCAGCTACCATGTGCCACTATAACTACCCCCCACCCAGTCCCTACTACTCCCACCCTTACCTCACCAGCTCCCTCAGCTACCATGTGCCACTATAACTACCCCCCACCCAGTCCCTACTACTCCCACCCTTACCTCACCAGCTACCATGTGCCACTATAACTACCCCCCACCCAGTCCCTACTACTCCCAACCTTACCTCACCAGCTCCCCCAGCTACCATGTGCCACTATAACTACACCCCACCCAGTCCCTACTACTATCCTCACCTCCTCCCCCAGCTACCATGTGCCACTACATTCCTTACTACCTCCCTCACCCCCACCAACTCCACCAGCTGCCATGTGCCACTATGTCTACTACCACCCTCACCCAACCACCTTCCACAGCTGCCATGTGCCACTATAACTACCCCTACTCAGTTCCTACTATCACCCCCCAAAAAACATCTGCTTGTTAAAGCATTTTTTTAAGGACTTTATTATTTTATTTTGTAGCATATTTTTATCCAGTTTATTTTATTATGCATATATTTAATATTCAACTACTTCACTGGCATGCTAAGTATGCTAGTGGGCAATGGTTGGGTACGAAACCTGATGCACAGCACAATGACGGTCAGATACTTTCAGACCCCATCGAGTATTTTTATCCTAACCCACCCTTCCTACCAGGACCATATTAATAATAGATATACTGTATGTATGGATGCAGTGTATAATTGTATGTATGTATGTGAGAGGAAGTATATAGATGTGCGTGCGTGTGTATATATATATATAGCTCTGGACCACAGGTGAGACTTATTGGGCTGATTTTGGCGGGCCTCTGTGCCCTATTTATATGGTGACTGCTCAGTTATGTTTGTGCTCTTGAAAAAGGTGGTTCTCCCACCGAAACAGGCTGTCGAGCAGATTGGTCTTTGGGACCAGCGTGGAGTTCCACGGGCACTATGGTGATGGCCCGTTAAGGATAAGTGACCCACTGCTTTTTTCCCTTATGCAATATGTTGCCATGTGTTTTTAAGTATTGTTCAACTATGGACTTGCAAATATATGCTTAAAAAATCAATGATGAGCATTTTTGGTGTGCAGATGTCGTTTTTCTCTGATGAGGAAATATTGGCTGTGTAATTGAATATGGGATCTGGCACCCAACAAATTGGATACCAAGTGGAGTGCGGTTTTTCTCTGTGCATCTTTGTATAATTACTATATGTGGAGCCAGCACCTGCAAACAGGGTTGTTTGATGTAAATAGACTTTTGTATATACTTTTTTTTGGGTATTTTTTCTTTCACTTTTTTCAATTAATTGAAATACTACCATTCCATCTGTATACAAAAATGGATCTTGACGCTAATGATCTGGCTGGCACAAAGCGGTTCTTGGAAAAGGACATTAAGCAGATTTTATTCTCTAATACCGACTCACTGCACTTTGATGTCGATAGTCCTCAAGAGATATTCGATGATTTGATGAAAATGAGGAAAAGATTGGTGGAATTAAATTTGCATGGTTTAACACTGTCACAATACCATCGTGAGAAGCTTATTCCCAGGGGATTTAGGATCAAAAATCAGCCTACCCTTGGTAGAAATAATAAAGACTTTTGTAAACAGTGGTGCCATATACTTAACCAGTGTAGCTTGGATCTAATGGTGCTAGTAATTCAACAGGTGAACACTGACATTGCAAATTTGGAAAAAGAAATAGGTGATTGTGAAAAACAGGGACTGGAGGTTCTTAGGAATGACGCATCCACTGAATGGTTAAACAAGCTGGAGAGTGCAATAGGATCCTTTAAAGAGGAATTATTGTCTTTTAAAAAAAACAAATACAAAAAAGTCAGAGATGACTATAAAGAGGTGAGGGTGTATCCTTGGATATTTTCTCAAACTAATGCCCGCTCTTGGAGGCCACGTCCAGGAGGGAGAAGGAGGACAGCACGACCATACACTGACATTGAATCACAAACATCTGATTCAGATCAATCGTCTGCTAACACCAGTGCCCATTTTTTAAAAGAGGGAGGGTACTCCAGGGCCAGAAACAAAGGAAAAAATGCAGGCGGAGCCGCCGCAAAGGGAGATCAACCGCAACGCCCCCCATACACCAGGGGGAAATGACGGTATTTAATATCTCGGATTATACATTATCCCCCATTGAAGAACAGGTAGTGGCCAGAGGTCTGTCTTTTGTACAGACCCATAAACAGAAGACCTTTAATTGTGAGGTAGAGCTTCATAGATTTCAAAGACAGCTTAAATTAAAAGATCATTTTGCCACACATGGCAACACTATAGCTGAGAAAAAAATCTTTAAAAAGAAAAGCACATTTGATCCACCTTGTACGAATCCCTCCATTGCCACATTTATGAGGGTGGTAAGACATGACTTGATCCCCTTTATGACTAAACAAAAATTTTCATTTTCCAATGTAAGTCCTGAAGAAAGAAGCGCCATCAAATCCCTTAAAGCCAACAGACAGATAATAATACGCGCGGCCGACAAGGGCGGCGGCGTGGTCGTGCTGAATAGAAATGACTATGTTGAAGAGGTTCAGCGTCAGCTGTCCGACTCAACATGCTACAAAGCCCTACGATATGATCCCACCACTGGGTATAGCAAGGAACTTGAGAGCATTTTAACAATGGGGTTGACCAATGAATGGATTGATGAGGCCACTTTTGAATTTCTTCAACAGCCTCATCCGGTCACCCCATTGTTATATATATTGCCCAAGATCCATAAGTCCCTCCATAGACCACCGGGGAGACCAATAATTTCATCTAGGAACTCCCTGTGTCAAAATTTATCGCAGTACGTTGACTTCTTTTTACAGGCAGTGGTACAGAATATTGATAATATTCTGAAAGATACCACAGACTTTTTGATACGCATCAAAAACCTCAATTCAGTACCTCCAAATTGTTTATTAGTCACTTGTGACATCAACAGTTTATACACCAACATCAGCCACAAAGAAGGCATAGAGGCAATTAGGAGAGTGATTACCATGAATCCAATCTTCAAAGGCCCCCAGGTCGAATTTTTTCTGTTATTGATTGAATTTATTTTGCATAAAAATTATTTTTTGTTTGACAACTCCTTTTATTTGCAATTACAAGGGACGGCCATGGGGTCAAACATGGCCCCGGCCTATGCAAATTTATTTATGCATCATTATGAAACATCTTTTCTTTTAAATAACAGAACCTTTTCACCATTTATTTTGTCATATGTAAGATTTATTGACGATATTTTTTTTCTGTGGACGGGGGGTCCGGAGAGATTGGATTCGTTCATGGCATACCTTAACGGATTACCTGGCACCATTAGGTTCACCCATGCAAGTAGTCCCACACAAATAAGTTTTTTGGATGTTAATGTCTGCATTAATAATGGTAGTTTTGAAACCTCAGTTTATAAAAAACAAACGGACATTAACTCTGTATTACGAGCAGAGAGTTTTCATCCATTACCGCTTAAGCGCGGATTGCCATACTCTCAGCTACTGAGGGTTGTGAGGATCACTTCGGATGCTGGCAAATTACCCCATGAGCTCAATAAAATGGGTAATGACTTTCTCCAAAGGGGCTACAACAAAGAAGAGGTGGAACAATCAATCAAACGATGCCTACAAATGGACAGGAACATCCTTTTGGAGCAGGAGAAACGAGACAGGACTGTCAGTCGGATGATTCTACCTACGACTTTCTCCATTGCATCTCCTAAATTAAGAGAAGTAGTCCTTAAACACTGGCACATATTGCAGACTGACCCAATTATGGGCCAGTTTTGTCAAGAATATCCACTCTTCGCATACAAACGTAGTAGTAACCTGAAGGATGAAATCACTTATTCTGATATTAGTTATACTCCCGACAATACCAACTGGTTGAGTATGAAGAATGGAGCTTATAAATGCAGCGGGTGTGTGAATTGTCAACATCTAATCTTGGGAGAACAGTTTAAGCACCCTTCAACAGGTTATAAATACAAGCTACAACATCGCATGACCTGTGAGAGCAAGTACATTGTGTACGTAATTGTTTGCCCTTGCCCATACTTATACATCGGCAAAACAATCAGGATGCTTAAAGAGAGGATCGGCATGCATCGGTCCTCTATCAAAAAAGCTATGACCATCCGGGACCAAACTACACCACCGGTCGCCAGACACTTTTTTGATGCCGGGCATACTATAAAGGACTTTAAGTTCATGCCCCTTTACCATGTAAAGAATCCTAAAAGGGGAGGTGATCGTCACCTCACTCTCCTACGTAAGGAAAGTGAATTTATATATGACTTAAATTCACTTAACCCCTCTGGTCTAAATGAGGAACTTAACTTAAATGTTTTCCTCTAGAGTGGAATTACTTGCATGGGTATTATTATAATGATACTGTTGTTTTTGTTACCAATATGTGTGATTGTGTATCCTATTGAACTGTTCTTGTGTGACACCTTCACCTATATCATCCACATATGCTATAAGATGGTGGATGTCAGCTTATATTGTTTATTTACATTTATTTACTCTTTTTGATGGTGGCTGGTTCTTTTCACTTTAATTGCTCAAAGTAGGGGTTCTGGGGTCTGCCAGATCAGTTACAGTAATGGGTCTCTACTATGTGGTACTAGCTATAAAAAATCTTTTTCCCTTGTATATATGTTCATCTTGCAGTACATGGTAGAATACTGTGGCCAATCATATGGATATGTTATCTAGCCCTGCCCAGCCGAAATTCAGGTGCAGCATTTACGAGTTAGCTAATGGATTATGCAGGCAAGATGGCCGTGCATTCCACGGCCGACTGCCTTGCGTTCCAGCTGCCGTTCGTTATACATATGTTGATGGCACAGATTGAGCACAGGGTGTGGGCTACAGATTGTGGTCCCCGCTCTGGAGCTCTCTGTCCCACATGTGTGCAAGCACCATGGTGAAAAACGGCAGGCGGGGAAGAGGCTACTAGACGCACACAGGAAGCGGAAGTGCGTGCGTGTCACGCGCCGCGATGTGCGTTCCACTGCAATGATAGCGGTAATTCTACATGGGTTTGGACGGCTAGTGAGCTCTGGACCACAGGTGAGACTTATTGGGCTGATTTTGGCGGGCCTCTGTGCCCTATTTATATGGTGACTGCTCAGTTATGTTTGTGCTCTTGAAAAAGGTGGTTCTCCCACCGAAACAGGCTGTCGAGCAGATTGGTCTTTGGGACCAGCGTGGAGTTCCACGGGCACTATGGTGATGGCCCGTTAAGGATAAGTGACCCACTGCTTTTTTCCCTTATGCAATATGTTGCCATGTGTTTTTAAGTATTGTTCAACTATGGACTTGCAAATATATGCTTAAAAAATCAATGATGAGCATTTTTGGTGTGCAGATGTCGTTTTTCTCTGATGAGGAAATATTGGCTGTGTAATTGAATATGGGATCTGGCACCCAACAAATTGGATACCAAGTGGAGTGCGGTTTTTCTCTGTGCATCTTTATATATATATATATATATATATATATATATATATATATATATATATATATATATATATATATATATATATAGATAGAGGATGGATCCGGCACTTCAGGTCTTAGGTGTAGCCAAGGTGAGGTTGAAGCGCCCCGGTGCCGGCAATAGGGACCTTGCAGCCCCTGGTATATACAGAGCAAAACAAAGGGCACTCAGGGTCTTTTTAGAGGTGAAAGCAAGAGACTGTTTATTCAGTCATTAAGAAAGTCCGTCTACGTTTCGGGGTCTCCCCCTTCGTCAGGACAGGTAAAGGGTGTAGTGAACAGTGGTGTAATACAACAGATTTAAATAAGCTCAGTCACTTACCCCCTCCTGCAGCTTGCGCTCTCTCACGTGGACAGCTGGGCATACTTCCGGGTATGGCCGCGCCGTGATGACGTCACCGTGATTGACAGTGTCATCCCTCCGGCGCGTCAGAGCGGGGCTGGCCTGCAGTCACGTGGCCTGCAGTCACGTGGGGTGCCCTTTGTTTTGCTATATATATATATATATATATATATATATGTATGTATGTATGTATGAGACACATGGGAATAGAAACAGATATAGGTGTATGTGGCAGAACTAAAAGGAGATAGTATTTATTTTAAGAGAGAGTGAAATGTGAAGGAATATGAGGGAGGCACTATATAGATATCTATATATGTATCAGAGGCAGAATGAAATAGAACTAGATACTCAGCTGCATAGGGCGCCAAGATCTGGGAAGGGGTGTCAGTAAGTGTGCCCATCAAATATGTTTTGCCTAGGGTGCCAAGAAACCTTGCACCGGCCCTGGATGTGAATGTTCATATATTCTATACAAAGTGCTGCAGAATACATGTGCGCCATATAAATAACTGGTAATAAATAAATAAAATAGTTTGCTAGATTATTACCAACTATTGAGTGGTCGGTGTGGCAAGCAGGCTGTATGGAGTTAGTGCAGGTGCAGCCTGATGGACTCCATAAAGGCCAGTAGAAGAGGAGCAGCTGCAGTTGGACATGCCCCCCCCCCCCCCCCGATTGCCTAGTCAGAGCTTCTCACCATCACACATGACATGACATTCTCTGTTTCTGGACTTCCCTCACCAGATGTGCTGATCTAGAAAGATGTTTCACCACAGGTGATGGCAATCATGAACTAAGAGGGAAGTCCAAGAGCAGAGATTTTGTACATAATGGAAAGGGTCATGTTGGAGGGTCTGAAGCTTGGCTGATAGCTCTGGTTCTGGTATGGCAGTAAATTAAGAGCTGCTAGTGCCATCTGCCCATCCCACCATTGAGCTAGCTTTAGGCTTGGAATTAGAGCCCCTAGGCATTCGCCTAGTTTGACTATGCCTAGGGCCAAATCTGTGTGCAAGCGAGGCTGGAGGAATACCACAACACATTTATTGGTCAAGTTTGGAAAGAAAGGGATCATATTAAATGAGTTTTCTAAAAAAGAAAAAATAGAAAAAAGAGAGTTGATCATTTGTTTGGGTACTGCATAAGCAAATTAATGATAGTGATGTTGGAATGCGACCAGCATAAAATTTCCAATAGAGACTTACAGTAGCACGTGGGTTAGAATATAATGTACTCAGAAATGACAGATACATTTCATAGGGAAAAAAAGTGATAGGCTGTAAGAAGAAGCTTGGTGATTGCCATTTTCCTTGGTTTCTTTCTTAAGTCTGCTACAGAATGTATTTTTCTGTACATGGTTTTAAGGTGCTGTGACTACCATTGCAAGGCACAGTAAAATAGCACACGAAGAAGTGAGCAGAGAGGCTTTGGAACTCTTTTCTGAGCTCTGTCTTCTCTGTGAACATAGAGTGAAATTTAATAGGATGAGAGATTCAGAAATGACAGATTTGATAAGAAATCTCCAGTTTTTTTTAAAGTGGCATTCAAAAAACAGTTTGATTTTGCAGTGTAACTGATCGCCGCTTTAAAAAAACTGGAGATTTCTTACCAAATCTCTCACTTTCTGAATCTCTCATCCTATTAAATTTCACCCTATGTTCATGGAGCAGACAGAGCTCAGAAAAGAGTTCCAAAGCCTCTCTGCTCACTTCTTCATGTGCTATTTTACTGTGCCTTGCAATGGTAGTCACATCACTTTAAAACCATGTACAGAAAAATACATACTGTAGCAGACTTAAGAAAGAAACATACTCTCCTCTCCTTTTTTCCATCACTCTGCCTTCACATGACATATTGATAATATGCATGTAAGTATAAAAGACAGAAATATATGCCCACTTTACTCAAAGATTTTTTTTTAAAAAGAAGGAGATAACGATTTGTAGAATAGCTATAAAGAATGCATACTTAAATGGTACTTAACTTGCTATTTAATGAGAGAAAAAAATCTATGGATTGCTGTTTCAAGTGACTATGCTTTTAATAAGTCTGTTCGCAGAACTTCCTAAGATGTGAGCAAAAAGAAAGCAATATTACAGCAATTCATTGTAAATTAAAAATCAAACTGTGTTAGACATCCCTAACAAGTCATTAGACTTCAGTCATAATCTGCCAAGACTCTCTTAATTGAGTAATGGCATATGTTAGAAAGGCAGTTACTGCTTAATGTTCACTGGTGAGATGTGTGATGGAAAGGACACTCCTCAGAAGGGATGTATCAACACTAATGAAGAGATAAGTGATTAGTCCTAGTACAGAGACTTGCAGATGAGACAGAAATCGGGTTTCAGTGACAGCAATGTGAAATGAGAGGTACTTCTTTTCTGAGAAGTACTTGAAGCATAGCTGTAAAATTACTTAGCATCATCCTATTGTGATTAAAAATACAATGTGAGTGTGCTATTTGAATATGTTAAATAATTCAAATAGCATAATGACTACTTTCTCTGGTCCTTATATTAAGCTGACCAGTTTAACATATATTGCAATGTGTGGAACTAGCATTCCTGTTTTTATCAGAATACAGTTCGGAGAGTACAGTGCCAGGGGATTGTACAGTGTCTGTGCTATAACAATTTTTACCACCACATCAGACAATTACATTTTCCACTTGGGAGCAGTCCATTGGCCAAATAGCTGGTCTTAGAGACTCAGTTAGGTTAATAAGCTTTTATTCCATTTTGTGAATAATGTACCGTAGATTAAAAATACTGCCATGATGCCTCTTACAATTTTACAATCTGGAAGCTGCAATAGCTTACGCTCAATGGAACAATTCAATTGTTGCTCCCTTTGGGTGTGGGGTGCGTTGCCCCTGGACTGGTTTCTCTGGGTGGCTTTAGTGCTGCACGCCCCTACATTCTATTAACACTTAGCACTTTTTTTGGTACTTATGTAGTATCTGGGCTGCCGATTTAGAAATCGGATCGGATCGCATCGCATCGTATCGCATCGCATGCGACCAAATCGTATGCGATGCGATGGTCAAGGTTTTTCCATAGGATTCAATGTTAAAATGGTCTGAGTCCATTTTAACATAGAATTCAATGGGAAAAAGGGGTCCTTTTCCTTTCCCCACTATCCAAGTGGGCATGGAGTTGGATATAAACCTGTGGCGAGCGTAGCGAGCCACCGAGCCCGAAGCGTGGCGAGCGCAGCGAGCCCCGCGAGGGGACACAGAATACTTTTTAAGAAATATGCGTCCCCTCGCGGGGCTCGCTTCGCTCGCCACGCTTCGGGCTCGGTGGCTCGCTGCGCTCGCCACGCTATATAAAATCAACTCTATGCCCACTTGGATAGTGGGGAAATGAACAGGACCTTCTTAACATTGAATCCTATGCAAAATCGCATCGAATCGCATCGAATCGCATCGCATCGCATCGCATCTGATTGTAAGCCTTAAGGTAAGGCATACAATCACAAAATCGGCAGCCCAGATACTACATAAGTACCCTTTTTTTTTTTACTCACTAACACTATTTACTATTTTAATTTAATCCGATTTATCACATGTAAAAAAAATGGCACATCAAGTGCCAAATCTTAACAAGTTCTCACAGGGAGCTGCTGGAGAGCTCAGGGGAAGTCCGGGTCGTGTATGGGGTCCCTTACGCTATCTACAGCCTCTCGATTTTTTCAGTCACTGACACACTTCTCCTTGCAGTCTCTCTCAGGACCAGATGTATCAAGCTTCAAAACAGTGGCGTAACTAAGTTTTGGGCGCCCCCCGCCGTTAGGGCACCCCCAATCCCCCGCCGCCCATGCAAAACCCCCCCCCCCCCCCAATCCCCTGCAGCCTTACCTATCGCGCTGGTCCCGGCAGCTCCGCTCTTCTTCTGCTGAGGACCACCATAAAATGGCCACCCCCATACAACAGACAGTTTCAGAGAACTGTGTGCTATATGGGGGTGGCCATTTTGTGGTGGTCCTCAGCAGAAGAAGAGCGGAGCTGCCGGGACCGGCGAGATAGGTAAGTCTGCGGGGGATTGGGGGGGGGTGTAACTATAGCACCGCAGCCCCCGGCGCCCCCACATACACAGCGCCCCCCCGCGGTGGCGGGGGCTGCGGTGCTATAGTTACGCCGCTGCTTCAAAAAGTGATAAAGTAGAGCGTGATAAACAACTAGCCAATCAGCTTCTGAAGCTTGATACATCTGTTCCTTAGTCATGAAGTGACTTCTTGACTCATTCACATGGTGTGCAAAGGAGCAGGGTATACTAGATGGAACTCATGGCTACTGCGGTGCTGAACATTATACTGTACATTGCATGTTACAGCATAGACAATACATTGATGTTCCCAGTGCCTCTATACATTTCATTTATATTATTTCTTACTGTGGGGGCCATTGTGTTGAGTTTTATTTTCCTGTGGGGCTGGTGTGTGTGTCTATTTTTCCTGTGGTTGCAAATAAATCGGAGTGCATAGTGCAAAACTGAGGTGTAAGGTAGTATTGTCCTGTGAGGCCTTGCACCTAAGTGAGGCCATGCCCCTTTTCTTTACTGGGAGCCACATTGCCTAGACAAAGCTGTGGCACTGATTGTTTAGCATCAGAATAATCTAATTTGCTGTGTAATGTCCCACCAAACAAAAATTCCTATGTAAAATGTTTTTTTTTCTATAAATACTGTATGATATGGCACACAGGACCTTATTCTGGTCTGTTTGCAGCCAGTGTTCGTTCGCATGGGGACTGATGTTTGGCATGTGCAAGTGCATTTCTGCACATTTGCATACGCCGGGAGTGTGCAGCTACAGCGAACAGAATGTTTGCTGGGTGCACGCACCCAAGGCTGCGGCCGGTGGGCGTGGGGTGGCAGTGGATAGTTGTGCCACTGGGAACGCCCATCATTTCATGGGTGATCCCATGTAAATGCTAAGCGTTTCCATGGTATTTAGGCCGTGATGTCAGTGCCAGGGGCGACAACTGACATCACCGGATGTCAGCTGCCCACCCACTTCCTTCCAAGGGTGCACGCAAATCTAAGTGACCTGAGAGTCACTTAGATATGCGTGCACATTCCACATCATTCGATGGTCGTCGACCATCGAATGAAGTGGGTGCTCTCCCACAGGCTAGGAATGGATGTTCATGTTAAACATCCATTCGTAGGCCCTGTGTTTGATCACATGCTGCGAGGGAGGGGCGTGCGTACCACCATTCACAGGGCGGGTTCTGATTGACTCGCAAGGGTGGATTTTCTCATCCGAGTGAATCAACCAGAATAACCCCCACAATGTAAATTGTATATAAGGTGCCAAGTGAAAAAGTGTCAAAGGGAAATGGAAGGGGGCTGTATTTTTTTTAAATTCATCTTTTTCATCACATACATATTTCTCTTAAAAAAAAAAAGTTGCAATTGATTCTTCCTAAGCCAAGGTTTTACTTTTTTCCCTTTACTAACCTACACAGTGCTGTTAAACTTGGATCAGACCAGCATTCAATATTAGAAAATTAACAGCTCTGTTTAAAGCAGACATTGTATGTGTGAAAATCTGTCTTATCCACTGACAGATGGGTGACTGAGAGAGACACAGTTTGTTGGAACACTGTTCCTAATAAGTCTTTTTTTTTTTCCATTTTTTAAAATATATTTTACCTTTGTATTAAAATAAGGGAAAGTGCAGGGTTCCTGATCAGTTGGACTAATAATATGTATTATGTATATGCCTAGGCTGAAGCAGAGGAAAAGGAAGCAGTTGATGATCCCATACTGTATGCAGGAGGCCATCACAATCACTCACCCCCACTTCTTCCACTTCTGCCCAAGCTTGGGTTTTGGCTGATAACTTGGTTGGCTGTACTCACTGCCGGTGCTAGGGTCTTCGGCGCCCCCTGAAAATTATAAATGTGCAACCTCCCATACTTTACAAAGGACAGTTCAGTGAGGGTGTGGTCTCTTGACCCTTTGTTTGTTTGCCCACTGCATGGACGTGACACTATAATCCAAACCTGTTGATTCATATTCTATGGAGGGCAAATTAATCATGGTATTACCTATCTGGAAGTGAGTGCCAAGCCTGTGGACTCTTATATCTTACATTCTGTAATATAAGCCTAAAACTGCTCCTCACCTTTGTGGTCACGTCAGCAGCCAATATTGTGCACCTGATGGAGCTCTGATCGGGACACACACTTGGGCAGCTAAACCTGGTAACTTCTGACATGTGTGAGTAGTGACTGCCCCCCATAATCTGGCATTACGGTTGGATGCAATACAGTCCAAGTTTGCAGAAGGTGAGGGATGCGGGCCGAACTCGGAAGCTTTTTTAAGGGGACAATCATTTATAGGATAAAACTCTGCCTTGTAAATGGTTGCTGCTTAAAAAAAAATTGACACACAGACACACTAACAAAAATTATCCTAAAAACTCATATGTTACATGTGTTACAGAATTTATGCACGAGGCACTGTTGTGATTGAGGCAAAAGGTAACAGAAATGTCTTGGAAAAGTGCTGGATATTTCTTGCAAGTGACTGAGAGGTAGTTAATAAGATGTATGGAAATGGTTTATCTTATGGGCATTTTATGGTAGTGTCACGGACGTGACACTGAAGAGGTTGTGTACACAGATGATCAATTGTTCACTTTGGAGGCCATATTCAGATGTAAAACCTGCACCTTCCATAGGAATGGTACAAGTTTAAATGGTTGACCATTGGTGGGGTCTAAAAGTGCACCAGATGGTATCACAGTGTCTACAGATGTAGACAGTGGGCGTCTCAGTCCTTACACATTCATACACATGGATGTATACCAAGGAGGACTTTGCATTAGCATGTGCATAAAGTTGCAGACAGATGTCCTTGTCTGCATACCCGTCTGAGTCAGGCCTATTGTAAGATTGTATGAGGTCAAGATTCATTTCTGCTTTACAAAATGTACGGTTATATTTTAATCCATGTAACACTGTGCACTTGTGAATGCTTCCTGGATGACTGTTGTCTTTATTGAACCTAACACTTTTTAATGTTTCCTTTAACACAGCATTGTAGCACTCTGACTCCATGCCTCAGATTCTATAATTAATCTATGTTTAATCATAGAAAAGGATTCTAGACATGGGAAGGTGGTGTCTTTGTTTAACAGGATTCCCACTGAACAAGTGTCCTACATTGCATGTGCAGAGTACTCATCGTGTTATGGCCCAAGTGCAGCTTTCACATCCCCTGTAGGGTGATGGTGAAAAGGAGGCTGACCACTAATAGAATGGACGTGAATCTCTTCTTTGTTACTCACAGACAGAGCAAGGTCATGTTGCCCTAGCAACCGTAAGCATTTCCTTTCTCCCTTTTCTTCACCCCACCTCGATGTACCAATTCCTGGGAATCCCAGACCACTGTTCTGGGCTGTGCATTAGGGGTGAGAGGTCAGATGAGAGCACAATGGCCTTGTTAAAAGAAAACGGAAAATAATTCCATGGCTTAGGCTGAGCTTGCTCTGCCAATTGCAGTTTGTAGCCCACAGAGTGAAAACTTATTAACCCTTGTTCTGCCATACACAAAAGTATCTGTTGTTAAATCAATGCATAGTAGCCTCTCTAAACAAGCAGAAAGAAGCACTTGTTTAATAGAGGCAGGTTAAATTTTCTTAATAAAAAAGAAATCTGCTGAATATTGACTTAGTCATTCGATGTTTGACTTGTGAGATGGAATTGCACCTAGCCCAGCCATACACCAAAAAAACACTCAAACAGCGAAATAGACTACTTCCAACCAAGATCTTTCTATAAACTATCAATTTCTTGTAAACACATAGGGCCTTATTCGAGTTCACTCTTTCTGACAAAATCCTTCTTAGATGGACAAAACCATGTGCACTGCAGGGGGGCAGATGTAACATGTGCAGATAGAAATAGATTTGGTGATTTTTTGGTGATTCTTTGCAGGGTAAATAGTGGCTGCTTTATTTTAACACTGCAATATAGATCTCACTTTGAAGTAAAACCCCACCCAAATCTAATTAGATCTGCACAAGTTACATCTGCCCCCCTGCAGTGCACATGGTTTTGTCCATCTAAGAAGGATTTTGTCTGAAAGAGTGAACTCGAATAAGGTCCATAATTTCAGAAGAAAAAAAATTGCAAGGCAAAAAGGAAATTGTAAAGCTATTTCTCCAGAACTTCACACCTTACAGAATAGGCCATATTGCATAAAACATGATCCAAGTCAAGATCACTTGACTAATTATTACAACACGAACTTTATTGAAGACAGGAAGTATTGGCTAAACTTACTGAATTGCTTTGCTGGAATACTGTATACAGGAGAATCCTGAATTGTGTGGAAATCTCTCGGCCTCCCAAGATCAGTTCTGTAGACCAGAGCCCATTTCCCCACTTTATACATATAAAGTGAATTGCAGCAAATTTCAGAACTTGCCTCCAATGAACAATGCTGCTTTATAAAAAGGAAGGGGCTGTGATGATGCAATTTAAGGTACCTATTCCCAATGCCTCTCGTTTAGACCTCCATTTTTCAGCAGCCCCCAGGTCACCTGAGTGAAAGGTCAGTAAGTATGGGTTTGTGTTCTGAATGGAATCTTTCATCATTCCTTATATGCTACATATAACATCACAGCAACTTTTAATTTTATAATTGTAAGGCTATCAAAATATGTTGTATAGGAAACCTAGTGTCTCTCTAAGGTCTCTATACAATTTAAGATTTTTTATTTTTTTAAATAGTTTTCTCTCATTGAGAATTTCATCATTCTTTTTTCTTGAGATCTTTTTAAGGCTCAGAGTTTCTCTGATTTACTGCTCTGATCTGTACTAACAGATCTTTAATGGATACCACCCAGAGGGATTGAAATGTGGAGATGATTAGAGGAAGAGACCACAAGATAGATCTAGATGATAGTTAATGGCTTACATGATTGATAGATAAAGGTAATGAGTGATTGATGTCCATACATGATATAAAAAGGTAAATGATAGACAAGAGGAGAGAAAATTCTGCTTCACACGTTCAGTATGAAAGCATCTGTCATAATGTTAACAATGAATGGTTTTATTTAAACATCTATATTATCCACACATACTATATAAAATGTATACATAGCTATTTCATATAGAACACAAGGAAATAAATAAGTATTAAGGTGCCCATACACGGTGCGAGGGTGCTGTGCCATGTGATGCGTGCTCTGTGCAGCCCGTGCTTTTTGAACTTTGGATCGCATTTCACGCAAATAGATTTGCATGCCATGCAATGCTATCTAGCTCAAAAAATATTGTACTGTGTATGGGCACCTTTACTGCTTTTCTGTCTGTACGGTAATTACTGTTTTTAAAAATTAATTTTTTAATTGGTTCCGTAGAATATGCACCTCATTCCATTAATGTAATTGTTTCAGTTATTATCATTAGTTGCACCAGTCATTTACATTAAAAACACCAAAAAATATCTTACACACGTAAAATGTGTTGAAAATAATGTGCGCGCAGGTTTTGATATTACAGATATACAGTATAGGCACACACCGGTGGATATCTATGAACAGTCCAGTTACTTAACCAGTGGTTTTGGTTTATTAGTACATAGCCTGACTGTTACTGTAACACACTGGTTCTCATGGAGCTGAGCTTCAGTGGAGCAGCTCTAACACAGGAAAGAACAAGAGGCCACTGCAGCAGTGATCACTGTGGCCATCTTGGAATAAGACATGAAACCTTCCTGGAGGACAGGAAGACTGTAGTCTGCACAGTTAAGCATTCCTCATTCAACAAAAAAAGTCACAAATGAAGCATAACAGAACAGCACAAGGAAAACCCGCGGACGCTGACATACAGTAGAAGTGTTTTTTACATAATCTCAGACTCAAATCACCCTCAGATATACAAATGTTGCTCATCAAATTTATCAGTGTAATATAACAATTTTGTTTTGACGCTCACAAGTTATGTAAATAAGGTGCACATTTTGAGCAAGAAATTTGCCTGGGACCAGGTGCACCAGGCCTGAGACTTGGACTACTTGGCACGGATGGTGTAATGGTTAGCATTACTGCCTCACAGCGCTGAGGTCATGGGTTTGATCCCCACCATGGCCCTAACTGTGCAGAGTTTGTATATTCTCCCCGTGCTTGCGTGGGTTTACTCCGGGTACTCCGGTTTCCTCCCACATTCCAAAAATATACAGGTAGGTTAATTTCCTCCCAACAAAATTAACCCTAGAATGTCTGCGTGTGCGTGTATATGTGGTAGGGAATATAGATTGTAAGCTCCACTGGGGCAGGGACTGATGTGAATGTTCAAAATGATCTCTGTACAGCGCTGTGTAATCTGTGTGCGCTATATAAGAAACTGTTAATAAATAAATAAATAAATACATTAACTCTTAATCCGACACTTGAAGTTCCACAAAGAACTTGTGCTATCATTTTTGTTCTACCTGGAACCAAACCACTTGCAAAGTAGAATTACGTTAACACTGTTAAATTCACATACTGTAGGTTTATTTATCGAATCTAAAGTTTGCAAAACTTACAAATGGATTTAATGCTAAATGACAAAGCAATAGCCAAAAGCAAATATTGCATTGATGCAATGTCATAATCCGATCAAAACTAAAAAAAGTTTTTTTCCAGAAAAACTATAAGCAACATTTGGGTATGTTAATAAGTTTGACATGGCTGTACCAACCTTACAAAAAGAAAAGTGGCATTGTACATTTCTACATATAAATGTATAAGAGCTTAGTACACATACCCAACATGCAGCCACATGTTTTAGAACACTATTACAGGTTGAGTATCCCTTATTCAAAATGCTCGGGACCAGAAGAATTTTGGATAACGGATTATTCCGTATTTCAATGATGTATCTTCAGGTATCTTGCATTTATGTTGTACAAACACATCAACCACATGAAATACACACAAATATATTTCATTTGTGCATAAAACAAGGTTTCAAAACATGAAACAAAGTTTGTGTACTATCTCCGATACTGATTTTAAATGTTACATATCATATCCTCAGTAGTGCTGTTACAGATGTCCCCAGTAGTGCTTTTTTTTCTTTCTGGAATGTATGGTTTTCGGAATAATTTGAATAATGGATATTTGGATAAGGGATACTCAACCTGTACAACCTGTAGACAATCTCTGCTGCAACAGATTTTTTGTACATGCATCTACTATATACAGTATAGGGCACATTCACTAATCATTTAAATGTGTATTAACTTTAAAGTGCATCTGGAATGACAGAAGTATAGCAGATTCGGAATAAGTGTTTGTATAGATTTCCATTGTATTTTGAATATGCATTAAATGTCCTGGAAAAATGCATCCAGAGTCTGAAATAACAAAAAGGACAGCGACTGCTTGTCTGAATGCATGTATGCATTAGCTCATTGACTTACATTCATTTTCGACCTTGGAGCATTATAGTGTATTCAGTGCACTTTGGAAACACGTTCTGAATGCATAAAAGATTGGCCATGTGTATGAGTTTAGTGTACACAATCATGAAAACATACTACACACAGTGTAACCCCTGTAACAAAAACAGGATCTGTAAATCTTATTTTAGAATCCTCATTTCATTTGCACATTTCCAGATGGCCGTTGTCTGGGCTTGTCTGGGCTTCCCTGAACAGTAACTTCTAACTTGGTATCATACATAATAATTGAAGAATGAATTATATTCTGCAGTGTGAGGCTTTGTGAAGATGCCTAGATGTATTACAATGTATTTACCTTACATTGGGATTCAGCAATTCTCAGGTGTTTTGCTTGATAATGACAAAGTATTATTATACACATCCCTACAATTCAAAACATACTTTATTATTAAGAGATAGGCCTATACAAGAGAACTCCCAGCTGTTGTTGCTGGTATAATACTGAAGGATCTCTCTCACCATCTTCAATACTAGATATAAACCGTACAAAACAGGCAGTTGAAAGGATTTGGGGATCAGGTCCTTACTGTCCGCTCTGTTTTCATCACTGGTAGCACCAGATGTGCTAGAGTCAGCAGGAACGGCTTATCGATTAGCCATCAGGAGCAGTGTGTGACCCACGTGGGCCAGGCCGTATTGATTAGCAGGGACTTTCTGTTGTTTGGTAAATGTGCCCCCTCTCGGCTTTTGTCAGGAAAATTGAACACCACGTTAGCTGCTCTTCTGGGGCCCGCCATGTGACATGTCTGCCTGGGAAAAGTATTAAGGGCAGATGTCCTGAAATAACTGGCTGAGATGAAGGAGGAGGGAAAACAGTGGAAAGGGGGGATGCGTGCAGATAATCCACTAATCCCAAACAGAGAGGGAGCAAGGGATATTCACTGCCCACCCTGAGGGTTACAGGTTCACATTTGCACATAAATGCCAATCTGCTTTCCCCTTTGACAGAAAAGTTGAAAGGGTTATTTACTAAGTAAAGCTATACTTTCATTTTCTCTTACAAATACTGCGTGCCACTGGCTGGCATCCTGCTTGGCAATGTATTTGACGCTACGTCTTTTTGATTGAATTTGGTGTGGCTTTGTGAGTTTGTGATATGCTTATTGCTAATTAGTAAAACAATATAAGTAATTCTAATACACCTGTAGTAATTTAAGCCTATTAAATACAGAATGGGTGTTTTTTTTGTATGGCCTTGGGATGCAATAATGTTGCACTAAAATGCTAACTATGGTGGTGTATTATAGTTAAACCTATATTAAACATATTTATTTTTTATTTGTATTCATCTTATTCTACATCTTGATCTGTACAGAACTTCTCAATTTATGTAAATTGTAATAATAATTTTGAAGGACATTTTAACTAAATGACAGGCTGGATATCATTGGTTCAAAAATTAATTCTGGTTTTATTTTAGCAAATTTCCAGACATAGGGCCTTATTCTAGTTCACTCTTAGAGGCAAATCCCTTCTCAGATGGACACAACCATGTGCACTGCAGGTGGGGCAGATGTAACAGGTGCAGATAGAATTAGATTTTGGTGAGTTGTTTTGTTTCTGTGCAGGGAAAATACTGACTGCTTTATTTTTACACTGCAATATACTGTAGATCTCACTTTGAAGTAAAACCCAAATCTAACTCTCTGCACCGCTGCTTGGGTACAAATCTATATAATGTAAACACCTTACATACAAACTCAGCACATATAATGCTCTGTAACTTTGCTGCCAGTACTAGGAGGTAGCAAGGCATTATCTTGCAGCTATGGTAAAAGGAGGAAATTCAGAGAAGTCATAACTACAGTACAGTATAAGAAACAAATGGAACATTCCAATAAGCTTCACTGTCAATGTGGGTAGCACTATTAATATTGTGTCCGTATAGGACATAGATGAGGGAATGGATTTGCTACTCAGCTTGGCTTATAGATTTTAACCAACTTGTTGGTTCCGGATGATAGATCTACAATGTCTAGATAGACAGTCAATAATTTTTCCCCTAAAGGTCGCATGCCATTTTTTTTTATTCACACCAGATAGATTGGACAGATAAATCTGTAGGTGTGTATCCAGCTTTAGGGACTGATAATACTGCTGCAATCATGAATCTGGACACACTGAAGGTCTCCCAGATGCATCAGCCTGTTTGGAGTTTCTGCATTTAGTATCTCACTCCCATGATGAAGCAGAATGTTTTGCAGATTTTATGCTGAGCAAACTTCTCAGACCAGAAATTCGGCAAAGCAGGATATCCTGACATGCAGAATATTGACAGATGTGACATGCTTACTAAGGACTCAGAATCAGGAATAGGATATAGATGAGTAGCCTTGTGGCAGTGGAACTTGGGACATTTTGTGACAAAGAGTACAGTCTGAGAAATGTCAGACTCACACATACAACAGTATTCAATGCTCAATTCAGCGGGGTCCAGCCACAAATACAAAAGTAGAAGTGACTGAACCTGTGCGCACCACTGCCTGGGTACAAATCTATACAATGTAAACACCTTACATACAGTAAAAGAAACACAAAAAGAAATAGAATGTTCCCGGGGACTTGCCGCGGTGGCGGGGGGTGGGCAGCGGGGTCCGGCCACAAATACAAAAGTAGAAGTGACTGAACCTGTGCTCACCGCTGCCTGGGTACATATCTGTATAATGTAAACACCTTACATACAATACCAGAAACACTAAAAGAAATAGAATGTTCCCTGGGCAGGGTCTGCCCAGCTGGTGGCGGTGGTGGACAGCTCGCATCCTCCTCTCCCGCAACTGCACCTTCCACGTCATTCCAACTGAGCCCTCCCTCACAATCTCCACCTTTGAGGTACACACTATCCGCCTCTTCAACCCCATTCACCTCTTTGTGGCTGTAATCTACTGCCCCCCTGGCCCCTGCCCCCCTTTCCTTGATAACTTTGCTGTGTGGCTTCCACACTTTCTTGCCTCTGACCTCCCCTCTATCATCCTCGTGACTTTAACATTCCTATTGACATCAATAATGCTGCCTCCTCTAATCTTCTTGGCCTTACCACCTCCTTTGGACTTTCTCAATGGACCTCCACCCCCACTCATAATCTCGGACACTCCCTTGACCTAATCTTCACCCACCATTGTAATCTCTCTGATTTCTCTAATTCTTCCTTCCCACTCTCTGACCACAATCTGCTCTCTTTCACCCTCTCATCCTCGCCTCTCCCCTCATTTCCCGGACCCAGAGTCATGACATGATATTTCCTCCCATACCCCCTCTGCTGCCCACCCACCCCAATCATCCTCCCTTCCCAACTACCCCACTCTGTCATCCTTCTGCCCTACTACAGCTAAGGAAGTCCGGTCCCTCATCTCATCCTCTCCCCCCTCTACATGTCCCTTGGACCCTCTCCCCCCCCCCCCCCGTCTCCTCAGTTCCCTCTCCCCCACTGACTGCTCCCACCTTGATCACCTCTTTAACCTATCTCATTTGCTGGCATCTTTCCCTCACCCTTCAAACATGCTCTGGTCTCACATATTCTTAAGAAACCAAACCTGGACCCTTTATCTCCGACAAGCTACCGCCCTATCTCTCTTCTCCCATTTGCCTCTAAAATACTAGAATGGCTGGTTTACAGGCGTCTCACCAGCTACCTGTCTGACCACTCCATCTTTGACCCCCTTCAATCTGGCTTTCGCCCACTTCACTCCACTGAGACTGCCCTAGTGAAAGTCACCAATGACCTGCTGTCAGCTAAATCCAAGGGTCACTTCTCCCTGCTTATCCTTTTGGACCTATCTGCTGCCTATGACACTGTGGATCACCCTCTCCTCCTCCACACACTCCAAAACATTGGCCTCTCTGGCACGGTCTTACACTGCTTTTACTCTTACCTCTCCAACCGTTCCTTCTCAGTCTCTGCCTCTGGCTCCAACTCACCACCTTCTGTCTTTCCTGTCGGGGTCCCTCAGGGTTCTGTCCTTGGCCCCCTTCTGTTCTCCCTGTACACCTCCTCTCTGGGTGCACTCATTAACTCCTTTGGCTTCTAATATCACCTCTATGCTGATGACACCCACATTTACCTCTCCTCTCCTGATCTGTCCCCCACTGTTTTCTCTCAGGTTTCCAAATGCCTCTCAGCCATCTCCTCCTGGATGTCTGAGCGATTTCTGAAGCTGAATATGGAAAAAAAAACTTATTATCTTTCCCCCACCCAGAGCTATGCCCCCTACTAATATCTCTATCACTGTTAAAAACACCATCATCTCCCCCTTTCCCCAACTCTGCTGCCTGGGTGTCACTCTCGACTCCTCCCTCTCCTTTGCACCCCACATCCAAGCCCTGGCCCATTCTTGCCGGTTCCAGTTACGCAACATTGCTTGTATCAGGCCCTTTCTCTCATAGAGTGCAACTAAGCTTATCATCCACTCACTGGTCATCTCACGGCTTGACTACTGTAATGCTCTCCTCACCGGCCTTGCTTAATCCCAACTGGCTCCTCTCCAATCTGTGCTCAACTCGGCAACCAGGCTTATCTTCCTCTCCCGCCGCTCTAATTCTGCCACTCCCCTTCAACAAAATCTGCACTGGCTCCCATTCCCCTACAGAATCCTCTTCAAACACCTCACATACAGGGCCATCTCTAATTCCATTGCTCCATATATCTCTAACCTCATCTCCATTTATACTCCCTCCCGCCCTCTACGGTCGGCTGATGACAGTTGTCTCTCCTCCACCCTGATCACTGCTTCCCATGCTAGAGTACAGGACTTTGCACGTGCTGCACCCCTTCGGTGGAACGCACTCCCTCACTCCATTAGACTCTCCCCGACCTTGCAAAGCTTCAAACGGGCACTGAAAACTCACCTTTTCATCAAAGCGTACCCTTCCACTGCATGAACTAGCTGGTTCTCCAACCCCTTGCCTGTTATCCTGATATCTATCCACCACCCACTTGCTTGCACCTCTTGTAATCTGTCTGTCTCCCCTTCCTACTAGATTGTAAGGTCCTACGAGCAGGGCCCTCTTCCCTCCTGTTGTCAAAGCCTACTTCTCTTCACATTTCACTCACTGCTCTCCTATATTCAGTGACCATCTTCGTCTGCATACTCATCTCCATCATTGGCCTCAAGCCTCTAGTTGTATGTTTATTGAGTCCTCACTACTTATACAGTATTTAGGCTGTAATGTGTATTGAACTGTGGCGCTCTTTATTTGTACTCTATTTTTGTTATTTATACAATGTTATGTCAAGTTTTGTCTCCCTGTTTTGTTCCTTTGTATGGCGCTGCAAAACACTTGAGGCGCCTTATAAATAAAATTAGGTACTCTTTACCTAGAACGGCGCCCACGATTGGCATCGCGGGCGTCAGGGGTAAAAAATCGCGGGCATCGCGGCCATCGCATGCACATAAAAAACGGGTGCGACGCGATGCCCGCGATGCCCGCGATTTTCCCATAGGGATCAATGTTAAAAGTGAGATTGGACGCGATTTTAGTGTTAAATGCCTCAATGCCCGCGATTTTTACATAGGAAACAATGTTAAATGGGCCACAGAGCCCTAATAGTCCCCCTGAAGTCTTAAATGGCCCCCACAATTTTTAACGCCACCCCACGATCAACGTGAACCCGAAGCGTGGCGAGCGGCGGCGGTACGCGTCCTCCGACCTTTTCATACCCCCACTATCCACGTCGGCGTGGAGTTGAGAATAGAATAGTGTGGCGAGCGCAGCGAGCCCCGCGAGGGGACGCGGATACCTGTGAAGCCCGCGAAGGGACACGTTTACCTGTGAAGGTATCCGTGTCCCCTCGCGGGGCTCGCTGCGCTCGCCACGCTTCGGGCTCGGTGGCTCGCTGCGCTCGCCACACTATTCTATTCTCAACTCCACGCCGACGTGGATAGTGGGGGTATGAAAAGGTCGGAGGACGCGTACCGCCGCCCCTCGCGGGCTCGCTGCGCTCGCCACGCTTCAGGTTGACGTTGATCGTGGGGTGGCGTTAACAATTGTGGGGGCCATTTCAGACTTTAGGGTGACTATTTGGGCTCTGTGGCCCATTTAACATTGTTTCCTATGGAAAAATCGTGGGCATTGAGGCATTGAACACTAAAATCGCGTCCAATCACACTTTTAACATTGATCCCTATGGGAAATCGCGGCCATCGCGGGCATCGCATCGCACCCGTTTTTTAGTGCATTCGATGGTCGCGATGGTCGTTCTAGGTAAAGAGTACCTAAAATTATAATAATAATAATAGTGGTGGGTAGTGGGGTCCGTCCAAGCGGCGGCAGCTGGAAGGCCGGAGCTCATAGCGGCATTTTGCTGTGTGGCGGGATGCGGCTGTTGAATTATTTGAAATGCCTGGCCGGACATTGATTGGCTGAGACTCTCAACCAATCAAGTCCAGCCAGACATTTCAAAATATTCAGCAGCCGCATCCCGCCACACAGCAAAATGCTGCTACAAGCTCAAACCGTCGATCGGGCAAACACCCCTGCACTATGAGCTGCTTTTTTTTATTGTGACACTTCTACCCATTTTTAAGCATCGTGAAGATTTTGATTTCAAGTTCCCTTTCCTAGACTTTCTGCCCACCTTCAGTAGATGTTGTAGTACCATCATGGCTGACAGAAGCCACAGCACTGGCTGCTCCTTTTTTATGGCCATGCACTCAGTGCTTAAATGTATTAATGCAAGGGAGCATGGTACCTACTGGGCTTTATTGAACACACACACTTTTTTTTATTTTTCCATAAATGACAACTTCCCCAATAAAGGGTTTAAGCTGTCCTGTATTAGCTCTGACATGCAATGCTGTCAATGAGAAAATAAACACCTGGTCATATTTAGGACCATGGCTTGCTGGCCTTGCAAATGGTTGTTAGCTGCTAAGGTCAGAAATAATGGGTGCCCGCGGTATGCACTCTCAAATGGAGCAACAAATGAATCAGATATAGAGTGCCACTAAAACAATTTATTTGCCCCTACTGTATGCACACAGATTGTTTCCTGCAATCTGAAGGTAACAGAGGGACAGACCACTGCAAGAGAATCACAGTCTGACAATTACCATGATCTATTCCAGCACTCCTCAATCTTCTCAATTTAGCAGAGCATTCCTTTCAACGTAGTGTATCCAGCACAGCTATTACAGCGGGTCCAGGCGTTCAGCACATGGAAGACTCCATAATTACTAGTAGCGTGACCTGCACTGTGCATGTACATGGCTAGGTGCTGTCTCGTAACTGTACATCTCTTGAAACATCAAGCAATCTTTTATACTGGAACACATCTTGATGCACAAAATAAGAGACAAGGAAGCAGTTTTGTTTCTTCACACCTTGGAGGTATCAAAAAACTTTCAAACAAAATCAAAATGAATCTTGCACCATGATTAACAATGTCGAAACAGAAGAATAATCTGGTTCTTGAGAATCTTTTTAGCTTAAAGACACACAATATCACTTTCCAAGTTATGTTATTTTACAGGTAATTTTCATATATATAGCCATTGTGCTCATAGCTAATGTGTTAAATAATTCAAACAGAATCATATTAGATTCTCTTGGCCCTTTGGCTGTTATTTCTATAAAAGGTGCAAAAATCCACCCTCATCCCGCCCCTCCTTCTAGAAAAAGGCAATCCTGAGTAAAGCACAAAGCAAACTATTGTTAATTCTGCTTCATTTATTCCAGGAATTCATAATATGTATTTATTGGGGAACATTACATGCTATGCTAGATAACAATTATCAATACTATAGCTGAAACTAGTGGACTCACATTTTGCTTTTCTTTATGAAGTTGTAGTCTGGATTGGAGAGGAGGCTTTTTATTATTAGCATTAATACATTGGGGATTATTCTGGTTGATTGCTCGGATGCAATTCGCACCAAACCCCACCTTGAGAATGGTGGCCTGACCGCAACCCATTCGCAAGGGCGATTCCCTCCCAGGGCCTGCGAATGGATGTTACACAGTAACATTTCCAGTCAGCGACCACCAAATGATGGAGAGGTTGCACGCATATAAAAGTGACTGAAGTCACACCTATGCGTGGATGATCGGGAGGAAGTGGGCGGGCAGCTGACATGATGTCAGCTGGCCACACCCGGCACCCGCATCATTGGGGCATTTGCATGAGAATGCCCAGTGCTGGGTGTTGCCATATGCAATTGGCCCAGCCTGCCACCCCACACGCCCCCCGCCCGCACACGGGTTTGTGCACCCAGCGAACACCCTGTTCGTTGTGGCCACACGCACCCGGCATATGCACATATGCAGAAATTACCCTGCGCATGTGCATACTCCCACCATAATGCGAATAATCTGGTCCGTTCGAACGGATCCCAATAAATCCCTATTTGCCTAAAATATAAACACTATAGATTCTAAATTGCACAGATTTAAACCCCCCCAAAAGCTGATACTCGGTACCTTGAAACCCCCTGCTGCTGATCCATCTCTGCAGTTACTTAGCTGGCGCAAATTGGAATGTGTGGGGGTGGAGTTGGAGGTTCATCAGCCAATAGGGCATGAGTTTGGTACAGTGAGGAAAGCAGAGAGAAAACGGCATCAAGCATACTGTATATAAACTCCACTTTAAAAATGTTGCATTGACAACTGATTCCCACAATGTACAAAGTGCAACCTGCAGGGACAGTGGTATCACTTACTGGTGTCCTTGCGAGTTACATTCCCAGGGTATCGGAGGAGGCTTGCACATTTGTGATAGTCTCCTCCTGAGAATCTGACACTGTGCGTGCCAGACTCTGGCATCTTGATAAATAAGCCCTTTCGTTATATATATTTGCAAATAGTAAGCCACACATATTTCACAGAACATCTGCTAAGAGTAGCCCAAACCCTGGAAAATCATGCATTCATATGTGTTCGAATTGATTGCTTATATGCCAGTTGGTACCCCTAGAGCCTCCGAAATACCACTACATGGACCAGCAATACCTTCCAGCTACTTATCCTACACACAGTAGGCCTCTCAGACAATGATATAAAAAAAGTCACTCAAATCAGTTTATAATAAGCTGAAGCAGGTGCATGAAATAGAGGGTTATGTTTCCAATCAGGGATGGTTACTATGCAAACTACTTCATAACATCCCAACTGCTGCCTGAAATTTGCAAATGATAAGGGAAAGCACAGAAAATGAAATGGAAGAAGCCTCACAGGGCAAACATTCTACATTTCTAAACCAGCTCTTATATACAGCAACTATTCAAAAACAGAATATCGAAATAAATCTATTTAATTCACAGCAAAGCTTTTGTCACAACAGAGGAAGCAAACAATTCTAAATGCACATTCATCTTAGTTATTTACTGTAACTCAATGAATCTTTGTTCATCTAGATCAGGCATTGCTAACCTGGGTCCTCAAGGCACACTAACAGTCCAGGTTTTAGTGATACCCAGGTCATTTAATTAGTACCTAATTTGGTTTTATCTGTGCTGGAGTCTGTATATCACCACAACCTGTACTGTTAGTGTATCCTGAGGACCCAGGTTGGGAATGCCTGATCAAGATTAACTATGTTTGCCTAATACTGTACTTTCTTCAAATGATTCTCTAATACCTACCTTTACCTGTTACTATGGGAAACACTTACTACCCACAAATTTACAACATACAGTAGCTGACAAAAATATTCCATTGTTGGAGCCTCCCTCCAGCACCAAAGAGCAAGATAGAGTGAGAGAGGGTGAGATGTACTAAGCCTCGAAAAATGATAAAGTGGAGAGTGATAAACAACCAACCAATCAGCTCCTACCTGTTATTTTTCAAACACACCCTGTAACATGGCAGGTATGAGCTGATTGGCTGGTGGTTTATCACTATCCATTTTATCACTTTTCAAGCATAGAACATCTGACCCAATGAGAGACTAATCTAATAGAACTTGAAACAGAATAATCTCTATCAAGGATTCATCTATGAACTTTCATTATGACATCCCAAATGTCGCAGCTTCTGCAAATACTACTACCTCAACACGAATTACTTGCATTTCTGTGATTCCCCTGTCTCATAAAGTTGTAGACTTCCTGGGGAATTACTGTATCACTTCCCATATGTCTTTCCCCCGATGTTGCAATTTCCATAGAGCTTATGTAGACTAGCAATTAGCAAAGACCTCAAAAGTACTGCTGACCCTGGACATGATGTATTCACAGCAACATATTATAAGAAACTAACCTGCCTCACTTTTCTCTGCTACTGGGTCTGTTAACCTCCATCTTCCATGGCTAGAAATTCAGAGCCCTACCAGATGAAATATATTTGTGTTCTCCTAGCTATATACCCATATCCCTCCTAAAAATCCACCTTAAACTATTTAAACTGTTAGATTGCCCTAAATCAAAGCAACTTTAATCCATCCAGACCAAGTAGGGTTTATCCACAGATTTGATCTCTTTGTGGATGATTTGCCTTTAATCGTCAAAAAACTGCATAAATACCTGGCAGCTGTCTCAAACTTCAAAATGAACCGTTAGAAGCCCGATTCTCTTTCTCTTAATTTTTTACCTAATCACCCAACTCAATCAGTCCTGGTGCATGCTGACATTCATATGAGAAGCTAAGATATGGAAGCCAATCTACATGTTATTAAATGCCTCAACAGGTGTGTCTACACACATCTAGCCTCCTTGCATATATGACACACAAGTAGCTTCTGCTGATTAAAATGATATGCAGTGTGCCTATGTTCTTTGTGTGACCATAGCAGTACCTGAATATGAAATGCTATGAAATGTATCTGCAAAATGAAATGCTACATTGCAGTGTAACACTGCAATAAAGCATTTAGTATGCAGTCATTTAGTATGCAGTCACATCCAGAACTAGGAATATGAATGAGACACTTTTCAATGGAAAAAGCCACATACAAAGATGTTTAGTGCTACTGAGTCACATAAAGCTCACGCGTATAATGTCACTTGTAGTGCACGGAGGATAGATTTATGCGGACACTTCTGTATATCACTTTTGGTTTAATCCCAACTATTAAAGTTTACGGAGATATTCAACCTCCCGCCGCTATTCCCAATAGGGGAAATAGTCTTCCCCGACAGCATCTAACAGGGAGACGGCAGGATGTGCCCGACTTCACAAGCACTCGGGCACGTTCTGCTGGGAATTGACAAGCACCCGGCCGCAGCTTGACAATGCCCGTCCGCTTTTCGCGACCATGCCCCCTTCTCGACGCTTGGCAGGCGGAACATTGAATCCCGCCTGCCAAATCAGTGTTGGCCAGCCGAGAACGTGACAGGGTCGTGACCCTGCATTGAATGTCCCCCTAAAACTTAATATCGCATTAAAATCTACAAACTCCTTAACTCTGACAGAATAGACAATAGAATCTTTCTGGCACAACTATAGTTACCAGAGTTTCGCTAGAGCATTAAAAGGCTGGGCAATAATCTAAAATTCCTTACAAATGCTTTTTGCTTCCTCTTCCAACAAATCAAAATAACTTCAAGCTAAAACATTATATACAAGACACTCTTCAGTCCATGACAGACAATTTACAATTTATATCTAATTACAAATACCTCACCTTACTACCCCCCTTATTTCTCCTATTAGACGAGCTAATTAAAGCAATAAAATCTCTAAAACCTGCAAAAGCCCCATGGGCCAGATGGATTCTCCAGTGATTTCTATAGATCCCTCTCTGGTACAATTGCCCCCATATTAGTAGAGGTTTTTCATTATATCCTTCAGACAGAAACTCTTCCACCCCAATTCAACTCAGCCATTGTTCCCAACTGAAGAACTATGTTATAAATTGTTTCAACTATTACTCTTCGACAAATGCTCCCTAATGCTTTCCATGACTCCACCATCAACCTCATTCCTACAGAAATAGTCTCCATTTATCAGCATGTAAGACGATTCCCAACGGTCTACAGCCCTTTCCTCTCTTCAGACTGAGAAGCTTCCATCCTATCCCACCTGATGGTTTAATCTTCACTTATATAAGAGATTCCTACAGGATTTATACCCTATGAGTGTGTTGCAGCTTTAATGTGGTGTTATCAGTAGTAGAGAACGACATGTGTTTGCAAAGATTTTATCATGTACCTCATATGTTCAGACTAACAAAATAATTTTTATATTCCTCTGATATTTATATAAAGCGACCACCATAAAATAATACCACAAGATATACCTGAACACAAATCCCTCCCCCCGTATTTCCTCCCCCTAATCCCATCTTCTGCCCATTTTGTGGCATGTTCTGTCCTGTCTCTCCCCTGTATGTTTAACTATAGACCTTATATTCTTTATTATATTGCTATAGATGTTACATTTAAATGATAGCATTTCCGTCATTTCTCCCACCTGAACATATATTCAAACATAGACGGACTCATTCACATTTGCTCCTGTGCTAGTTTATCAATGTTTATTATTAAATACTAAATTGACAGACATTGAGGAACTGCTCCAATATGTATCTACTGTTCTTGCTCTAAGCCAGGCATTCCCAACCACGGTCCTCAAGGCACACCAACAGTGCAGGTTTTAGTGATATCCAGGCTTGAGCATAGGCGAATCTAGGGGGTGGTCCGGGGGTGCACAGGACCACCCATTAGCCCATGTTGTAGCTGAGGACCAGGGCTTTCCAACGAGCCCAGCCCTGTGTCTCTAGCCCCCTGGGAACCGGAGATACGGCCAGGCAAAGCTGGAATGTTTTCCCTATAGGATATTATTATTATTATTATTATAATTTTATTTATAAGGCGCCACAAGTGTTTCGCAGCGCCGTACAAAGGAACAATACAGGGAGACAAAACTTGGCATAACATTGAATAAATAACAAAAATACAGTACAAATAAAGAGCACCACGGTTCAATACACATTACAGCTTAAATGTAAGTAGTGAGGACCCAATCAACATACAACTAGAGGCTTGAGGCCAATGATGGAGATGAGTATGAAGAGGGTCACTGAGTGTTGGAGTAAAGGAGAGCTGTGAGTGACATGTGAAGAGAAGTGGGCTTTGACAACAGGAGGGAAGAGGGCCCTACTCGGAGGAGCTTACAATCTAGTAGGAAGGGGAGACAGACAGATTACAAGAGGTGCAAGCGAGGGGGTGGTGGTTAGATAGCAGGATGTAAACAGGCAAGGGGTCGGAGAACCAGCTGGTTTATGCAGTGGAAGGGTACGCTTTGATGAATAGGTGAGTTTTCAGTGCCCGTTTGAAGCTTTGCAAGGTCGGGGAGAGTCTAATGGAGCGAGGGAGTGCGTTCCACTGAAGGGGTGCAGCACGGGCAAAGTCCTGTACTCTAGCATGGGAAGCAGTGATCAGGGTGGAGGAGAGACGACAGTCGTCAGCTGACCGTAGAGGGCGGGAGGGTGTATGAATGGAGATGAGGTTAGAGATATATGGAGCAATGGAATTAGAGATGGCCCTGTATGTGAGTGTGAGGTGTTTGAAGAGGATTCTGTAGGGGAATGGAAGCCAGTGCAGATTTTGTTGAAGGTGAGTAGCAGAGTTAGAGTGGCGGGAGAGGAAGATAAGCCTGGCTGCAGCATTGAGGACAGATTGGAGAGGAGCTAGTTGGGATTGAGCGAGGTCGGTGAGAAGAGCATTACAGTAGTCGAGCCGTGAGATGACTAATGAGTGGATGATCAGCTTAGTTGCACTCTGTGAGAGAAAGGGCCTGATGCGAGCAATGTTGCGTAACTGGAACCGGCAAGAATGGGCCAGGGCTTGGATGTGCGGTGCAAAGAAGAGGGAGGAGTCAAGAGTGACACCCAGGCAGCGGAGTTGGGGAACAGGGGAGATGATGGTGTTGTTAACAGTGATAGAGATATTAGTAGGGGGCATAGGTCATTGGTGACTTTCACTAAGGGCAGTCTCAGTGGAGTGAAGTGGGCGAAAGCCAGATTGAAGGGGATCTAGGATGGAGTGGTTCTAGTATTTTAGAGGCAAATGGTAGAAGAGAGATAGAGGATAACATGGGACCCGCTAATTCCGACCCCCACCCAGTTCAACGGCTACCTGTTCCCCCTTCGGCATCACTGAAGCTCGAGGTTGATCTCAGTCGAACCCAAATCGCTGAGCCTTCAATCTGATACCATGCTGGATCCATATGGGTTTATTGGTTCCAGGGATATTGAAGTTAAACCGTTTTTTTTTTCATTTCTTACATGTAATTTCATGGCTGTTTATGTTCTTTGAGGGCAGATTTCTCTGGAACCAAACAGCCCAGTTTCATGGGACCAAAATCATTCGAAGCCAACTTAAAAGTTCTTCAATATGATACTGGTCTCGTGTAAATGGGTCAGTTGGTTCCGAAGATATAGCTGGTTGGTTAAAGGGGGGTAGGGAGAGGGGAGTGGTTGTCTCTCCCCCTCACACCAGAAAATGCAGGGATTAGGCTGGTGTATAAGGTGTCGGCCTGGGAATGTCCCTGCATGATCCTGGGACCATATTCCCGGGTAAATCCCTGCATTTTCTGTTGTGAAAGGGGCATTATTTCAAACAGCTGTGACCTGCAGTGCTCTGAATACAGCCGGGCAGCCCCCTGCTCTCTGCCCAACTGTCAATGACTGTCACCCCTGCAGCTTCACACACAACAACAGCGCGCACAATATTTAAAATGTCCTCTCGGCTAGAGGGGACACCAGGAGGGGAGTGGGAGCGTGCTCTGCGCTGCGCTCTGCGCTTTGCTCCTCTCCCCATAGAAGCAGCTGCACCGCGCTCCATCTCTCCCTGCAGCAGCAGTGAAGGCTCATATAAAAATTTACAGTAAGTGGCACTTTTGGGGGCATTGCTTAAGGGATGCTACAAGTGGCATTATGTGGGGGCATTACGCATAATGTGTGGCTTAATGTGTAAGGGGCATTACGGTGTGCAGCATCATGTGTAAGCGGCATTATGTGTGCAGCATCATGTGTAAGGGACATTATGTGTGCAGCATCATGTGTAATGGTTACTATTGTGCGCGGCATCATGTGTAATGGGTACTATGGTGTGCGTTATCATGTATAATGGGTACTATGGTGTGCGGCATCATGTGTAATGGGTACTATGGTGTGCGGCATCATGTGTAATGGGTACTATAGTGCCATCAAGCAAGAACCCCCTAGCAATGAGCACATAGGTAAGCAGCACTTATGTGGCAAATATGTAATGGGCATTATGGTTTATTATATAGTATGTAATGGGCATCATGATGTGTGGCACAATGTGTAATGGGCATTATGGTGTGTGGCCTTATGTGTAATTGGCATTACGGCGTGTGGCTTTATGTGTAATGGGTATTACGGAGTTTGCTAAAATGTGTAATGGGCATTACTGTGTATGGTCTAAAGTGTAATACCACACCCCTTTTTGTGATGCCACGCCTCCTTCCCATGAGGCCACGCCCCTTTTTGGCGCGCGGCTGCGCCGCGCAAAGGTCCCCCTGCTGTTATATCTAGATCTGGGACCACCCATTACCATAATTCTAGATTCGCCTATGGGCTTGAGCACAGGTGACTTAATTAGTACCTGAGTGATTCTGATTAAACCATCTGTGCTGAAGCCTGGATATCACTAAAACCTGCACTGTTGGTGTGCCTTGATGACCGTGGTTGGGAATGCCTGCTCTAAGCAATGTTACGACGATGCTCAATATACTGTAGTCATTGGTCTTATTGTAATCCTGTTTAACCTTGTTGAAAACCACATAAAATTCTTAAAACAAATGTTTTTTGACAAGCTCACTCAATTGCCTAGTGGTTCCTTTTACTTGTAACTTCAGATTAGTCATTTCTAAATGCAAATTTTTGCCTACCTTTGTATAAATAAGGGATGATAAATATCAAAAACGGCTGTGACAAGTCAGAAATGTTTTGACAAAATTTTATGTTGGAAATGCTTTCCTAATACGTGTCATTTTACTGCTTACGTATGTAGTCAACACTCACTTATGGAAGAATATTTTAAGATGTTATATAAAAATAATAAATGTACTGCAAGCTATTATTTTAGCACAAAGGTGTGAACACACAGTAATTCCCCTTGGAAAGACCGAAGTGTTCCAATCCATGGCTATTTCCATGTTACTCACTTTTGAATTCCCAAATCAGCTAAATGTTTGGCATTCTCTGTGAAACATTTTGATCTGTGACTTTCTCATAAATCTCCCTACAGAACTCTGTATTTCTCTACTCCGAGGGTTGTCAATCAATTGTGATAGGCCTCAGTGACAACGCTGCAAAGCATCAATCAAAACATGTCTTTAGTAAACATGCTGTAAGGGAGTATAGTAAATTGCTGTACCTCTCCGTTTTCTGTTATCAAGTTTAGTCATCAGCCTGCAATAACAAAAATATTTCCAAACAACATCATATGCATTGTCTTTTTTATCGTATGATGTCCTTTTTGAAACACACAATTTGATGTTTTGGTGAGCATGCCAAATTAGCCTTTCCCTTTAAAAAGAGGATTTGCTTTTCCCCATAAAAAATAAACAACAACACAAAGATCCCTAAAAAAAAACCAAGAAGGAAATATAACTCATTTAAGTGGTAGCAGTGTCTAATTAGAGTTTGCAAGTAAAATAATTAACATGCACCTGTACAAGATTGCAATTCTTCCATAAGATTATTCACTGCTGTAATTACCATGATTGTAGAGAATTGCAGTTACATTGGTCCTTATTCCCTTATAGGATAAAGACCGCTCTAGCAGATCAACACAATCAAACACATACTCTCTCTATGTTCATTACTCTGAGATGAATATATAAAAAAAAAAGAAAAACAAGATTAAAAAGTCACATTATATTCTGCTGTACAATTTCATCTCATCCTGTTAGCTGTTGCCTGCTATTTTTGTTTATTTGCTGATCCTTCTGTCAGTTTTGAAAAACATCCATCTGAAGGGTTTGTGGAAAGGGAATAGAGAGCTTAACACTTTCATGTCCAAATTTCGAAAGCGATTTCAGGGAAATTTTTGCTTATTTTTCCATTATGACCCGTGTCACAAATTTCATACGATGTGCAAACACCTGGTTCACATAGGGATCTATGTCTGATCAATGCATATGTGCTGAGGTATAACTGTTCAGGAGTATATACAAAGATAATTACATTTGGTCTATCTGTCCATTGCTTCCTCTCCTATTACGAAACATTAATATGATGAATCTTAAGGCCAACAAAAAGTGGTCCGTTATCATTAAGCTTCAGTTCTTAAGAGTAGAGACTTACAGTTAAGCTTTATTTAAAAGGATGTGCTATTTATCCACTGAGGGGCAAATAGCAACACAATTACGCTAATGACCATTTAATAATTAACCTCATTAATTAGCCACATACAATGGTAATAGGCACAGCACTGTGTCAAAGTGATGATGCCCCTGCTATTTTCTTTCTGGTGAACAGAGATTCCGCTGTACGATCATACAGTGTGCATATATAATCTTATACACTTAGACATACAAACATTCTATAAGAACATTGAAACCAAACAAAACTACACACAGATGTATGTTTCTTCAACTGTGATGTTATAGATGCAGTATGTATATTCTTGTTAACATGACAATCTTCTATGGCAATAGTAATCATACAGTAATGTAACAGTGTATCACAGATGTACAAAACATCATCTAGATTATTTTACTCTGACTTCATTACCTGTTTTATACAGTAGGTGTGTTTATATACATTAATAGTGTGTGTGTGTGTATGAATGTATGTATGTGTGTGTGTGTGTGTGTGTATGTACGTGTGTGCAGTATGGCCATTATTCCGGTTCACTCGCAAAGGCAAATTCCTTTTGAAATGGTCAAAACCATGTGCACTGCGGGGGGGGGGATGATGAGTACTAGGGGCTGTGCGCATGCGCACACTATCCATAATCGTGTGGCCTGAGAATTCACAACTGTGCGATCAAGTCTGAATTAGGCCCTTAGGACCTTATTCTAGTTCACTCTTAGAGGCAAATTCCTTCTCAAATGGGCAAAACCCTGTGCACTGCAGGAGGGGCAGATGTAACTTGTGCAGAGATAATTAGATTTGGGTGGGGTTTTACTTCAAAGTGAGATCTATATTGCAGTGTCAAAATAAAGCAGTCAGTATTTTCCCTGCATAGAAACAAAATAACTCACCCAAATCGAATTCTCTATGCACAAGTTACATCTGCCCCCCTGCAGTGTACATGGTTTTGGCAATTTGAGAAGGATTTTGCCTTTGCGAATGAACCAGAATAAGGGCCTATGTGTGAAAGGATTTGTGAGTGTAAATTATCCCAGTATATCCATTACAATTTCTTAAACAACTTCCATTATGCACAAATTCGATTTAATCAATACTAACTAGAACTCAGTCACTACCTCCATATATTATATGAAGGTATACAGGCTACAGGATATACTGTATAACAAATGTGTAATAGTCTGTGATGCGGCGGCTGTCCTGGAAGTCCTGGAAGTAGGCCAGGTCTGTTTTGTGTTATAAATAATTGCCACTTTAAAAAAAATGGGTAAACATTACGGTACTTGTTTCCTAGCACGGCGCCCGTCGTAAGGTATGCGATGGATGCGATCAATGCGATTTTAGGGCTATTTTTAGCCTTTTCCCCGACAATTAAAAAATCACGTCCATCGCATCCATCGCTTGCCTTAAGTTAAGGCATGCGATGAGACCGATGCGATGGACGCGATTTTACATAGGGAACAATGTTAAATGGGCCAATGGACCCGAAATTTTCATTGTATACCCACCCTTATGGGTATTTTACATGACAAATGCCCCCCCACCCCCCATTGTTAATGCCACCCCACGATGAACGGCAACCCGAAGCGTGGTGATCAACGGCGGTACGCGTCCTCCGACCTTTTCATACCCCCACTATCCACGTCGGCGTGGAGTTGATATTATATAGTGTGGCGAGCGCAGCGAGTCACCGAGCCCGAAGCATGGCGAGGGGACGCATAATACCTGTGAAGTAATGCGCTCGCCACGCCGACGTGGATAGTGGGGGTATGAAAAGGTTGGAGGACGCGTACCGCCGCCCCTCGCGGGCTCGCTGCGCTCGCCACTCTTCGGGTTGCCGTTGATCTTGGGGTTGCGTTAACAATGGGGGGGGGGGGGGGGGCATTTCACCCATCAGGGTTGGGAAACAATAAAAATTGGGGTCTGGGGGCCATTTAACATTGGTGCTAATGTAAAATCGGGTCTCAGGGACCATTTTACATTGATTCCAATGTAAAAATCTCGCCGATCGCATCGCATGCGATTTGGTTGCATGCGATGCGATTGATGCGATTTCGGGGGTACAATTTTTATCGCTGGCGCCGTGCTAGGAAACAAGTACCAACATTACTCACAGAACTTTCCTCAACCTGTACATGGAAGGCTAATACTATGCATATTGCACAATATCTCTGATATTGTTACACAGCTTAGGGTTTGTTGTAGAATGAAAGCCCCAGCATATGGCGAGCATTGCGGTTATTAAGTGATGTGAGGGGTTACCTGTGCTAGACTGGCTAGTGATGTCACACCTCTCTGGTATTGCACACACCCTGTGGAGAACTTCACTAGGCTGCACTAAACAGTGGGCTGATTTGTAGGAAAGACTTCTTAAAAACAAGTCTTCCCTGTGGATCAGCACTCTGTGAATTGTTCTGCAAGTCTGTGTCGCTCGACCTGTATCTGTAATCAGTATGTGTAATGTCATGTAGGGGTGGAGCGGTGTGGTGAGATACCATGCCCTAGAAATCTGACTGAAGATATTTTTTTGTGCAGGGTTATAGTAGCAGGAGCGGGAACCTGGGCGCTGCCTTTTTTTGGCAGTCCCAGGCCCCACCATGGACAAACCAGCACTTGTTGCACTCTGTGGTAAATCCTTGGGTGCCCTCCACTCAGCAGAACAGTGCAGTGCAATATACAAACAGTATGACACAGGTGTCTGGAGGGGCAGCGTTCATGCTGCAGACGGCTGGTGTAAATATCCCAAGTCTGTTCCCACCTGTACACAGCGCTGGCGGGAGGCTGTTGGCTTCTGCTGTGCTGCGCTGGCTTAGGGATGCTGCTTCTCCTCCAAGGGGGGGCGGAGTATTGGGCAATGCGGTGGCGGCAGCCCGACAAGGGGGGAGGGAGGAGAGAGGATAGTGTCTGCTTGCCTCCTGCTACCGGGGCCCATGCTGCTGCCGACTTGGGGGGGGGTCGATGCGGCGGCGACAGACGCAAAGTCGCTCGGGGGGGGGGGGGGCGCTTGAAGGAGAGTGTCCGCTCACTTCCTGATGTCAGGGGCCGTGCTGCTGCTGGGACGACACCTGCTCCAGCTTCCGCCCTCCAGTGGCCGGCGCCCTAGGCAAATGCCTGAAGCTGACTAGTGGTGACGCCGTCCCTGGAAGTGAGTCTTCTGTGGGGGCCTGATGGCTATTGCACATTTTGTTCCCCTGTCAGGAACAATGTGCATGTGTTTGTGTATGTATGGATTTGGTGAGGGGATTCGCTGTGAACTGAGATTGCTTTGGGTGCCTTGTATCTATGCTAAGTCTTTGCTTCTTGCTGTCTGACTTGATTTGTGCAAGTCTGCTTGGATTTCCTAAAAGGCACATGTGTTTTTTGGAGTAAAATTTGTAGAAGGATAGTGTTGAGGGACTGAGAACATTGTTGAATGGATGAGTAATGGTGCCCATACACAGTGCGATGATCGCACCCATTATGAGCTGGATCAAATTGCATCTCATCGCAACGCATGCGTTTTGCATGTGATTTGCATGCGATGCAGTGTGATCAGAAGGCAGTACAAAAAGTATGTGCAGCAGATGAAGAAATTAGAGGGTGATGTTATTAAATTTGGATTTGAGAGGTTTTTCTTGCTATGCAGAGGATGTATAAACATTTCCAATGTACAAATACACTTTTGCACTAGCTCAGATACAGTATGGTAGTCTTTAGATCTAACCATATATACACTTACCACACAGCAACTTGCAGGAAGTATTACTGCTCCCGTACCACGTTGAGTGTCATTTCGATGGACACCATGCAGTCTGCACAGCAAATTCCGCAGGTTGTTTTGGGCAGTGCTGCCATTTCCAATGCTTGATGACATGATGCTTAAGGGGAATGGCAAGCACAGAGGGTTCTGGAGCCCTGTTCTGTCACTGCTTACTTGAGTCATAAAATGAGGCTAAACAGAGATATTTTAGGAATAAGAAAGCTAAAAGCTAAAACCTAAGATGCTTTTATTAATGAATTGGATGGTTAATAAAGTAAGTAGACATTGACAGACAGCTTACAGTGCCATGGGCAAACCAACAAGGTGCACTCTGGCAAAAACAAGGGGTGCAATTTAATAGGATGAGAAAACAAGAAATACAGGTGATATTGAGCGCTGATTAAAATATTCTGCACTGCAGCTGTACCAAAAGGGGAAATTACCTAAAACCCTTTAGAGTGGACCAAGCAAAAAGAAAAAAGAAGTATGGTACATCTATGTGTTGAATAATACAAATGAATTTATTAAAAATACACAATTTTATGGCCAACAATAGACAAACAAGACTCACAACATATAAAACTTGTTAGTCCATTCCCCTCTCAACCAGACTGGTTAATGATTAATCAAATGCATGCAAGATACTTTGTTAGTTTGTAACCAAGGCTTGGATTAATGTAGTAGTTAGACTCTCTCTTGCTCCCGGTCTGCTTCCACAAATATGTTGTTCCATCATAAGATCTGCCTGTAACGGAGTCTGTGCGGACCTAATTCGCCCCTTACAGCCGGGACGGGTACAGGTGAAGCCTAGCACCGCACATATTCGTGGACCCCAGGGTGGGGCAATATAGTTAAGGGGCAGGTCTAGGGATATCCCTTCTAACACTCAACCTTTCAGAATTGGAAAAACAAAATCCTGATTTAAGAAAATGCTGTATTCTGCTATTTCATGCTGATAGGAGGAACATGGTATAGCGAACCAGCATTATACAATGGATAAATTCTCCTGGGTGTCAGCTTTGCAGGCTTTTTGGGCTGTTGCAATGGTTTCAAGTGTCTATTCATGACACATATTTGGCCTCTTGAAACAAGCAGAGTAATGTTTAAATACCATAAGCTAACATTGCTGCCAATCAGGTGCGTATGTTCATGGCAGCAGCGTGCCCATCTGCGAATGGATCTTTTCAGCAAATTAGTGGTTCATGCCAAAGGTTTTGGAGTGGTTCCAAGAACATGACAGTGTAGTCAGCATAATGTTGTTTGATGCAATGGCCTCCCTGGTCAGCAGATCTCAATCACATCAGGCATTTGGGAGATGAGATTGAAGGAAATATTCTGAGTAAAAATTCAGCACCACCTAATTTGCAGCTATGGCACGCATTATGGCATGCACATTGTGGGTCAGCATCCTTGTGCCACCTTGGGTTATATTTACAAAGTTGAAATTTTAAAGTGGCACTAACACTACTGTTGTTTGGGGCTACTGGCTAATATTAAGGATCTCCTAGATACACCAAGGACCCTATTCTGGTCCATTCGATTCCATGCGTGTTCGCGCAGGGGAGCGAGGGTGTGCCACTGCGCATGCACATAAACCATTATGCGCATGAGCAGCGGCCACAGCGAATGGAAAATTCACCGGCAGCTTGCACACAGCACTGCGGGCAGGGAGGCATGGGTCAGCATGGGAATGCCCAGCGTTTCATGGGAAAAAAACACTAGCCTTTCCCATGGAAATTCAACAATGATGCAGGAGTGGGGGGCAGGCAGCTGACATCAGCGGATCTCAGCTATCCACCTGCTTTCCACACATGGGGCCTTGTTCTGATCGGAGCGGCCAAACGTGCGTACGTTCGCCATTACCGCACGCTAGCCGTACGCGGCCGTTGGGGTTAAGTCCACCCACAAATCATCCGCTTACGTACGGGCAGAAATACCGTAGAAGGGGAGTGGTGTACAAATGAGCGTACGGCAACGTACGCGGCCGGCCCAGCCCTTACACTCCGACAACTGGCGTACAACTGAGCGTACGGCGCCGTCTACGGCCGTCTCTCCTCCGTCTCCCCACCGACTTCTTGCGGAGATCTGAGCGTACGCCAGTTTGCACGGACGGGTCCCTATTGTTTTCAATGGAAAACTCAGCTTATGTCACCGCTCGTGAGAGTGAGCGTACGTCCGTGCACGCTGGCATACCCTTCACATATATGGACCTGCAAATCTTGCCTCTCAACTACTAATCTGACAATTGATTAATTAATCTATTTGTTATTCAATTATTGTTTTCTATTAACTCAATTGTCTACCTTAATAAAGACCTAATAAAACTACATTTGAACCCACATTACATGTATATTTGTGATGTTCTAATGTGGCATTTTAATCACTATCTATGTGTCCCCATATTGCTGTTACTTTTAAATCAAGTTATGTTGGTGTTTCTGTATATGTACTAAATTATGTCCGTAATTACTTTGTCCAAAATGTGTAACATGTATACCTACCCTGATGTTATGTGTGATGTTTTAATCTAACAACATTAAACATTCATGCATTTTCACTATGTGTTATTTTACTCAAAAACACACACATTCACACATCAATCATTACCCCTCACCTCAAATTACAAGTATAACTTACAGTACACATCTGTATGTACCTACCCTTACACGCCCTCTAACATATTTATTATTAAAAACACAGGCAATTTCGAACTGTAATCAAACTTTTATTGGATACAAAAATAAAAAAGGGGGGGGGATAAATAAAAAATTAAAGGCGGGCCTCCAGAAGCCCAAAAAGTAGCTGCAGGTACACCAGGGTGAGCATTATTTCCCGCATTATTGCGGCCACCTCCTCCTGCTGCTGTTCAGTGTCTGTAATGAAGGGATAAAACAAAAAATTAATATACACAAATGTTTGTTGTATTTGTACATAATAAAAAGTTCAGAGTTATGTGTGAAGGCCACATACATTTAGAAACTACATTGAAGATGGGTCTGCTGTAAACACAGTACTAAAAAAAAATATGTTAACACACACATACTGTACATAGTAAATAACATTAATTCAATTACTCCTTCATCAATGAATGTATGCTGTATCCCAATTGGTACTTTGGTTTTGGGGGACTCTCCTCTAACCTCACAATTAGCCTGTGCTATTTAAGGGTTATGACATTGTTGTGGCTTAAGCACTCCTTACTATTTTAAATTTAGGACATTGCTGTACAAATTATAGGCCTACAGCTATGTTTGTAAAGCATGCATCCGCATGGCCTCACACACTATTACCAAAACAATCTCTACATTTAAGTTGCACCAGTGGCAGATTAAGCCTTTGGGGGGCCCGGGGTACTTTAGAGCGGGGGGCCCCCTTGCACTTGTCATTACTGGCCGCACACTGCATGGGCGAATATTATACTGTCAAAACATAGAGTAAAGGCAGAATAAACTTGGTCAATGGTTACCTGCAGGGGATATATATATATATATATATATATATATATATATATATATATATAGACAGGGGGTTGGCGGCACTCGGAATAATAATAGACCCCATATATATATATATATATATATATATATATATATATATATACACACACCACATGAAAAGCCTGTGTTTGTCCCTCTGCCCCTTACTCTGGAGGAGACCTCACAGTCCTAGTGCTGCCTCTGATTAAAAACCCTCCTATGACTAAGCTGCTGCTGCTGTTCTCCATGGACCTGAGAAGCATGTAATGAGCTCCACCAATCAGAGCTCAGCACAAACTTCTCAGCCTCTGTCCTCTGGTGCAAAGTGTCATGGGACTTAGTCAACTCCCAGAAATGCACTGCACACTTGTGCAATCAGTGTGCCTTGGCTCCCGATGCTCAGCACCATAAATCATTGTCACATTGGCAGATAGGTGAAGCTGCAGCACTACCCCACCCATGCACAAAACATTTAGCTAAAAAAAAAAAAACATAACTTAAACATGTTATTTGTAAAAAATACATGACAACCACAGGGGGCCCCTAGCTAGAGGGGGGCCCAGGGGCACTGACCCCTTGCGCCTCCATTATAATCCGGCCCTGTGTTGCACATCATGCTGGGAACTGGAGTTACCCAACACCTGGAGCCACATAACTACCACACCACTAATGTCGGATATCTCATTGGATGTACTGTTATGTCAATTATTCAAGGGGTGAGGCATGGCCACACTCAAAAAAACCACCAAGGGGAGCCTTGTTCCTGGAGAAGGACAGGACACACCTCATGGTCGGCCTGCAGTGATATGTTGCAACTAATGTTGATGTTGGATACACATATGTGGTTGTTGTGATTGTTTATGTGTAGAAATGTGTAGGTCAACATTAGACACATTATTTACTTACGGCTACTTGAGCCATCCTGGTTGCCGTTGGTTGGCTGTGCAGTGGTTGTGGGGGTCAGGAGCAAGGTGGATGGTCCTGTAGTTTGGCCCGAGGTAGTGGGTGTGAGTGGGGAGTGGAGAGGTTTGGGGGTGGGTGGTGGAGAGGTGTAGGGGGGTTGGAAATGGGGTGGGGGGGGGTGGGGGGGGGGGGTTGTGGAGGGGGTGGGGGTTGTGGAGGGGGTGGGGGTTGTGGGGGGGGGGTTGTGGAGGGGGTGGGGGTTGTGGAGGGGGAAGGGGATGGGGAAATTGTGTGGGTCGAAACTGCACCCTGGGTCTCCTCTTCTTCCTCCTCCTCTTCTTCCTCCTCCTCTTCTTCCTCCTCCTCCTCTTCCTCCTCCTCCTCTTCCTCCTCCTCTTTCTTCTCCTCCTCCTCCTCCTCCTCTTCCTCCTCCTCCTCTTACTCTTCCTCTTCTTCCTCCTCCTCTTCCTCCCCTCCTCCTCGGCTGCCTGGTCCCGGGCTGCCTGCTCCCGGGCTTCAATGCGTGCCCTTGCCCGTGCTGAAATGTTCATGTTGATGGCATAGAAATCGAAGATTGGGTTTCATAAAAAAGGGGGAAAGAAAAATTCACATTAGTCATGCTCATAACCTTCAAAATTATCATTGCTGTGATATTTCAGACATTTATCATGCAAACTAATTGATATCCTACACCCAAAAACTGATCAACTACTTAAACCCCCCCCTATACACCCATATACACCCATATACACCCATATACACCCCCTATACACCCATATAGACCCCCTATACACCCATATACCCCCCATATACACCCATATACCCCCCATATACACCCATATACACCCATATACACCCATATACACCCATATACCCCCCATATACACCCATATACCCCCATATACACCCATATACACCCATATACACCCCATATACACCCCCATATACACCCACATACCCCCCATATACACCCATATACACCCCCTATACACCCATATACACCCCCATATACACCCATATACACCCCCTATACACCCATATACACCCCCTATACACCCATATACACCCACATACTCAGGGACACATTTATAAAAAGTACAGAAAACATTTGCAAAATAACGCAGGCATACTAGTAAATAAAAACTTACATCGGGCAATATGGCGGCGAAGTGTGCTGAGCAACACTGGCTGCCGCCGGCGCAGGTCCGACCAGCGCCGCTCCAGTTGAGCCAGGCTCCTATCCACGCCGGTCCTGGCGAAAATTAGCCGGCGGGCAGCATTGTATGCCCGCCGCTTTTCACGATTTGATACATAAGGGCCCCTGGGCCCCAGGCGGCGGTCCATTACCTCAACCAAGGCCAATAGCTCCTGGGTAGAAAACGCCCTAGCCCTGGTTGAAGTCATGGTGGCAATGGCGCAGTTATTAATTGCAGGTACATATATCACTTTTGGTGCTTGCTGATTGGTGTAAAAAATTGTTTGTTTGGTATTAACTTTATTAATCCTTCTTACATTAACAAACTGGATGCGAATAGAAACTTACGCGGACCGTTCCGATATACACACACCACAACCAACAGCATGCATTCAATGAAGAGAGAAGTACTGTATTTACAGTGTGCGGAAAATAATACACGCAACCCTCTACTTATAACTACGCTGCTTAAAGGGGGCACGATACACCGATATGCATGGAGAGGAGTACTGTATATACAGTAGGCGGAAAATAATACACGCAACCCTCTACTTATAACTACGCTGCTTAAAGGGGGCACGATACACCGATATGCATGGAGAGGAGTACTGTATATACAGTAGGCGGAAAATAATACACGCAACCCTCTACTTATAACTACGCTGCCTAAAGGGCCACAATGCAACATGTTGCTGTATGACAATTTCATACACATTACATATGCAAGGCAAGCATGATAACGTGATGTTTTGAAATGTGACTCACAAAGCATACACGAACTCCAACAGATACCAGCTGACAACACTCATCATTGGAATGACAGGTGCACACATTTCACGATGTAGCCCACAATGCTCCACAACCTGTGTATATACATATACGGGTGATTGATCAGGTGCATTGAGACCTGCGTAATTTAAGCGGCAATTATCGGCGGGAAATATCGGCGTAAATTTGCATCTACCTTGCGGGGAAATATATACTCCCCCTTGTTCGTGGCGGGAGATTAACATATAAATATTCAGTCAGATGCAGCCCACAATTGCTGCAAACATGTCTGACTCTGACGATTCAGCAGCAGAGGACGCTCTGCAGAGAGCACAAGCAGAATCCCTGCTTGAAGCATTACAGAAGAGGGAACAGGAGCGGAGAAGGAGGGCCCAAGAGAGGAGTCGCCTGCAAGATCAAGCGGGCCCCTCAGTAACAGGCCCTGGTGAACCTCCACCAGCTCCACAAGGGCCAAGCAACCAGCCAGAACAAGAGGTTGCATCTCTCCAAACAGGTGTGACCCAGCAGGTGCATGGTGAGAGAACTGGGGCCACCAGAAAACGTGCTGCAACATCTAGGGTGATGACTGAGCAGGATACCACCACCAGAAGGAGAAACCCTGCATTTGTAGAGGCCGAAATGCGAATTCTAGTGCCCAGGGCACGCGAATGGATTGAATTGGCAACCAGGAAGCCGGGTGCCAGTGCAAGGAGAAACCTTTGGGACAAGATAACAGAGGAAGTGAACCAGGTGTCACCAGTGGTCAGAACTTGGGACGCGGTGAAGAAAAGGTTAGTGTGTTTGTCAGGTCAATTTTTCAGCAGTCTCCAGCAGGAACTGAGGCCCTTATTCTAGTTCACTCTTTCTGGCCAAATATTTCTTAGATGGACAAAACCATGTGCACTGCAGGTGAGGCAGGTGTTACTTGTGCAGAGATAATCAGATTTGGGTGGGGTTTTACACCTGCCTCACCTGCAGTGCACATGGTTTTGTCCATCAAAGAAATATTTGGCCACACATGGCAAAAAAACATAAGATCACCCACACTAGGAAATGTCACGTAGCTAGGGGTACCACCTAGTCCCTTTAATTCCGGACACATATTAATTACACAGGTTCTGTGGCTGGCTGACTTCAAGACTCCACTTCACCTAATTTTAAACTGCCACAGAACCTGTGTAAGTAACATGTGTCCGGAATTAAAGGGACTAGGTGGTAACCCTACACGTAGCACAGTGGTGCACATATCTCATGGTGATATTTGTATTTTTAAACTTGTAGGTGGACTGACTTCAAAAGTGCCCTGAAGAGGAAGATGACTGACCGGTACAACCACAGCATGTCCACCGGGAGCGGTCCTATGCCTGACCATTTGGAGTATACCCCCCTAGAGCTGGACTCCTGTGACGTCATCGATGTGGGGGAGATCAGGGGGATCTCCAATATGGACAGTGAGCTCCCGGCGGAGGTCTTTGCTGCTGCTTTTGATGGTAAGTCACAGTAATGCATTGTATTTAGAAAGATATTTTTTATTGCGTATGTGATGGTGACATTGTTTTCAATTCTTATCCTAGCAGAAGCAGAAAGTCAGGATGTACCGGCAGCATCTTCCTCTGCAGAGCCACAGGTGGAGCAGGTGGTCCAGCCTCCAGCAAGACGTCGCCCCCAGCCCCAGCCACAGGAGACATTGAGTGAGAGCCTGTTGGTGACGCTGGACAGGATCGAGCAGCAAGGGGTGGATGCTGCGATCCGTCAGCAGCAGGTGGCGGATTTTCTGGCGGAGTGGAAGGCCACAAACCAGCTGCAGGTTGAGGCGTTGAACCGCATTAATGAAACTCTGGCGGCTGGCATGCTAAGCATTGGCCAACACCTCAGCCGCCAGAATGAACTTATTGCGGAGCAGCTGTCCACCGCCAGGTCCCTAAGGGACAATCCCCCACCTGCTGCCACACCCCAAGCTGCTCCCCAACCTTCCACCTCGGCTGACCCTCCTGTGTCGACTAGGGGAAGACGCCGAAAGCCAGCTGACCCAAAGGCCCCTGTCCCCAAGGCCCCATCTAAAAGGGGCAAAAAAGGGCCCAAATGAGACCTGGTTCACTTCCTCTGTGGTTGGAGGCCAAAGGTTTAAATTGCACTGGACATCCGCTTCCTGAGTTGCCCATCGATCCATTTGCGTGCCATGGGCATGAAAGTTCGTATTTTGACCTCTACAAATGCAGGATATTTTTTTTTGGTGGTGTGTATCTTGCTTAGTATTCACCCTGGTTGTTGCAGTACGTATTCTGGTGTCCCCATTTCTTTCACCATTGCATTTGCAGGGTAACACATGTTTGGAGATATGCAACCTCTTGTTCTGGCTGTTTTATTATTTGTGTGTCTATTTTATTTGTTTATTTGATTTCTCACATTAAAGTGTCAAGCTGTGATGCTGAACAGCAAATAAATTTATTTTACAAATTAAAACAAAATTGTGGTATGTGTAATTTCTTGTGTGAAACAAATACTAGATTTATGTGTACTTACTGACCAGGGTATTTTTGAACATTTGTTGAACTGTGGTGGAAGTTTCCCATGTGTAACCCTCTCCATGGCCATTCCCATGTTCCTATCCAACTTTTCCCTGCTAATTAGTTTGTGTCAGCACATGTGCAGAGCAACTTAATAGGTGAGAAAGCAGTTTGTGTGCAGGTGAGGTAGCTCCTACAGTAGTAGGTAAAAGCAGGTCCAGAACAATGTTTTCCTCATGGAGTGGGTGAGGCAGACAAACAAGGGTGAAAAGGTAAATTTCTGTAGGAATGCATATGTGTCCTCCCTAAAAAAAGATGTGTGAATGGGCCAAACATGATAAATTAGCTTGTGAACAAACATGCATAACTTTTAAAATATATATGATTTGACAGTGTCATAATCAGAAGTAGGAATCCTTTGTTAGAGAGATGAGAGTGCAATAATGTGATTGGTGGCATCTTACATCCAGAGTGTAGTGAAATCCAAATCATAGCAGATGAGATAGTGGTACAGGTCATTATTTTGGGTACTATACAAAGATTGTGTGGAAAATAGTGGTCATGGGCTTCAAACATTGCTGAAACATCCTTTGTAGGTGTTAGATGTGGTTTATGTTATTGTATCCTAAATACAAAACCTATGTTAGTATTAGAGTGAACACGTTGACACATGTCGACTTGTGTAGATTGAGAGTGTGCTACTGCGTAAAGTCTATGAAAGCAGGTAGTGAATGTGTCTGTTTAGCAAATACCTACCTTAGCGTATAAAAAGATTCTTACCTTAAATTAAACAAACCTTTAAATGTGGAGAAGTATAGAAACATAAGCTTCCAATGTGTTTGCGTGCTGCATGTGTGGCTTGCAGGCAGTGAAATCATGGTTTGGAGTTAATAGACTGCAGCATTGCTTATTACATTCAGGTGTATGTGTTTGAGTAGTAATCAGCGTTAATTAGCCAACTCAGGCGCACGCTGGCAAGCGGTATCTGTAGGGGTGGTTTTAGCTGGCGGTTGGCGGCCGCCTGTTTTGTGTCCGAAACGAACGGTGCCTTAGTCGATCCAGCGGTAGTAGCACCGCTCATTTTTGGTGCACACCCCCGTGTACGCCCATATTTACGCCCATTTCCCCTCATTATTTCGGCCGCTCCCATCAACACGCCCCTATGCCGCCCCATTACCCGTACGCTCGCGTACAGGTTTTTTCGCACGTTGAGACACCGGCCGTAAGAGTTGTAGAGTGTTCGCGCCGGCGCATTAGCGTATCTGCACATGCGCAGATCGTAAAAAACCCCGGGACGTACGCGTACGGCCCGGACGCTCCAAGCAGAATAAGGCCCATGGTGCCTTCAGACCTAAGGCACCAAAGAGGTTTTCCATAAAACTGTTTAGAATTTTAAAAAAGTCCAAACTGACAGCCTTCAGTGCTGTCAGAAATGGTAGCATTGAACAGGCGAGTGCCGATATTTCGGCAAAGACTGTATACCGCCCCAAATATAAATTTCTACATTACGAATGTATGCATATATATAAAAACTTGTGCATTAAAAAAATGTTGTTTGTGATAACTATGCCCTTTAGTCCCATTTCTACTATAAACAAGATTTACATTGTCAAACTTTCCACATAAGGTGGCAGATGTAAAGTATTAAAATGCCCATAATGTTTTGTAATTAGCGGGTCTTGCTTCTCCTGCATAACGAGGAGAAGAGGGCACCAGTATCACAGCGATGTATTATGAGCCCTGCAGCCAATAATGAGAGCTGTTATGTCCTGTGTCTATGGCTCTCCTTATTGGCACATTCGGCAGCCCTGCGCATGCGCCATGTGAAAAAAAATATCCCTGTCCCCGGCTGGCTGTCTGGGTTTTTGCAAGATCTTGCTATTATAGCGAGATCTAGAGCGCAACCTGGAGCCAGCAGCAGGGCTAGTGTTGTCCCTGCAGTGGGGTAGGACAATGCTAACCCTGGGCTGGCGAAGCATCTGGGGTGGTTTAACATCTAGGTGGCTGTTAATACATCGCCCCGTGCTGCTAATTGCTGGGGGGATTGAAAGGAAAAGCCACACCAAGCGTAACTCAGCAGGCTGTCCCTAACACATGTTAGGTGCGCTTTTAATTAGGGATGTGCACCGGACACTTTTCGGGTTTTGGGTTCTGATTACCTTGAGGTTTCGAGTTCTAATGGGTTTTGCCAAAACACCTCCTAAGTGTTTTGTGTTTGGATTTCTTGGGTTTTGGGTTCTGATTTTTATGTTAAAAAAGCATATGTCACCATGCTTCAAAATGATCTTGCAATTTTAGATGAGTGGGCAAAAAAATGGAAGATGAGGTTCAATGTAGATAAATGTAAGGTTATGCACCTTGGGAGACACAACCAGTGTGCAAGTTACAACCTTAGCGGAGAGGAACTGGGTAATTCCATACTTGAAAAGGATCTACTAGTCCAAATAGACAGCAAACTGGGATGTAGTGCCCATTGTAATGTAGCTACAAAAAAGGCCAACAAAATTCTGGCATGTATTAAGAGGGGAATGGAAACTAGGGACTCAAGGGTAATTATGCCACTATATAAAGCATTGGTGAGACCTCACCTCGAGTACGGAGTACAGTTCTGGGCCCCACACTATAAAAAGGACATCATAGAATTAGAAAAAGTGCAAAAGGCGAGCAACAGAGCTTATTAGGGGAATGGAGAATTTAAGCTACGGGGAGAGATTAAGCAATTTGGGACTTTTTACATTAGAAAAGAGACGTTTAAGGGGGGACATGCTCAACATGTACAAGTATATCAAGGGCCAATATAAGGAACTGTCACACACCCTCTTTTCTACTAGAAAGGAATCTAGGACACGAGGGCATGAGTATAGATTAGAAGAAAAAATATTTCATTCAGCTAGTAGAAAGAATTTCTTTACGGTCAGAACAGTCAAACTCTGGAACTCTCTTCCCAGAGAGGTGGTAACGGCTGGCTCACTACACAGCAGCACTGAGAGACAGCCCCAGCGAATAAAAAATATTGCGTTCAAGGTCAAGCTCAAGTTTAAGCCCCAGCAGCAGCACCAACACACCCTCTCCCAACCCATTACTTGACTGGAGTGAAGATGGCGGGCGCAGCCGCTATTTAAAGCTTTGTGAAATCCGGCGCCAGGAGATGACGTTCTGACCACGCGGACGGACCTGAGTCAGGCGGGAATCCCTGAGACTACACAGCAGCACTGAGAGACAGCCCCAGCGAATAAAAAATATTGCGTTCAAGGTCAAGCTCAAGTTTAAGCCCCAGCAGCAGCACCAACACACCCTCTCCCAACCCACTACTAGACTGGTGTGAAGATGGCGGGCGCAGCCGCTATTTAAAGCTTTGCGAAATCCGGCGCCAGGAGATGACGTTCTGACCACGCAGACGGACCCGAGTCAGGCGGGAATCTCTGAGCGCTGCTCGGAACCGGGCTCGGAATGATGGCGTTCGTGGGATTCGGATCTCTGGAATCCGAGTCTGCACATCTCTACTTTTAATACATTTTAAACATTATCCGGAGTTAACTAGCGTATGCACTTATCGCTAGTTTATACATCTGCCCCAGTGTCTTCTCTTGTTTCTCATCACTAAACTGAAGTCTTTTTAAAGGGCACAACACAAGTACACTCTCCAATATTGAGTCCGTGCTTTTTTTATACCACAAAACTTTGGTTAATCTTACAGCCACAGACTTCTGCATGCAGTTTACTATCTGCCCTTTTTTCTCCCAAAGCCCTGCAGTCAGTCTCATTGATGTGTGCTAATCCTTTCAGAATCCACTGCCTATTGAGAAGGTTTGGGGGCATATATAGTTGGGGGTAGGATATGATGTCATAAGAGGTATGTTTACAGAAAATACTGTATATCAGAGCAGGCATTAGATAATAGACAGAGTTTTGAAAGAAAATCTATAACTTGCAAACACAAATAAAGAGCAAATGGGAAAATAAAATCTTATTTGGTTTAACACTTTAGCATGAGCAGCTAGGCCTGTGTGCCAGTCTTTGCAACAGGATTATAGGCTCCTGCGCATCTGATTGGTGCAATTCCTTTCCTGGAAGAGACTACAGTATTTCTGGAAGAACAGTACACCTGAGGAAATAAAGCTTTTAAGTGTTTGTATGGAAAAAAAAAAAAGCAATTGACTATTGGCGCCAATGAGAGCGTTCCCTGTGGCTATACAAATGTTGAAACACTAATTAGAGTGGCACCCTGCTATGAAGTTTTACAAAGTATCGGAAATGTTATTACTTTATGTTGTTGGTGTTATTTTTATGCTGCCTATACTATATGGCATGTAGTATGTCTATTCTAGTTTGATACATGTTGTTAGAAATCACACAGATGTAACTTCTGTTGTATGAGGTAAAGTCTTTGCCTTTCTCCCTGTGATTGACAAATGTCACAACTCTGTGTAGATCACATATATGTAATATTGAATATTGTATAAACTGTAAAGTGATTGAAATATTCATTTGCAGTGTTTTATTAAATAAGAGGAATATACATTTATGTAGTGTCTTCCAATATATACTATATATGCAGTGCTAGTGCTTTGTTAAAGGGCTGTATCCATGGTTCTCCATCAGAATGTGGTGGATCATGTGTTGACATATATACAGTATAGGAACCCTCTGTCATAGTAGGCACACTCAACAATCTCTCCTGTAGTGCCAGGCACATGGCTTCTGGCTAAAATTAGGCCATCCCAGTCAGGGGTCCCGGCGGCTGTGGTCCCGACGCTTTCATGGAAGACATCCTTTGTTTATCTCTGGGAAGCCACAGTCATATCCCACACTCCCAATTGCAGGGCATGGTTAATTGCACACGGAGAAGCCTCAGATGGAGAATGGGGCTATTACGGAAATTAAAATTCCCTTAACTCCTTCTCTACCTGACTGCTATGCAGTGCCATCTACATGGCTATTGTTGGTAAAATATATACGGTACAAAAACAGACTTAATTTTTGTTTAAAGAACTAAAAAATATATTTGTTATTACACATTTTAGACATTTATAATATCTAAACAGATCTAATATATACTTTTTGAAAGAGGTATCAGAGCCTTTTCTGCAAAACTCCAAAACTCAAATCAATTTAAACCAATAGAAAATATTAATTTATCACTTTATGATGTTTTTATACAATTTCCAGTACCTTAAAGTTGAACCCTAGTTCTGTCACATTACAAAGGTAATTTGCTATCAATGATAAACCCAACACAAAAATAATTTTGTTCATGCTTAAAGTTTGTGCGTACATATATGAACATACTAACTACTGTTACTCAGAGCCCAATGAGCTCTGTGGGAGATAAGACTCCATCCAATCTGATAAAACAACAGGTGTATTTGACATATGTCTGCATATTTAAGCACTATCTGCCTGCATGATGCATCATTATTATTATTATTATTATTATTATTAATAATAATAATAATAATAATAATAATAATAAAGCCCCCCATACACGGTCCGTTTTTGCGGTCCGTTTTGTACTTTTAAAGTACACATCGTATCGGATTGCATGCATTGTGCATGCACTGCGATCCAATACGATGTGTACCTAGTACAAAAAGTATGTGCAGCACATACTTTTTGTACCGTACTATGTGATGCGCGGGAGCGCGCATCGCATAGTACAAAACGGAGCCGGCAAAAACGGATCGTCTATGGGCTCCTTAACTGTTGAAGTTGGGAAATCAGAACTTTCGCAATAATAGGGTGTGACCACACATTATGTACATACTTGCCTAGGTGGTTCGCTAGAATTACTTCTGTTTCTTGAGTTTTCCCATCATGCACTGCGACCATGTATACCTGGAGGGGGAATATAAGTCTGTGTCGAGCAAAGCAATCCACCATACCTGAAGCGCGGCGAGCGAAGCAAGCCCATGAGGGTACAATACAGCTACACCAACGTAGATTACAGATATCATAGAATAACACTGTGAGGGCATCTAACAACTTCCACCTTACCTAACGTCACATTCTGATCAAGAAATAGAAGTGGATCTAGACACAACTTTCTTGCCTACCCTCCCAAAATGGACAGAATACTCCCCGGGAAGGTGGGCATGTCTCCCATTAACCCTCAGCCCCCAAACCCCCCTACCCCACTGATACAAAAAAAGAATTTGTGGGTTCGTGAAGAGGGGGCACGGCTAAAATGATGCAATTAGCATAATTTTGCATCATTTAAGCCTCTCTCCACGGACCCTCAATTTGCGGGGTTTGTGTGGCATTGGGGTAGGGTTTGCTGATTTCACTCTCGTCCATACCCCGACATGTTGATTCTCTGGGCGTATCTCGGCAATGCAGCAATAAAAGTAAGCAAGTATAATTATGTGAGAATGGGTCTCAATGGGCCTTATTTTGGTTCACTCTTTCTGACAAAATCCTTCTTAGATGGACAAAATTATGTGCACTGCAGGGGGGCAAATGTAAAATGTGCAGAGAGAATTAGATTTGGGTGAGTTATTTTGTTTCTGTGCAGGGTAAATACAGACTGCTTTATTTTTACACTGCAATATAGATCTCACTTTGAAGTAAAACCCCACCCAAATCTAACTCTCTCTGCACAAGTAACATGTGCCCCCCTAAATGCTGTCCACAGGTTTACTAATGAGACAATGCTCTGAAATTGTGACTGTCTTCCTTTAAATTATACAGATAAATCACAAAATACTAACTAACTGTAAAACAGGAACCTCTGAAAGTCATTTACTTGTGCACAAATGCATCTATTTGTCCACCGAGTGCTGAATAGTTTTAGCTTTATTCATGCGTAAATACTTCTTAATTTGGGTTCATGTATTAATCTATAGTATTATGACCCATTGTAGTACTGATATGACATGCATTTGTACATTGTACGTGTCTTATTTTGTGCTCTTTGTATAAAATGTCAGTGATTATCATTCCACATGTATCTCCAATCTTTATGTACACATCCAAAACAAAAATATATTTCCTTGTTTATTTCCCACCACAGTCCCATGTGCTACCCCTAGGCCACTAACGCCAGGGCCACAGTCAAAGTAAAAGTGCCTAACTGATCTTACTGTAGGTTTGACAACATTGGGCACATGATAGCAAAAAATCAAACTGGCAAACAACTTTGTTGTGCATATTGCCCAAAGGGCTACTACAACAATATGTGTGAAGTGTAGCACAGGACTCTATGATATGCTGCAAGCCGTATCACAGACAGCGAGAGTGAGACAGAGAGGGTGATAGACATGGAAATTATTAGAAGTTTACAGGAGAGAGGAGGCAAAACATATACTATTTATACAGTACATGCTTATACTTTATGTATTTTGTAATCGTTTTGTAACTGGGGCCTGATTTGTAAAAATATTGGCATATTCGTGTGGAGAATGTTTGAGAAAGTTTATAAATAAATATTTTGTAAATCAATATTTAATATTATGGGTTTTAATAGGTTCGTTAAATTAGCGATGAGAGCTGGAACATCAGTGCATCTGGACGGTGCAATATGCATTCCCTTCAGTGTATGTTTGTTCGCCTCAGCTACTGAGGATGTGCAACATTAAATACTGTGGGGAGAAAAGGACTATACGGTTCTCAGCTAACTATAATCTCGGCAATATCGGATGTATTTCAGATGATATTCTGTCTATGCTAGCTTTGTCTCCCCTCAAAATAAGCCCTTGAGAAATATGCAGCTGCCAGGTCTGGGTTGCAGGACCAGAGAAAGCAGCGACATGAAGAAATAATAACCACAACACATGGTTATGCTAGTCACTTGTAGAGGGGAGACAATGGGGCAGCTGGAGTAATAGAATGTATGATTACTTGGAAATGGATAGACATGGAAAGAACCATGGGCTGGCTGGCATATTTTAGTCCAGAGACAAACACAGCACTGGCACACATGCACAGCCCATCCTTCAAAGATGGTTTAATGTGTAGATCACTGAGGATTTCTCTGCAGATAAGACCATGGTTGTCCACTTTTAAAGAAAAAATTAAGAATTGGGAGAAAAGTCTGAAAGAAAATAAGTTACTTGTGGACAATCACGGCTCCCACGATGTCCATCGCATAGTAAAAAATCGCATCGCATCGCATGCGATTTGATCGCATACGATTTGATCGCATGCGATTTGATCGCATGCGATTTTTAACAGAAATGCATCCAAATGCATTGAAATTAGTATCAAACATGTTCAATGGCCCCAAATGTCATTTTTCAGGGTGTACCACCCCCACTATCAACGCGAACCCGAAGCGTGGCGAGCGCAACGAGCCCGCGAGGGGCGGCGGTACGCGTCCTACGACCTTTTCAATCCCCCACTATCCACGTCGGCGTGGAGTTGAGAATAAAAAGTGTGGTGAGCGCAGCGAGCCACCGAGCCCGAAGCGTGGCGAGCGCAGCGAGCCCCGCGAGGGGACACGGATACCTTCACAGGTATATCCCCTCGCATGCTTCACAGGTGTCCGCGTCCCCTCACGGGGCTCGCTGCGCTCGCCACGCTTCGGGCTCGGTGGCTCGCTGCGCTCGCCACACTTTCTATTCTCAACTCCACGCCGACGTGGATAGTGAGGGTATGAAAAGGTCGTAGGACGCGTACCGCCGCCCCTCGCGGGCTCGCTGCGCTCGCCACGCTTCGGGTTCGCATTGATAGTGGGGGTGGTACAGCCTGAAAAATGACATTTGGGGGCCATTGAACATGTTTGATACAAATTTCAATTCATTTGGATGCATTTCTGTTAAAAATCGCATGCGATCGCATGCAATCAAATCGCATGCGATGCGATCGCATGCGATTTTCGAAAATGCCTAAAAACTGCAAAAATCGCATGCCATCGCATGCCACTACATATGGCATGCGATGGCATGTGATGGGAGCCGTGAAAGTACACAAGTACCGAAAATAATTTTTTGAAGCCTTTAACCTTTTGCAGTCCAATTTTTTTTTGTTTTGCAATCCGGTTTAATTGTTTCAATTAATTGTATGTTTTTTTTTTTTATTAAAAAAAATGGTCTACATTGAATGATGAACTATGTTAATGTTCTTATTTTAAAGTTTCTCACCATTAAATCTGCTACTCGCGCTAGGACTGTTGAGCCTGACTAGAAGTTGGACTTGAAATGGTTAAAAATTAATAAAATGCTTTCTCCAAACAATAAATGTTTTCATTATTTTGATTAAGATGTAATAGAAGTAGGGATACATGAGAGGTGAGTAGGGATAGTGTTAGGGGCACATGACATGTGCGTAGGATTAGCAGTAGGGACACATGACAGGTGTGCGGGGTTTGCTGTAGGGGCACATAACAGGTGTGTATGGTTAGTGGTAGGGACACATGCCAGTTGTGTGGGGCCAGTGGTATAGGCACATGACAGGTGCATGAGGTTAGCGGTAGGGACACATGACAGGTGGGGTAGCAGTAGTAGGTGTCAGGTGAACAAAGGTAGTATTATCAGGGACATGGATAATATTTGGAGTAAGTATTAGAAAATGACAGATGGCGTAGTGGAAGTACTAGTAGTAATATTTGTACCTCATAGTGATGTTTAAGTGAGCCGACATGGGTCACTTTCAGCATACCCCGTAGCCACCAGCTTCACTCCCAGCATGCGCAAAGGGTCTCCTGGATCATAGACCCAGACATCCAGGCATTGGAGAGCATCACAAAGGACTGCTCTCATCAGGAGAACAGCCCTTTGGGGAAATACTGTAATTGCATATGTTAGTACATTTGGTTAATACATTCCACCCTCAGACTCTTCTCTCACCTTGAACAGGTTGTTAGTCTCCCACTCTACACATCCTGTGTATCCCAATGTCCAGCCACCGTGTGTTTATTCTGAGAGACCAGAACAGTGTCTGTTACTTTACATGATCCCATCTCTGAACACAATAGTGTCCATCTCTCTAGACTATGGGGACCCTTAATTCTTACTTGCAGATTGATTTTTTTTAAATGACACAATACTTGGGAAGCCAGCAGCCTCAGATCACATCCAGCCACCAGGCACCAGCAATGACACAGCCAGCCCACCTGCCACTAAGCCTCTGATGATTTGCTGGTCTATGTGGGAAGAGGGGGTAAAAATATGCTATTTAGAGGATGTGGGGGGAATTGTGGGGGGTCCAGGGTCAAACAGAAGCCTTGCCCACCCGTCTGGGCACGGAGGGGTACCCAATTTTTTTTCAGGAACTCCAATGAGCTGAAAAACAAAAGACGTGGAAAAGCAATTCCACAGATGACATCCTTTATGCTGCAGCTCATTGCTCTACTTTCTCTATATACAATTACAAAACCTCAGCACATGTACTAAGTGCAATTCTGTTTAGCACAGGTAATATGCAAACTGTCCAGTCCCCGTGATCCTTCCTTATGCAGCCCAGTCCCCCCTCTTATACTGTCCCCTTCTCACCCTACCCATTACAAAGTGCCCCCCACCCAGTCCAATGTCTCCCATCATTTCACTAACTCCTTGTATCCCCTCATCTAATTCATCCTCAGCAAGAACCCCCCAGCTAGCCCAGGTACAGTGTCTCAGCATTATCCATCCTAGTGTTCCGCTTCTCCCACCATAATCTCATTTCCTATTTCCCATCCAGTCAAGTTTCCCTTGTATATCACCCATTGCTTGTTACTCCCTGCCTTTCTCCTCTACCTGGTGCCATCCACTGCCTCTTCCTGTCACCCACTCACCCAATGCCTGTCACTCTTTTCCTGGCATCATCCAACCTCTTTGGGGGAAGTACCAGTCAATGGATTTCCAGGTTTATGGCCCGGGAGTCTGTCTGTGCATGTAGAATATTATAGAACTTGAACAACGTTACATCAAAGCTGATTTGCTACCATAGGCAACTTCTACACTGGATCACATCTCCACTCTCTTCACTGCTTCATGAAAAGTCCCTTTAGTACATATATAAGTGCTGTAGAAACCCAGAAAATCTCTCCCTTTAGTACATTCCATTCCCCTGTTTAAACTCTCCTCCTGTAAAGGCCTCTGGAAAAGCCTTACAGCAGGAAAGTCCTTCCTGGAGCAGACAGGAAATAACACGGCAATAGAGACGTACCACAACTACACAAATGAGTAGGTAATCACATGCTATAGCTATACCGTGTTGTGCAGATCAGAATTTCCAAGTACAAATACCTTGAAGTTCCAGAAAATAGTAGATTAGAGCAACATAAACTCTCAGAACAGATTGGCAAAAAACAGCTACAATGATTTTACCTGTTCCAGAGCAATCCTCAGGAATAAAGAATGTGGGTTCTCTGGATGGGGCTGAAAGGGTGATGAGTTTGGGTTTACACACCACCCCAATGGAAATTTGCAACACCTCAGATCTGTCCACGGCTAATAGGTTTCCCCTCTTTGTCTTTGTGTGAGCCATGTTTATGGAAGGATAACTTCTTAGGGACAGAAGACATGTATTATTGGGTTAAATGATAGCAAAGATAACATCATTATTTCCATTTCTTAATCCATGTGTATCTCCACAATTGTGTACAATGTCAATGTAGAATTTGCCATCTTTCTTATATGGCACATGCAGTAGCAAATGGCAATATCTGTCCCATGGTAAATCTCTTTTACCTGAAGTCACCACAATGCTTTGAGAGAGTGGGTCAGTTATGCCATCTGCCACATAGATCAGAAGCATCTGATGGGTTCTGTGCATGAAGAGTGGGTTCATTTTAATTGGTTTAGATCTGCAAACTCATCCATGTGGCACTCCAAGCTCACTGAGCATGGCACTGTGGGGAGGAGGGATTACAAATAAGAGCCTTATTTTATCTGTGAACAGCAGAGGGGCCTAATGTCTGAAGTCATTCTCTCACATCCTGTTCCATCCTGAGGGGAGAAGTCGCCCACGATCCACTTTATACTGCCTGCATATGATACACTGTATGCAGTCCTTATGCAAACAATGTATCGTATGTGATCCCAGCCAAGCCCACTGCAGGCATTGCGTTGCAATTTATCCATAGTGCAGCATGTGTGATCTTCAGGCTCCGATGCGATGCTTCACGGGACTGTGCACATACTTGCCTACTGAGAGGGTCCCGCAAATCGGGTACCCCTCCTGGCCCACTGAGAAGGTGGGAAAGTTTCCCATATCACTACCACAGTCCTTGCTTCCCCTTTCCCCGCTGTCTAAAATCCCAAATTTCGTGGGTCCGCAGGGTGGGGGCGGGGCTAAAATGACACAAATCGTGCCATTTCACATCATTTTAGCCCCTCCCCTATCTGCAGAACCGCAGTGTAGTGTGACTGTCTGTCATGGGGGCAGGGCTTGATGACGTCAGCCTCTTCCTGTCCCCGACACATAGCCTCGTCCAACCCCCCTTTTTCTCCATTCTTGGCTTCTCCTGGAGAATAATTTTAAAAAATATGCAGGTATGAACCGATGTCAAACACATGCAATTTTGATACATTTTATCTGAATTGGGAGAAAGAGTCCAAATCGTCATGAAATCGACGTAGTGTACGGGTACCTTTGAAAACATAGGAAACACATTAAATAAAAGCTATTACTTACTCCTTATACATACAATAAATAAATATTATTTCTTAATATAACCCCATAATTAGGTTTATTATTTCTCTGGGGCATTGACTAAAAATCCTCATGGTGCATTGTTACACTAACAGAATCATGTACATAAAGTCATTATAATGTTGTTATTGTATTAGTCACATTATAAATTATATTGTATTGACCACTCAAGTGTCTGAGAAATTAAAACACTTTCTTATATACTGCTGTTTATAGACTGCCTGCAAATGCTCCTTTCTTCGGATGGTTATTGAATTTATCTCTAGCTTGGCACATATATCTGACTCTGCGTGTAATAGATAATCTAATTCCAGATGTATTGCCTATGCAAATTGATACAACGACATGGTGAATTGATTTATTTCCTGGATAATTAGTAAACTTCAATATCTGTACCAAAATGGCCAGCAATCAGTAGATGTTTAATTAACATGCAATAACTGTCGTATTAAATCTACATTAGCTTCCTATTTAAAGGACTTAATTAAAACCGAATCTTGATATTCACAATTGCCTAAAAAGCATTTTTATTACCACACACAAGAGATGTGATATATCAATAGATAGATAGATAGATAGATAGATAGATAGATAGATAGATAGATAGATAGATAGATAGATAAATTGTATTACAGTAGGGCCGCCCTGCCAACATATGCAAAAGGCCCTGGTGCCCTTCGTAGGGATAATTAATTTGTATTTTACTATTTATTATTGGCAATGGCATTTTCACTGATCAGTTATGGGTTTACTGCTGTAGCTCAAATGACAAGAATAGGTTTATTGGAAATATAATTTCACCTATGTATGTGACAGTAGTTTACTGTACACTCTCATAAATACTTGTTTTACTCTTTTATATGACTTTAACAGAAATTTTGGTCGCTCCTGTACCTTGGGTTTATATCAGGGTTGCCGACCTTTAAATGCTCCTCTCCGGAAGAAGCCCGGAGAGGAGACTTTCCTTACCCGATCAGGGGGCGGGGCTTGACTGTGACATAATTAAGCCCCGCCCCCATTACGGGAAATTGTAGAAATGACTGATCTCCATGGAGGGGGCGGGGCTAAAATGACACGATTGTGCCATTTTAGCTCCGCCCCCTCCTCTGAGACCCGCGGATTGCGGCATTTACATGCCGCGATTCGGGGGGGGGGGGGGGGCCTCAGGGGGGTCCCCCAGATTCCGGGAGGGTTGCCCACCCTTCCGGGGGGCCGGGAGGGGGACCCGATTTTCGGGAGACTCCCGGGAATTCCAGGAGGATCGGCAACTCTGGCTTAAATATAAATGCTGCTTAAGAACACTAGTTCAGGTTAACAGGCGACTTCTACGAGATACATACGGATAGCCAGCAGACAGGACTCCATTTGGCAGAATACTGACACCAGCATCCCTAAGGGGTGAATCCCGACAGGGGTAAGGTACAGTAGGTGTATGTACCTTCCCCATGCTGCCCCCAACCCTCCCTTTCAGCAATCTAACCCTAAACCCCACACGCATCCTGACCCTAACCTCATCGTTAGTTAATATAACCCCTACACCCTGCAGCCTAAATCAACCCCCCTGCCCTGCAGCCTAACACCCCACCCCCCTCTTGCAGGTGCCTAAACATGACCACCCTTTCCCTCAGATCAGCCTAGCCTTAACCATCTCATGATCGCAGCCTAAACCCCCCCACTAGTGCCTAAACCTAAACCTTTCTTTCTTAGACTGACCCTTAACCGCCCATATAATGAACTATAAGTATTCTAGCTTTGGCATATTGATGTTTTCGATTCTCTGTCGCAGGTGTGCTGAAGGCAGTCAGGATGCTGACCGCCGAGAAGCTGATTCCCACTACTCTGTGCTACGCATCGCATTAAAAAAAGAACAATGTTGTTTTTGTTCTAATAATTCACAAAGTATATCCACGTTACATATGTAAAGAGAGGACAACAATCTATACTAACTACAATATATAGATCAACTTCTTCTGACTCCCAAAAGTGAGTGATCTGATTTATTTGTTTGCATATGAGTTTTAAATATTTAGATGTCTACAAAAACATATTTTTCAAAAGGATTGCTGCTTTAAGTAAAAATATTCTTAAACAAAAAATCCAGTGAAACCATGCATCATATCTTGTACCTTCAGGGCTATATCTTACCTGTTAATGGCGTTATCTCACAGGTATTGGTGGAAGGACTTAGAAGCACAGCTGAATGGTTTTCACGCCGGGCCTGTAAATTAGACCACAAGATTAGCATACATGCCCTAAGGGACTGCTGCTTCGTTTATAAAAAGCCTGCTTCCTGTTTTCCAATTTTTTAATAGTGACAAACAGCTCAATCAATTCCACAATCAAAATCTATAGATACCAAAATCTTACCAAGTCCCTCCAATGGTCAGTCTACTTTTCCGGCTGATAATAACAACCTCTTCTCTATTTCCATTTGCCCTGTTTAAATGCTTCCTTTTATCTGTAGCAATGCAATTCAGTGGTAAAGTCTAGCAACTAGCTCCAGTTGAGATAAAGTGTAACTCAGGCATAATTATTGTTTGTATGCAATATAACCATGTACACATTAGCAGACTGTACGCAATTAAGGAGAACATTTAAGTTTAGGGTTGTCTATTGAAAGATACATGCATCGAAAACGTCCATGAAATGACTGCATATTTCCAACCACTCCCCTTAAACTCCCCAAGTCACTTCCTGTCAATCAGTCAGCAAAAAAGTTCTCAAACTGAGCTGGATTGCAGCGGCACCCTTGCGCGTGTGCATTGTGGGGTAAACTTAGTAAAACTTCTAAAAATGAAAAAGTGGGATGTTGCCCATGGCAATCAATCAGATTCTGTATATCATTTTCTAGGATGCAATAGACAAAATATAGACAGAATCTCTTTTTTTTAGAATATTTAGGAAAGTTACCCCTATGGGGTGCATTCAGTGCTCCGGCAAGCATGTCACAATGTTCTCCATTTTTCGTTCTCTGTGCATTCTTCATTTTTCTACCCCTCGCCCTGATTCCTATTCACCCTATTCAATGTGTCAGCTGCTTGCCACCCCTGATGGCGAGCATTGACCAATGCGGTGTACAAGGAGTTAATGGCTCCATTTGTAGGCAGTGTTCAAATATTATATATGCAGAGATATGCAGGAAAACGCAATTAGCTTAAAAAAAGGATGCCAAAGCAGTCCAAACGAAGGAGTGATGAAGAAGAGGTGAATCATGGGTAATAACTGAGGTGAATCATGGGTAGAATAATCAGTGAGCAAAAAATGCATCATGGGGGAAAAAAATACCACAAAAAATAAAAATATATTAATGTGGCGCTTCTAAAGAAAAAATAATATAGATCCTTCAAATAATAAAAATATAGACTTAAAAAAACAATAAAAACACGGGTGACATTTAGGGGGACATTTACCAAAATGGATTCGTAGAAAAAAGGTGTATTCGTAGGGAGAAATACACCTTTTTTTTACGAATTTGTATTTTCGGGATTTACAATCCCGAAAATACAACAATTCGTATTCCTAAAGATGGAACATTCGTATTTGTATTTACAAATACGAATGTCTACACCATCGATAGGATACGACAGAAATCACCATTCAAAAGAATGGTGGTTCCTGATGTACTAAGCAGCCGTACTGATAATACGGCTGCTAAGTGGTGTAAAACACCCACGCAAATACGACAGGAAAATAGAACACCATTTTCCTGTCGTATTTGCTTTAAGCCTGCACGGATCAGTCAGATCCGTGCAGGCTTTAGTGTAAAAAAATAGAAAAATAAAATAAAAAATAAAAAAACCGGCGTGGGGTCCCCCCCACAGCCATAACCAGCACCAGGCTGACGGAGCCGGGGCCGGTAATTAAAAATCAGGGAACCCGACAAATAGGGGTTCCCCGATTTTTAACAACCAGCCCCAGGCTCCTGCTCTGGGGCTGGTTCCCAAAATACGGGGGGACAAAATGACTAGGGGTCCCCCAAATTTTAAGAACCAGCCCCAGGCAAAACCAGCCAGCAGGGTAATGCCACAGCCGGGGGGAGACTTTTTATACAAGTCCCCCCGGCCAAAGCATTAACCCTACCGACCAGTCAGCCTGGCCTGGGGCCCTGGGGGAGTGGGGACCCCCCCAATGAAGGGGTCCCCCCCCTCCAGGACTTACCTGACCAGGCTGAAGACTGGTGCTGTCCCCGATGCCCCTGGGCGGTGGGCATCGGGCTGATTCAGGTGTAAAAAAAAAGATTAAACTATTGTTTTTTACTGTGGCACTACAAGAGCCAGCAAGCTGGGACTTGGAGAACCACAAGTCCCAGCCTGCTGGGCATTAAAGGGCCCGCTGGCACTTGTAGTTCCACAGTTAAAATAATAGTACAATAAACACACTGACACAATGAAAATAAATCCGTGTCGTCCTCCAGGTCCATGGCCGTGTCCGGGTCCGAAGAAATCCATGTTGGAGCTGTGGAAGGAAATCCTACTCACCTGGTCCTGCGCTGAAGAAGTCTTCTCTTGGTCCGACGTAATCCAGGATGAATTCTATTGGCCGCCTAGCGGCCAATCAGAAGCCGAGAAAGTCGGCTCCTGATTGGCCGCTAGGCGGCCAATAGAATTCATCCTGAGGAGAGGCGCCGAGTATGAAATATCTCAGCATCTCTCCTCAGCGCGATGCGGAGACAGCGGGGACCGGCGACAGCTGTGAACATTACCTGGATTACGTCGGACCAAGAGAAGACTTCTTCAGCGCAGGACCAGGTGAGTAGGATTTCCTTCCACAGCTCCAACATGGATTTCTTCTGACCCGGACACCGCCATGGACCTGGAGGACGACACGGACCGTCGACATGGACCTGGAGGACGACGCGGACAGCCGACATGGACCTGGAGGACGACACAGGACATCAGGACCAGGGCTACCTACGGGATCAAGAAAGGTAAGTATCAGTATGTGTGTAATGTATGTATTAAACTTTTATTTTCATTGTGTCAGTGTGTTTATTGTACTATTTTTTTAACTGTGGAACTACAAGTGCCAGCGGGCCCTTTAATGCCCAGCAGGCTGGGACTTGTGGTTCTCCAAGTCCCAGCTTGCTGGGGAGGCTTGCTGGCACTTGTAGTGCCACAGTAAAAAACAATAGTTTAATCTTTTTTTTTTACACCTGAATCAGCCCGATGCCCACCGCCCAGGGGCATCGGGGACAGCACCAGGCTTCAGCCTGGTCAGGTAAGTCCTGGAGGGGGGGGACCCCTTCATTGGGGGGGTCCCCACTCCCCCAGGGCCCCTGGCCAGGCTGACTGGTCGGTAGGGTTAATGCTTTGGCCGGGGGGACTTGTATAAAAAGTCTCCCCCCGGCTGTGGCATTACCCTGCTGGCTGGTTTTGCCTGGGGCTGGTTCTTAAAATACGGGGGACCCCTAGTCATTTTGTCCCCTGTATTTTGGGAACCAGCCCCAGAGCAGGAGCCTGGGGCTGGTTGTTAAAAATCGGGGAACCCCTATTTGTCGGGTTCCCTGATTTTTAATTACCGCCCCCGGCTCTGTCAATCTGGTGATGGTTTTGGCTGTGGGGGGGACCCCACGCCGTTTTTTTTTATATATTTATTTATTTTTCTATTTTTTTTTTACACCTTGCAGCCTGCATGGATCTGACTGATCCGTACAGACTGCTAGAAAAATTCGTATTAGCGGACAGCTAATACGAATTGTTACACCATCGGAGGGTTACAAAGCAGTCGTACATGACTGCTTTGTAATTTCCCCTCCGGAACACGACTTTGCATACGACTAAAACAGTCGTATGCAGCCGTAGGGGAAATACCAATACGAAAAACTAGGTTTTTCATATTGGTAAATTTCCCCCTTAATATAATGAGAGTTTTTCACACTATTTAAAATCGCACCATATCGCCGCAAAACGCACTTTTTTCCGCATTTTTCATGTGTAAATTGCATATTTAATGGGATGCGAATAAGCGGCTAAAAAGTGCGATATGGTGCGGTTTGTGGCGATTTTAAGTCATGGAAATGTCTGCATTTTCAGTCATGGAAATGTGCACATTTTTCAGTCATGAAAATGTGCACATATTTCAGTCATGAAAATGTGCACATTTCAAAACTTTCGATTTCTGGTTAAAAAAAAAAAACATTAAAAAAACGACGTGGGGTCCCCCCTCCTGAGCATAACCAGCCCCGGGCTCAAAGAGCCGGTCCTGGTTTCATAAAATCACGGGGCAAAACGAATAGGGTTCCCCTGGATTTTAGAAAACCAGCACCAGGCTCAAGGGCCGGTCCTGGTTCCCAAAATACGGGAGACAAAATGAGTAGGGGTCCCCCGTATTTCAAGAACCAGCACCGGGCCCAACCAGCCAGCAGGGTAATGCCTCAGCCGGAGGGAGACTTTTTATACAAGTCCCCCCGGCCAAAGCATTCATCCCCCTGACCGGTCAGCATGGGCAGGAGTCCTGGGGGAGTGGGGACCCCCCCAAAGAAGGGGTCCCCCCCCTCCAGAACTTACCTGCCCATGCTGAAGCCCGGGGCTGTCCTCGATGCCCCTGGGAGGTGGGCATCGAGCTGATATTTTGTGTAAAAAATAGATGATAAACTATTGTCTTATACCGTGGAACTATGAGTCCCAGCAAGCCTCCCCCGCATGCTGGAACTTGGAGAACCACAAGTCCCAGCATGCGGGGCATTAAAGGGCCCGCTGGCACTTGTAGTTCCACAGTAAAAGAAATAGTTAAATAAACACACACTGACACCCATTAAAAATAAAACTTTAATACATCCAAAGCCCATACATACTGATACTTACCTATCTTGAGCCCGTCGTTAGGTCCCAGGGTCCGGTTCCGGTGCCCTGGTTCCGGGGCTGGTCCGCGGCTCCAGGGCTGAAGAGTCCGGGTCCTGGATCCGAAGAAATCCATGGGGGACCTGTGGAAGGAAATCCTACTCACCCAGGTCCTCTGGCGAAGTTCCCCTCATCTTCTCCGTCTTCTCCATCTCCGCCGTAGTCAGCCGCCGGCACCTATCAGACTTTGAGAGGCGCAGAAATGTTTCATCTTCCACGCCTCTCATCCGAATGATTCTATTGGCGAATTAAGTGCGATTTTTTAACGCACTTTTAGTAAGTTTATTGCCAAAAAATTGCGAAAAAACGGGCCGTTTCGCACCCTATCGCAAATGTGCGATTTGACCAAAAAATTCGAAAAAATGCGAAATCGCCGTTTTTATGCGAAAATATCACCTATTAAATGTCACCCAAGGTATGTTGAGTTCACATACAAAAAATTGCAGAGAGCAAAACAGAGAGCCATACCATCTCCATTTTCGCATTGAATATACAAACAGCGAGGTGCACAAAATTTCCCATTAGGAAAGTAATGGCGAACAACAGCGATGATCAAGCAGCGAACAGAGCAAAGCTCTCTGTTTATTTTTGGCGACCTGGGAGCGTTAAATAGGGTGAGGTACATTCTTCTCGCCAAAAAAAGCAAAATGGGAGCATTCGAATACTGCCCTTTGTTTGCAGTACATATGCAGTTTGTCAATAATCTCTCTGTTGCATGACTTTCGGTCACTGAGCACAAACATTATACCCTGAGTGTCTTGACACATGAAGAAAAAAATATATGTGCTAATCATGTACGTATTGGCTCTAAGTAGCTTAAAATATTTTGTACACTAATATAAATGAGACATGGAAGAATGAACAACATTATTGGACATCAAAATTGAAATAACAAACTTCTTCAGTGGGATAATGCACTATGATGGGTTATATAATAAATCCAAATGTAAGTTTGTTTCACTACCTTATTCATTTTTTGTGCGCACAGCGGTATTTTTATAGTACAGTTAACCTTTTCAGTGCAGATATTTATTTTTGGACAGAGTTTTATATATATAGGACAAGTCGGCCTAATGTGGTGATGGCTAACCTTGACACTCCAGCTGTTGTTGAACTATACATACCAGCATTCCATGCTACAGTTTTACTATTTGGCCATGCTAAAACTAATGCAGGGCATGCTGGGATCTGAAGTTCAACAACAGCTAAAGTGTCAAGGTTAGCCATCACTGGCCTAATGTATATCGGCCATAAGTATAGCACTGTATTTGCATTTTATATACAGTACTACAGTATATTATTTTACTGTGCTACTAGTTAATAATTGTTTAAGTATTTAAGTAACCTTTGTGTCCTATCTTTCGTTTCAGAAATGAAAATCATAGAGAGGGCATCCCAGGTAAACAGAAAGAGAAAATAAGGAAAAAGCAAAAACAGAAACTGTTTTGGGTTAGCTACAGAGAAAACAAAAGCTGACATAATGCATAAACAATGTTGCAAACCTGTCTTTATACAGTGTAAATCAGGGGTATATTTTACAGTTTGCAGAATCTTTGCAAATAAGTCTGTAAAGAGTCTTTCCAAATACTGTACGTGACAGAAACCTCACTACTAAAAATAATAAGATCAAACCCCAGATAGCCAAACAAAATACAACATACGCAGAACAATACAGGTTTTAAAAAATGAGTACAACCTATGTTGTATATCAACACTATATACATAATATAATAACACAAAAGTCCCAATTTATTTTCACAGTATCTGCTATTTATGTTGTACGTGGCTGCAAGATTAGGCAGACATGATATCATACCAATGTAATGAATCAGACAATGTTACATTCATACATTAGTATTAGTGTAATCACAGCCACTTGTACAATTGTTGTGACACATTGTCACTATGAGGGTAAAATGAAATAAGAGAAAAGATATAAAGGTAGCCCTACAAGCCTTGAAACTGACCTCCTCTCTAACATCCGGCTACATAGTGTAATTTTCTGAGTACCTAAGCATATGTATAAAAGTGAAATCAAATGACTGACTCCGATTTGACATAAATGCTGAGGTAACAGTGAAGCATTGTCCTCTATTGAAGGACACCACCTTGTCTAGATAAAGTCTTGTAAATGTTCCCCTCTAAAACTTAGCATTCTCTGCACCTACCCATCATGTATATTTATAGCTGCATTAATAATGTTCTTCAAAATGACTTATGTTACCAAACCATACATTAAATACACCTTCCTAAAATAGATATTCCCAAGAGCAACAATCCAAGGAATTTAGATATGCATAAAAAACTCATAGATTAAAAGCAGACATATTTCATGCAAAACAAATAACAGTATACATTTGGCGTGATTATGAGTAATAGAAAATTATATTTAGTCATTTGGAATCCTTGTTTTGTTTCTGTTCATTGCCCTATTTCAATCTGCTTGAAATTAATCAGCCTTGTTTTGTTTAAATATATCGACATACATTGTCCTGAAAAATCTGAGACAAATAAGGTTACTTTGTAGCCACAAGCTAAGTGTGGTCAATGGATTTTGCTTATGTGAGGGATCTGCTGTTAGGCAGGTACGCTAATGCATTAATCTTACAGAGTGAAATGTCTTCAATGGACCTTTTTTAGGGAGATTTATAACATAGGAAAACCAAAGAAAGACTGTAGTAATGTAAAGAATTACGTAAAAAGAAAAAATATTTACATATTTTATAGACTGCACGGAAAACATATGCAACAGTTATATCATTATTCATTATATCTTAAGAACATTTAATATAAATAAAATACACATAAAAACAATAAGAATAGGAACTGAATACATGAGAACAGAGATAAACAAGGATGAAAGCACCAAGCAACAATTTACAGGTATACAGTATAAAACATATAATGATCTATTATTGTCATTGTTCCCTTAACATTTAGCCATTATCCATTTTAAAAAGGAAGTTTATTTGTATCCAGGCAGGAATTATGTACCAGTGTGGGTTAGAAGGGAAGTAACAGTAGGCCCAGGAAATCCACATCTTAAATTCAAGCAGAAAAGCTGTTTTGGTACAAATCAATCATGCATACTGTGCAAGTTACATAAAGCTGTAGAAAACATGTATACAATGCAGCAAGTACAGCAAAGGTAGCTTAGCATATGTCAGTGATTCCCAAACTGTGTTCCGTGGCTCCCTGGGGTGCCTCAGGACACTTGCAGGGGTGCCCTGGATCGGTGGTCGAGGACCAATTCAAATTATTTATGGTTAATTATTTATGGGCAAAACCAGAGCTGGTGGCTGCCAATAATAAAATGTCTACAAACAGAAGGAAATCTTGCCCTTTACCACATAACTGACCATAGGAATAGCATATAAACCCAATCTAATAAAAAAAATTTTTAGCCTAGGGGTGCCGTGAAAAGTTTTTTTTATACTCTAGGGTGCCGTGATTCAAAAAAGATTGGGAACCACTGGCATATGTAATGTGAACAAATTCATAGCAGTATTTGAGTTATAAACAGAGGTGAATAGTAACAAATACATTTTATTTGTCACTCGGGACAGATTTCGTCTCCAAATTCATGAATCATAGCAAATTCTAAAATATCATATTGAATAAGATCAATTTATAAATAAACCATGTGACCTTGGGGCTGATCCTAATTTCACATATTCACCAGTATTTATAATAAAATCCATAATATATATATATATATATATATATATATATATATATATATATATATATATATATATATATATATATATATATATATTAGAGATGAGCGGGTCCGGATCATCTCCGGGATCTGACAGATCCGAGTCTGGATCCGAGCCGGCTTGGGAGTTCCCGCCTAAATTCCGGACCGAAAACGAGGCAAAACCTTATCATCGCGCTGTCGGATTCTCGCGGGATCTGGATTCTATATAAGACGCGCGCGCCCCGCCATCTTTACTCCAGCATAGGAGAGGGAAGAGGGTGGTTGTGCTGTGTGCTGTGTGCTGTGCTATAATAATAATAATATATTATTTTGCTACTGCTCACTCAATTAGGGTCTGTAGGGGCTGCTGTACACAAGTCCAGTGTACAGGGGCTGCAGTGGCCAGTGTACAAGGGGCTGTACAGGGGCTGTGTTCAGTGTGACAGGGCTTGTGTCCAGTGTGACAGGGTCTGTGTACAGTGTGACAGGGTCTGTGTCCAGTGTACAGGGTTTGTGTCCAGTGTACAGGGGTTGTGTCCAGTGTACAGGGGCTGTGTCCAGTGTACAGGGGCTGTGTACAGGGGCTGTGTCCAGTGTACAGGGGTTGTGTCCAGTATACAGGAGCTGTGTACAGAAGCTGTGCCCAGTGTCCAGGGGCTGTGTCCAGGGGCAGTGTCCAGTGTACAGGGGCTGTGTACAGGGGTTGTGTCCAGTGTGACAGGGCCTGTGTCCAGTGTGACAGGGGCTGTGTCCAGTGTACAGGGGCTGTGTCCAGTGTACAGGGGCTGTGTCCAGTGTACAGGGGCTGTGTCCAGTGTACAGGGGCTGTGTACAGGGGTTGTGTCCAGTGTGACAGGGCCTGTGTCCAGTGTGACAGGGGCTGTGTCCAGTGTACTGGGGCTGTGTACAGGGGTTGTGTCCAGTGTACAGGGGCTGTGTCCAGTGTACAGGGGCTGTGTACAGGGGTTGTGTCCAGTGTACAGGGGTTGTGTCCAGTGTACAGGAGCTGTGTACAGGAGCTGTGTCCAGTGTCCAGGGGCTGTGTCCAGGGGCAGTGTCCAGTGTGACAGCTGTGTCCAGTGTACAGGAGCTGTGTCCCGGGGCGGTGTCCAGAGGCTGTGTCCATTGTCCAGGGGCTGTGTCCAGGGTGACAGGCTGTGTCCAGTGTCCAGGGGCAGTGTCCAGGGGCAGTGTCCAAGGGGCTGTGTCCAGTGTGACAGGCTGTGTCCAGTGTAAAGTAAGAAAAATAAATAAAAGTAATAAATAAAATAAAAACACATTTTTGGAGGATGATGGAGGAGGAAATAGTGGGAGATCAGCAACCTGATAGAAGTGCTGAAGCTGCTACCACCAGTCATGACAAGGCCGATAACTCTTTGTATTTTTTGCTCTTTGGAGCATTTCTCTTTTTTTGGGATAGTTTATTAAACTGCCACCCTGTCTGCCCCTGCAGTGCCGCTCTGCTTCCAAGATGTGCCAGGTTGGAAGTGTAAGGTCCACATGTATGTGATGCCCACTGCTGTCGCTTAGCTTAGTCATCCAGCTACCTCGGTATACTCTTTTGGCCCAACTACAGTAAATTAAAACAATTTTGTAAGCTGTGAAGTGATCAAAATTGACTAGAAATTAGTGGAAACTAATGTTATTGATGTCAATAATACTTTAGGGGCAAAAACAGGCCCAAATTCTGTTATTGTAGCCATTGTTAGCATTTTTTCATAAAAATCCAGATCCAAAACCAAAACCCACAAGGGTGGTTTTGCCAAAACCAATCCAGATCCAAAACATGAAGGGAGATCCAGATCCAAAACCAAAACCAAAACCCGAAAAAGTGGCCGCCGCACATTTCTAATACAGATGGGTCTTGTCCCATCCTTGCTGGCGGGTCGCCATGGCGTCTGCGCTGGCGACCCGCCAGCAGCCACGCCAGCGAATGCACTGAGACGCGCGTGCGTCTCACGCGCACGCGCGTCTCAGTCTCCGTCGCCAGCGGAAACCCTGTCCGTCTCCGCCTCAGGGAGACGGACAGGGTTAGGGGGGGTTAGGGGGGGATATATATATATAGATAGTATGTATTTTATTATAATACATACTATATATATATCCAAGTGTATGGATCACACTCTCCTCTATTTAACATCAACTGCCAGGGTGTCAGCTCAGGAGTCCTAGACATGTCCAGCAAACCAGTATAGCAAAATATATATATATATATATATATATATATATATATATATATATATATATATATATATATATATATATATATATATATATATATACTGTATATTGAGATAGGGGCGTTATGATGCCTGCACTCGGTGTGTGTATGAGAAGAATGAGATATCCCAAGAAAACCCGTTTATTACGTAATGCACTCTGCAACAGTGACAAATAACAAATCTCAGTGGAAATGTCTTCTAACACATTGTGAAGTGAAAAGGTGATAAAATGCGAAAACAAAACAATTGCTGTATACAAATTGCAATGAAAATATTCACAAATTAATGAATATGTATCGCAACATACACTATTGCCTGTGGGTTCTCACTGAGTGAGTAGGCAGCAATGTGGTATTGCCGCACAGGGGCAGGTGGGGTAGTGGCACAGTAGGTGAAGGGGAAAGTCTGATCTGCTGGTTACACAGGCTGTATACAGTATATACATGGAAAAATAAAATAGAAGGCGTAGACACAAGTAAAGCACTGCTGGCATATTACACATGAAAAGTGCAGTGCTGGTAGAATTATTATTATTATAATTTTATTTATAAGGCGCCACAAGTGTTTCGCAGCGCCGTACAAAGGAACAATACAGGGAAACAAAACTTGGCATAACATTGAATAAATAACAAAAATACAGTACAAATAAAGAGCGCCACAGATCAATACACATTACAGCTTGGATATAAGTAGTGAGGATTCAATCAACATACAACTAGAGGCTTGAGGCCAATGATGGAGAGGAGTATGCAGATGAAGATGGTCACTGAGTGTTGGAGTAAAGGAGAGCTGTGAGTGAAATGTGAAGAGAAGTGGGCTTTGGCAACAGGAGGGAAGAGGGCCCTACTCGGAGGAGCTTACAATCTAGTAGGAAGGGGAGACAGACAGATTACAAGAGGTGCAAAGGGGTCAAGGTAAAAGGAGACTGGGGAGGAGGGGTCAGAACTGCATTTAGATTATGCACCCCAGTACGTGTAGGGGCTGGCACAGTGACCATGGATGGTGCACAGAGCCTGTGAAGCCAAATTTACATTAAAAAAAATATATCACTGTATTCTGTATTCCTGCATTAAAAGGTTTTGATTCTTAATTTATTATGGTTTTGATGCATTGTGCATACATGGTGTTGATTTGTGCCTGACCACAATCTGGCAATTACACATTGCAGAGCACCCGACGTGTAAATTAGCAACTGAAAAGGAAAGTTACTTGTAGTTTCTTTAATGAATACCTGTTCAAAATACATATTGTACAACAAAGAAGCAACCGGAAACAGCAATAACCTGGATCACTAACAGACTTGAGAAAGTGTTTTCATCATACTGGATACCATAAATAAGGCGCAGCAGAAGGCTGCCTCGGAGCTGTGCAGCTCAACCATACTATATGTCTCCTCTTGTCTCCCCCTGTCCTTGTCCTCATTCATCACCCCCTCGAGTGCGGTGACCCTGCCAAGTGTGGTGACCAAGCACAGCAGAGAAGCCCTTCTTAAATGGAGCTCACCCCTGGAGCAGACCACCCGTATGGGCCTGACGGAGCGGGAGGTGGGCAGATTGGCAGCCCTCACAGTCCACACTGCCCTTGCTGCCCTGTGCAGAAAGGATGCAACAAAGTTGCGGCCAGCAGGGATGTCTGGCATGGTCGAACAAATGCACTGGTCCCGCCATGGGGAAGGTCTTGGCGATCCACTTTTCTTCTGCACTACAGTGCTCCGAGGTGCGTGGATGCATGCCATACAATATCCATGCAATACATATTGCCACCACTGGGTGGTTAATGCTCCACCAATCTAGCGCTGATATAACGATGAAACTCACTGTTCGAGTGGGGCGCACTTACTATACAGTACATATGAGACGTCAGTGCATATGAGCCACTTGTGTGCCTCATTCCTGTGAAAATCGCTGCAGCTCCAAACTGTATTGTACAATACAAGCAAATGGTCCTTGTAGTGTCCCAGTCATCTAGGCAAATATTAACTGCGGCCTGCAGTTTTTAAAGGGAAGCAGGATTCTTTGTGTGTGCCAAGTTATATTGAATCGAACTTACTTAAATGTGTTGAATAAATATAAAAAAAATATCCTTTTATGAATTGAACGCGGGCCTACAACATGCAGAGCGCTTATCCACTAGCCTACTATACTTGGTGATAGCGGCCAGTGCTCCCATTCAGATGTAGCCTAGCGCCTTTCGCCAAAGAAATGAGACTTATGCGTCTGACATACACCGAGCATCCCACTCTCATATTGTGCTACAGTAAACTGCTCTTTGCACAAAGAAGGGGTTGGCATGAATGCAATGGAAGGGCCAACACAACATTTAGTCAGTGTGGCTGGGGGAAGGCGCTACGATATACTGCACATCACTGCGCCTCTTATGCATACGCACCAAATTCTTGGCGAAGTATTCATTGTACGCTTACTATTTGCTCATTTGTCCCCATAGCAAGTTATAAAATTGTGTAATGAGACGCACGTCCATGTAATTGTATTTAGGTAGTAAAAGTGTCTATCTAACTTACTGAACAGTACAGTAATGTACAGTAGTAGCAAAGTAGGTCCTGCGCTACAGAGCTTTTATATATATATATATATATATATATTTATATGTATATATTTAGAATTTGGAAGGAAACCGGAGTACCTGGAGGAAACCCATGCAAGCACGTGGAGAATATACAAATTCTGCACAGTTAGGGCCATGGGAACCGAACCCATGATCTCAGTTCTTTGAGGTAGTAATGCTAACCATTACACCGTCCGTGCTGCCCCCCAGTGACTTGCTACTTTCAAACATGCAAAATTAGCCATCTTGCTTGTTAATTAGATATGTATTGTTTAGTTTCCTGATACAAGAACTATAGATGTGCAGGTTTTGATTTACTCAGATCTCATAGCCAAATCAGAATCAGAATCAGAATCAACTTTATTGGCCATGTATGCTTGCGCACACTAGGAATTTTTTGTGGATTTACAGTGCAGCATCAAGCAGGGATGAAGGTGGGGGGGTGAAGGCATTACATACATTACATTAAGACATTACATGTGGGGAACACATACCCGCCGAGCTGCACAGCGCCTAGGCAGCCATCAGCGGCGCCACTGGTCGCTGCAACAGCCAGGAAGGTAACATTAAGTACAGTTATCACATAGGGAGCACATACCCTCCGAGCTGCACAGCGCCTAGGCAGCCATCAGCGGCGCCACTGGTCGCTGCCAACAGCCAGGAAGGTAACATTAAGTACAGTTATCACATAGGGAGCACATACCCACCGAGCTGCACAGCGCCTAGGCAGCCATCAGCGGCGCCACTGGTCGCTGCAACAGCCAGGAAGGTAACATTAAGTACAGTTATCACATAGGGAGCACATACCCACCAAGCTGAACAGCGCCTAGGCAGCCATCAGCGGCGCCACTGGTCACAGAAACAGCCAGGTAGGTAACAATACAAGCAGAGAGACAGTACAGTTATCACACATGGAACATATTTGGCTGAGCTGCACAGCTCCTAGGCAGCCATCAGCGGCGCCATCTTGATCATGCTGCTCAAAGGCAGCAGTAATAATATTATTTTCATGGCAACGGAAGCATGAGTTCAACCGGATGCAGCACTTTTCTTCCAAAGCTGGCACACCCTGCCAGCTTGTTGTTCAACGGGTGTGCAACTAGTGATGGTACAGCATACAGGCTTTGCAAACAGTGGTTACGGAGGTACATGGTACAAATCATTGTAAAGAGACAGTAAACAAAGAAAATACATAGCTTTCATCGGCTTAGAGGCTGAGAGAGATGGTAATTGGTGAAAAATAAAATGATGCCATGTGCGGGTTTAAGTCCAAATCCAGTCCAAACTCATGCTTCTGTTGTCATGCTTACGATGCAGGCTAAGAGCAGGCAAAGCCTTTAAAGCAGGCTTGCAAACATTTCCAATATTAAAGGAAAGTTTGGGTCAGCTGGTACAGGGGGAGGGGCTGGTGTTTGCACAAATTCCTCAACAGGCTAATTAGTGGAAGGGGGAAGTTGCAGGCTCCAAGGGCCAGATGTATCAAGCTTTAAAAAGTGAAAAAGTGAAGAGTGATAAACAACCATCCAATCAGCTCCTACCTGTCATTTTTCGAACCCAGCCTGTAATATGACAGATAGGAGCTGATTGGCTGGCTGTTTTTCACTCTCCGGTTTAGCACTTTGTGAAGCTTGATACATCTGGCCCCAAGTAACAAAACAATTCACAATGCAGACTGTTCTTTAAATGAAAGCATCAGATGTTCAAATGGGATTCATGTACCTGTAAAATAGGAGATGAGATGGTTTCAGAACTTCTCTCCAGTCAAACTCATGCTTCTGTTGTCATGCTTACGATGCAGGCTAAGAGCAGGCAAAGCCTTTAAAGCAGGCTTGCAAACATTTCCAATATTAAAGGAAAGTTTGGGTCAGCTGGTACAGGGGGAGGGGCTGGTGTTTGCACAAATTCCTCAACAGGCTAATTAGTGGAAGGGGGAAGTTGCAGGCTCCAAGTAACAAAACAATTCACAATGCAGACTGTTCTTTAAATGAAAGCATCAGATGTTCAAATGGGATTCATGTACCTGTAAAATAGGAGATGAGATGGTTTCAGAACTTCTCTCCAGTCAAACTCATGCTTCTGTTGTCATGCTTACGATGCAGGCTAAGAGCAGGCAAAGCCTTTAAAGCAGGCTTGCAAACATTTCCAATATTAAAGGAAAGTTTGGGTCAGCTGGTACAGGGGGAGGGGCTGGTGTTTGCACAAATTCCTCAACAGGCTAATTAGTGGAAGGGGGAAGTTGCAGGCTCCAAGTAACAAAACAATTCACAATGCAGACTGTTCTTTAAATGAAAGCATCAGATGTTCAAATGGGATTCATGTACCTGTAAAATAGGAGATGAGATGGTTTCAGAACTTCTCTCCAGTCAAACTCATGCTTCTGTTGTCATGCTTACGATGCAGGCTAAGAGCAGGCAAAGCCTTTAAAGCAGGCTTGCAAACATTTCCAATATTAAAGGAAAGTTTGGGTCAGCTGGTACAGGGGGAGGGGCTGGTGTTTGCACAAATTCCTCAACAGGCTAATTAGTGGAAGGGGGAAGTTGCAGGCTCCAAGTAACAAAACAATTCACAATGCAGACTGTTCTTTAAATGAAAGCATCAGATGTTCAAATGGGATTCATGTACCTGTAAAATAGGAGATGAGATGGTTTCAGAACTTCTCTCCAGTCAAACTCATGCTTCTGTTGTCATGCTTACGATGCAGGCTAAGAGCAGGCAAAGCCTTTAAACTTTAAATTATCGCAAGTTTAGTTTTTTTTCGATTGGCTGTCACATGTTTTGGATTACCAATAAGCAATAAGATTCCACTGTGATTACTGAGTAAATCCGGGTCAAACTGAACCCACACATCTCTAACAAGAACACAACTGAACTTAGGGGCTCCGGGTCGAATTGAATACCAGTTCAGAATCACTTTGGGGTTCCTAATAGAACCGAATCCTGCCTCAAGTCTGTTCTTGGTTTGGAACTCATATTTAAAAACCCAACTTTGGTTTTGAATTGCATGTAAACAGGTACAACTTACATGATTTTAGCTGTTTTTCTCAATTTATATCTAATGTTTTAGCAATGTTTTATCAATTTTTATGCTGCAGTTTAGGTGGGCATGTGGGCTTATCTCCATGGGAATGGCATCTCGCATTCTGCACAATTGAAAGGATCCACCCCTATATGTCATAGTCTTAAGCAGGGGTTGTTTAAGGAATCTGGGTGCCCTTAGGCCCAACAGTAATAGCCACCCCCTCTCTGCGCAATTTTATTATTTTCATGGTTTCAGAGTCTTCATTTTGTATTATAATCATAGAATGCTAACTATAACGTTTCATTTGATTTTAATTATGTATACATATTTACTAAGTAGGACAGCTTACAGGGGCAGTCTGACCTATCATCCGGATCCCCAATTGGTGTTTTTGAATATCCAACACTTTCTTAATATATTCCTTAGGCTATATCATATAACCGCATGGTAAATTTGTCTCTTAAGGCCCCCATACATTAGTCCCGGGGAGCTGCAGGGGGAGAGCCGGTGGGATACGCTGGGGAGCTGCAGGGAAGAGCCGGGCAGGGTGAGCTGAAAAATAGTCAGCAGGCGGGGGACGCCGGTGAGCCGGGCATTGGGAGAGGCTGGCACGGGCAGCGGGTGGGGGGACGCCAGTGAACCGGCAAGGGCAACGGGTCACAAGCTGGGCAGGAGGATCAGGCAGCCGCAAGGTAGACAAACCCCTATACAAACGATTGACCAGCCAGTGATTTGCTGAGAGATCACTGGCTGCCAATTAGTTTGTATTGGGATTTTTCTTCCTTGCTGCTGTGGCTGCCAGGTCCTTCCTGCCCAGCTCGTGACCCGTTCCCCTCACCGGCATCCCCCCGTCTGCTGCCTATGTGTCCGCTGCCCCTGCCAGCCTCTCTTCATGCTCGGCTCACCGGCATCCCCCGCCTGCTGACTATTTGTCAGCTCACCCTGCCCGGCTCTTCCCTGCAGTTCCCCGGTGTCCCCCGCCCGCTGACCCTGCCCGGAGACGGCACTGCACCGCACATCGGGTCGGAAGGGGTGTCAAAACATGCGATTTATCCTGATTTCATGGCCCGATTCATCCGAATTGGGTGAAATCAGGCCAAAATCACATAATGTATGGGGGCCTTTAGGTGTGGTGAGATATGCTGATGTTCAGAATGTTGATTGTCAAAATGCTGATTCTAGAATTCCCACAGTAAGAATGTTGACATCAGAAGGTCTACATACGCTGAATGTCAAGTCAACAGTTGGGATATCGACACAGGCATTATGTTGGTATATATAAATATCAACATGGTCATAATGTTGACATCATGCATGTCCACAGTTAAAATATCATAGCATTTTTCACCATTTTAGCCTAACCCTAAATATAACATAACATTTATTTTCATTCTATCCCAATCCTAAATTATATATTGACATTTTGACTGTCTGGATTAAGAAAATGTCAAAATTCAGGTGTCAATATTCTGACTGGACACAGTACCTGATTTTAGCCCATTCAACTCTATTCCCAATTTACTGTATATTTGCAGCTCTTTCACAGTGCAGATATTAATAACAAAAATTGGGACTTTACAGCTATTGCGGTGCATTTAAGCATTATGTCCATGAAGAAACATAAAACAAGAACAAAAATACAGTAAGTTGGCCACCTTGCTGTGGGAGGTAGAATCCTTGTTCTGTAAGTGCTGTAAACATTGAACATTTTAGAGTATTCTATGCATTTATTCTCAGTAAAATGCCTCAGGCTGAATGTGCTTTCATACAGGTTATGGATCTCCAAGGTTATTTTTAATACACAAAATAATTTACTGCAGGGGGTGCACTATTTGTATAACATCAAGTTTTACTAATGAACACTAAAGCAATGCCATCAGAACTGAGCATTTATATATATTATATATATATATATATAAGAATCACACGTGGACTATATGTAGTATGCCTATATATATATATATATATATATACCCCACTGGTTCTCAAACGTAGTGGTACATTCAGGGCTTAAAGTGGTCATGCAGAGGTGGGGAAACTAATTTTTCTATGCCACCTAATTACCCCCCTCCACCCATTAGGCAGAGACAGGGCCAGTGGTAGGGTTTTTGGCATCCCAGCAAACTAGAATGCTTTCCTGTAAGAATTACTGTGCTGGGACAATGTGGATCTGGACCATCAGAGGTGGTGGAACTCAGTTCCACCCCGTTCCTCATCACTTTCACGCCTGGGTACATTGATGAAGCAGTGGAGAAGTCAGCCAGTGACCATGTCAATCAATCAGCATTAATAACATGCATATTATAACATTATACAAAGCAGATTATTGGTTGCCATGGGCAATTTCTCTCCACTTGCTCACTTCTGCACTGCTTCATAAATGTATCCCTCGGTCCGCAGGACCCCCCACAGGTCCCAATTTCCACATCACCTGGCAGGAGAGCTCTGTATCACCAAGTGTCACATTTTAAAATAGCAGCAGGTGACCTGGAAAACACAAACTGTTTGGGGTCCTGAGGACCAAGGGCCTGATTCAGACCTGTTTGCTAGGCAGCATATACTCACAGCCTAGCAAACAGGTCAGTGACACCAGCCAAACGCCTACCGCCTGCACTCATATCCCTTTGCTAGAATGCGAGGGAATGTGTACGAGAACACATCCCCTCACAGGCGGCCAAAGGGTAGAGAAATCACTTGTTGGTCGCTGACCATCTAATGATTTTTCTCCCCTCCGAATACAGGGTTGGCACTGACGTCATGTGACGTCAGCTGACCGCCCTGAGCAGTCAGCGCAACTCCTGCGTTCCCAGAGGAATGGTACAGGTATAGGGGTTTTGGGAGTTCTGCACACACAATTGTATTGACACCCTGCAATTGAGGGGTGGTATTCCACTAGATGTTTGTGGACATCAGTGGGGGTGCTATCCCAAATTAATCAGGATCAAAGACAAAAAAAGAAGAAGAAAGAATTTGTATTGGATGCACTCCTCAGGACCAATCAAGAAATTTGTGGACTTATTCCTTTTCTATATTTAAAAAAATGAGTGGGGGCTCCTTTTATCTTTATTGTGACAAAAATAGGATAAGGAGACAGCCACTAATAGCGAAATTGAGAGGTTAAAAATTAACAATGACATACATACATTTAGTGACAATAAAGATAAGAAATTGTGATTTTGAGAGTTTTAAAATGTAGGTAGGGATGACTGTTGGTTAGTGGTGTGTACAGGGGTATATTCCCCACCAAGGTTCTTTGCATGCACTCCTATGGTGCTCCACAGATTCCCGGCCAGGAATCAATATTTGACAATGACGGCTGCACTCGGAGAAATAAAATAGTCGACACAGGTATCTCAAGCCAATGTTTTGAAGTAAAATACTTGAAAATGTTGGCTTGAGATACTGTACCTGTGTTGACTATTTTATTTGTCCAAATCCTGCAGTTATTGTCAAATATTTACATATAATTTATTTTGCCATTTGTTTTTAACTCAATCTATAGTACGTTTAGATTGCAATAGAAGATAAATCACTAGGAATGAAGTGCTGTTTTTCCTAATTTATTCCTAAAGACATGGAAAGCATAAATTATCAGTGTAGGTATTTCAGTGACACATTGGTACAATTTTATATTTAAAGTAGCTAAATTAGGAGTCTACAACTAAATAACCTTAAACAACATACATACATACATCATTGCTTAACATGGGGAATATAGAATAGAATTTTCTTAGAATTGCGTTACAGTACTGTTTAACCAATGTTTCTACTGTATATTGACTCATGTTAACTATTTTAATCCAGGAAGGTTAATGAATATTGCATTGTTGAACAATATGATTACTCATCACAAAAGTTATGAATTCAAGAATAAACTGGCTCAAGCGCAGAGCCATATGGGCAATTTGAAATACCGCTGTTTTACGACCACAAAGCCATGGCGTACTGAAGTGATAATACATACAGTCAGCATAACATTACAGTGAATGGGGAAAAATGTTTCTCTGTCACATCATACTGATTCAGTTTTCAAACTGCTGTATTTACTTTGGTGAACCGGGAAAGATGTCAATTTCCTAATGAACACTGGCTGAACTTTGCTTCAGAATAATACAGCTTTTGTGTAAGAAAACCTCACGGTTTCACATTGCACACCTGACCAGGCTTTTGTTGTCCCTTGGAAAGCCAGGAAAACCGTTTCAGAAATGTACAATTTTTTAATATGCTGCTTCACATTTTTCAACAAGTTATAAAAAGTCAGATATTTCTTATATCTGACTTTTCAATTAAGTAAATTAGAAGCAAAGCAAACAGAAACATCAAACTTTCACATGGACAAAAACAAATCTATATGTGAAGCTTATTTTTTGCTACATTCATTTTATCATTGCATTGGGTAGTAATTATGCTACTTCTGCAGTAAAAGGACTCTAGTCAGGCTCCACTGCCCCATGTACCGCTCTGTCCATCCCTGCCAATTTACTATCTAATGCACCACCCCCACTCTGCTCCCCCACACCCCAGAATTCCCTGCTAATCTGACTGCTAATCTGTCTCACCTTCACCTCCATTCTTGTTTACAGGACCCATGCGTTCCCTGTTTCCTCTGGCCTGGCGGATAATAGCTCTTCTGTGGCTAGGTCTGTCCTGCCTCCATAGCAGTGGGAACTGTTGGATAGGTGCAGGGCAGCCATTAGGGGGGAACTGCGGGGACTCCAGTCCCGGGCCCAGACAGAAAAAGGGCCCAGAAATGAAGTGTATTTGTCATAAATAAAGATTATGTTTCCCTTAAAGCACTGTAGAGGTTGAGTAGTAGTGCTCCAGACAGAGGTTACACCAGGCATGCCAGGTGTTCAAGAAAGGGAAGGGGACCCTGCCTGTTTTGTCAGTACCAGGCCCCACAATCCCTGATGGCGACCCTGTAAAGGTGGGACTAGAATAGAAAATTCCACATTCCACGTTTTCACATGTATATTCTCCTCTGTGTTGTGGTTTGGGTAAACAGAGGTTAATAGCAGAATACCCATGATAGGAGAATTCTGCACAGAACACAAAATTAACAAAAACTGGCAAGCGACCAGTAACCCTATCTCCTACCAAAATGTTTGCTTAGGATCAATATAACATTTGCTAATTATAAACTTTAACAAGCAAGTGATTGGATATATTGTATTATATAGTAAGCTAACCAACCATTGTCCATGGTCCTTTTCCTCATATATCTTCAGTATGGAAAATCAGCATACTGTAAGCCTCTGAGGACAGCAGAGATAATTTCCACATCTCTATCTGTAACCAAAACATTACAAGTCTGTATGTAAAAGGGGGAACAAAAGACACAGGAATTAGATAAGGAATTCCCTTGTAGACTTTGTTAATGATTCATAATCAGCTAATAAGCTCATCTCTGAAAGAAAAATGATCCACGTGCCTGTTTGCTCATTTATCATCATGTTGTACAACCAGGGCCGAGAAAGCTAATTAAGTCTCACAATCATTACAAAAGGATTCCTTTTAATATAGGTACAATGAGGCACAGGGGGCTACCCCACATGTTTTATCTGGGGACTGTGAATGAGAAGATTTTGTATAACAATTGCTAGTTCTGAAATCCCTAACGTCCAACAATGTCTGGTGTATGTTCCTATTTCTTCTTCATTGGGGCTTGGAGTATCAGGATAAAGATGATTATTACTATTTCTCTGGAAGCCACCATGGAGTTTTAGGACCTTATGTAATATGTAATATACTAGCAACAATAAAAGGAATAACTGTAATAATAATAAAACAACATTTAATGAAGTGAAGTCACTACTTAGGTAAATGGAAACCAGACAAGAATATAGCTCGGATTTGCACCATTGCAATTCAATGATTCGCCCGCTGCACACCAAGGCACTGGTCTGCTCTATGCTAGTAATAGTCCCTTTATGAAGTATACTGTGCAAAACTGTTAATGTCATATCAAACTCCAGCCTCCTACACCTAGGGCGGGAATACACTACACCGATGTCGTTTCCGGACGGACTGAAATGGCATGTAGTGCATATTAGGCGGTGTGCATATGTGGTATCTTCTGGTTACCAGTGCTGATTGGCTAGCAGTATGGCATTGTACAGTTACGTCCTCTGCATTGCACAAGTGGGTATGCATGTCACAGTGCAGGTTCCCAGCACACGTTGGATCGGCTTTAGACTTTTAGTGCATTCATCAATTTAGACTTTTAGTGCAACATTTTAGTCCCCCCCCCCCCTAAAATTCTGTTACATTTAATTAAAACTGTTCATCTCTTAAATAAGTTATGGGAGGGAAGAGACGGGATATGGTCACTAGGTTGACCCTATTTAGGTCAACATGCATTTGGTCAACCATTGAAGGTCGACAGGGCTTATGTCAACACCTGAAATAGATCGACATGGCTAAGGTCGACAGGCTTGGAATGTCAGCATAAGCATTAGGTTAACAATGGGAAGGTCGACAGCCAAAAGGTTGACATGAGTTTTTCAAGGTTTTCTTGAGACGCCACGTGACAACCGGCGGTATTCCATGCCCTGCCATCCACTACGGCGGGAATAAAATAGTGTCCCAAGTGCAGCAATGCACTGTGCCCGAAGCAGGGCTAGCACAGCACACTTTGACAGTGTCCATGTTGACTATGACTGTGTTGACATTTGGGACACAGAACCTGTGGAAACTCACGTCGACCTTTTGACTGTCGACCTTCCCATTGACCAAATGCTTGCGTCAACCTTCCAACCCTGTCGACATTAGTCATATTGACCTATTTCAGGTGTCCAACTAAGCCATGTTGACCTTAAGTGGTCCATCCAGCGCATGTCAACCTAAATAGGGTCAACCCAATGACCCATACCCAGAAGAGACACCAGGACCCTTTACATCATATGCCTGAAAATGCACTTAACCACCAAAAACAATTGGGCTCTGGTCTATATGTTTAATGGGAACTGGTTGTCACACGCGCACGCTCCCTCTGAGCAATATAATACACTGTCCCATTCACTAATAATAATCATCATTATAATAATCTAAAAATAATGGGGAGACTGCAAACCCCCGATATAGTTAAAACCAGCTGCTTAATTAGTATAATTGCATAAATACTGTAGTTTACCTTTGCAAACACATTTTTAGCATCTGTTTTCTGTAGTACCTAATAAAACAACAACACATTTTTAGCTGGAGACCTGGTTCTGTAAACACTGAAGTTGTTAACAAATTGCAATTTAAAAAATTCCAGTGCACCTTTCTTGGTATCCCAAATACAGGGTTAACGAGGAGAGGTAACGAGAGGAAAAGATGTTAGCCTGGTGTTCCACACACATCGTTATGTTGCTGGAATTAGCTCTGATCTATATAATACATTAAATTTTAGTGCTAGCCATTATTCACTCCTGTAATGCTGCGGTAACTATATATTCAATAGCTCTAATGATTAACGCAGAGGATAGAAATGTACCTGCTTCAAGATCCATTTATCTCTCCGGGTGAAATCTGCCCAAACAGAGAAAAAAGACCATGCGGAAAAGGGGCCCTTCCAGCTGTGGCTATTAATTAAAATAAAAAATAAGAACTCTAAGTGGCGTCTTAGTCTGGATACCAATTCATGTAATTGAAGTCTTGGTCCTCTAGGGCTTTCTCAGATGTCCCATTTTTTTGCATTTATTAGTGTCTGACCCTCTTTCGAAAGGAACACCTTCACATTTGTTTTCTAGTAATGCAGTCCGGTGGGAGATGGGACATAAGAGGGTATAAATAATCGGATTATTTTCTTTTTCCTGAAGAAGGATGGTCTGCTTAGGACATCTTAAGACCTGGTATTGAGTGGAAGAAGCAGATTTCCTGTGGGCTTTACAAGCAGTGATGGATATGGTCAAGATCAATTCATGATGGGATGAGGTTAGATTATATTTAGACCTTATAATATTTATATGGTTTCTCTAGAGCAACTCATTCTTACTTGAAAAAAGATAAGGGCCTTCATAGGTGAACATATTACTTTATCAGAACCTGCAAAGTGGCCACTTGAATGAAGATTTGTATGGTTTGCCCTGTTCCTCACTCTCCCTTTTCTACAGATGGAAAACGTCAGGCAAGAGTACAATCATACAATGACAGTCCTGTGTGTGGAGCGCAAAACTAGTGATAGAAGGTTATATAACCTCTGCTAGATAATAATCTAAAAACAAATATAGGGACATACAGTACTCACCGGAGTAATTGTTGCATTTATAATGTATGTACAAAGAGCTGACAACATGTGTATATCACACATATTACTCAAATTCCTACTAGCATTTGGAGCTCAGGACCTTATTCTGGACCATTCGCTCCCTCGAGTGTTCGATTTGATCGTGTGCGACTGCACATGTGCATAAACCATTATGCGCATGTGCAGCTGCTTATGCCCACAGCACTTCGAGCGTGGGGGAGCGGTCATTCTGGGGGGCATGCTGGGCATTCTCATAGAAATTCGGTGATGATGTGGGTGCGGGGTGTGGGCAGCTGACGTCAATGATGTCATCTGCACGCCAACCTTCCGCACAGGGTGCCCACATATCTAAGACACCACAGAGTATTGTAGTATTGTAGAAATTATTCGATGGTCGGCAACCATCTTATGATTTCCTCCCCGCATGCAAGCTGCAAATGGATGTTTATGCAAAACATCCATTCGCATGCCTGCGAGCAGGGCCGGATAAAGGGAGGGGGCATAGGGGGTCAGTACCACTGGGCCCCCCTCTATCTAGGGGCCCCATGTGGTTGGCATGTATTTAAAAAAGATATATATTTTTTTTAGCTAAAGGCTTTCTGTGTGGGAGTGGGGTAGTGTTGCAGCTTCGCCTATCTGCCATTGTGCCAATGTTTAATGGTGCTGAGCATCAGCAGTCAAGGCACACTGACTGCACAAGTGTGCTGTGCAGGGGCTGGCTGGCAACTTTCAGCCTGGGGGGCAACACAAGCAAGTGGCCCACCATCATCACCATCGTTTCACCGCCCTACCCTCTCCCCTCTATCTAGTATGCAGCAATTATTAAACAATCATTCCCCCCCCCCACACACACACAAAACACACACACCCGAAATAGGGACAGCGCATGCCGCAGGCGTGCTGTAAAATTTTACACTGTAATGCCTATTCCACATAAAGCCAACAGCGTAATGCCCATTACACATATTGCCACACACGGTAATGCCAATTAAACATAATGCCACAACGTAATACCAATTAAACAATGCCCATTACACATAATGCCAATTACACATATTGCCAAATAAACAGAATGCCACACACCGTAATGCCAATTAAACAATGCCCATTACACATAATGCCAATTACACATATTGCCACACCGTAATGCCAAATAAACAGAATGCCACACACCGTAATGCCAAATAAACATAATGCCACACACCATAATGCCAATTAAACAATGCCCATTAAACATAATGCCACACACCGTAATGCCAAATAAACAATGCCCATTACACATATTGCCACACACCGTAATGCCTATCACACATAATGCCAGCAACGTAATGCCCATTTTACATATTGCCACACACTGTAATGAGAATTAAACAATGCCCATTACACATAATGCAAATTACACATATTGCCACACCGTAATGCCAATTAAACATAATGCCACACACCTTAATGCCAATTAAACAATGCCACACACCGTAATGCCAATTACACATAATGC